>NC_061510.1:50343496-50506324 GCF_022539505.1 Lolium rigidum | reverse complement strand
ATTTGTTCTGTTAGAAATTTGTTTTGATCCTCTGTGGTAGCTCATTTTGTTGTTGTTAGCTTACACCTACGGATTAGCATGATGACAACAAAGTTCTCATCTTATTTCATATTTTGAGGATAACACCTATTTATTTTAATTTAGCATTTCATTACTAAAGAGCGCCTCTGAAGCTTCATTGGACATGAAATCAGTTATGTACTTTGAGGCCTACATTTTAGAAAACCGCTCTGAATACTCATTACACAAGGAGTTACATTTACTACTATGTGCTTGATTCCTTGAGTATTCAATTTATTTAGCTTAACATATACACTTATGTTCCAAACCAGAATGTATATCTGAATTTTCTTATATTTGTTCTACTGAATATTGCTCTAACAGACTTGCATACAATATTTTTTTTGTCTTAGTCTATGCAGGATACCGAAACCATCTAGATTTCTGCTTAATTATTTGTGTTGGATTGATTGTGACCATGCATGAAATAACAATTCTCAAATTTGAAGTCCATGTTGTTGTCAAAAGATTTAGACTTTTGTATGCCTCAAGCGTTCCAACTATGCTTACTCGGAGGAGACATTTCTCTTCAGTCCAGGGTACCTTCATGAGATGTTTCCTGGTCGCCTACCCTATTTACTATGTAGCCAACTTTTACTGCCCTTGCTCTGAATTTTTTTATTTGAAATTCAGTATAGTTGTTGATCTTGAGTAGTTTTTATCCATTTCCCACTTAGTTATGTTTATGTCCTCCTTGATTAATGCATACATGGATGAGACTATCCTATGTCCATCACCATGTTCGCTTTGTAACGGATACTTTCCTTGTTTAATGGATGATTTCCTAATTTTCTTTTGTTGGTTCTTGGACTGCAGCATTATTGGTTTATCATCATCATGGCTAGGATTAGCCCTTCACAGCCATAGGTGATTCAACTGAGACCATATCTGTTTTCATAATGGAGCCACTGCCTTTGTACTGTATTGTTGTTCTAGGGATAGAGGAAACCGAGTGTAGTATCTCTGCTTCATGCTATACCATTATCATGTTATCATCCAGCTGTAGATATCTTGATCAATAATAAATGCACAATTGTTGAAGTGATTTTCACTGCATAACACACCTTTGTTCACATGAATTGTTTGAGTCCTTTTGTACAAATACACACACAAATTTTGATACTTATATAGGATTTATTGCTGACGATTTAGTTGATAATTTTTTTGTCCCCGAGTACATGTATTCTTATCTCTCTAAACTTGAAAAATGGAGATGCAAAAATGAAGTTACCTTCTAGATTTCATTGTTACTCCTTCTATGGGGGCACATGGCTTCATGCCTTATACCTTTTTGTCCACATTTACTCACATCACCCCAATGTATGTATTTAAAAGCATATTTTTTTATTGACTATTCATATATGGTTGCTCGCCGTAGGAGGGCAAGCGCGCGGCAAGCCGCGCCTTCCTACCTAGTACTACCTCGGAATAAGGCGCACGCGTATTTCAAGATGAATTATATTATATGTATATAGTATTGTTGGATTCGTATTGAAAAACACTTTTTAATGATACTAATTTCATACAAAAAATGTTTATCTATTTGAAGTAATTCTTGGTCAAATAAAAAACTCGTAAAATGAGGGCGCCTTATTCCTTGAAACGGAGATAGTATTTATAGATATGTGAAGATATATTGTCTAAATTACGTAATACATATTTTGATAAGAGGTTTTTTTTCACATGATTATGCTTATGGGCCTGTGACCGGATGCTGGCCCTATAGAACCCGGGCCGGGTCCCATAATTCGAAAAGGAAATCTCATGGATCGTGGGCTAATAAGTAGTGGATTTGGGCCGTTCTACAGAGATTAGGCCTCGATCTTTGCTTATCAGTTCAATTCTAATTAAGGTCAGTGTCAGAACACTAGTTTCGTAAATATTTGAATCTTAAAAATTGTTTTTTGTTAAGTCTTAATTAGTTGCATTCCGGTGTACATACATAAGTTTCAAAAGAAAATCCACTCTGCCAATTATGGACTCAATTTTCTTTATTTAGTACATATCAATTATCTTGATTTGAGGGAACATTTTAGAGTATGAAAAATGACTAAATAAGGAATGCTTAATTATAGCAATAAATTTTGATTCAATTGGACAATTAATTTCTTTATTTTGAGGAACACTTTGATGGAATGTTAATTATGCAGATAATAATTTGATTGTTTATGATTTACTGGGCGGCCTATATATAGGGCAAATGCCTCCGCCTCAGTTCACTATATATACTACTATCCTAGCCCTCATATTAAGATATATCGACTATAAACTTTGTGCAATCAAAGCAACAAGCCATGGCCATGCAACATCTACTGCTCCTCGTCTTCATAGCTTCCATCCTCCACGCCGCCTCCTCCACCTCAAGTAACTCAACGATAGATGGTACGACTGTGACTGCGTACGACATCCTAGAGCAAAACAACTTGCCACGGGGTCTTCTCCCGCTTGGCGTGGAATCGTACGTGCTCCATGAGGGTACTATAGAGGTGACACTTCCGGGCGAGTGCAACTTCTTTGTTCCGATTGGTGGCGACCAATACAAGTTTCGGTATGGAAGCAAGGTCGGCGGGGTAATTAAATCCGGATCCCTAACCCAAGTGTATGGCACTAGGTTTCAGGCGGTATCTGAGTGGCTTGGGTTTAACACGGTTGAGCGCGTCGGTGATCAGCTCACAATCCAGGCCCAAGCGTTGGCAAAGTCATTCCCGGCAAACGCCTTTGCCAATAGCCCCAAGTGTAGCTAAGGGTCCAAACGACCAGCAGTAGAAAGCACACACAGTCTTTTGTTTGAGGTGCCTCATGCATGTGTGTTGCATGCAAGTTTTTTCTTATATTTTAATATCCAACATGCCTTCTTGTGAGTTTGTCGTATATGAATAAATATATTTGGTGAAAGATTAAGGTCCGGAGTATGTCAATTAACTACTCTATCCTCTCACAAAATATTTACTCGCTTTGGCCTATTTATTTGTCGCAGACCATGTACAATCAAGCATGTTGTTGAACAATTAGGTATAGGAGAAAGAGGGAGTATATATTATAGGGACGTGTTCGATGCTTCGTTAGGAAAGCGCAGGTCAAGAAACTCTACACGACGCGTCGCCGTTAAAAAATATGCGGGTGCTTCTCGCGTCGCCTTTGTTCGCGAGGGATTTTTTTTTCTTTTACATCACATGATTATGAAGATATTGTCTAAATTACGTAATACTTATTTTGATAAGAGGATTTTTTCTTTTACATCGCATGATTATGATTATGGGCCTGTGACCGGATGTTGGCCGTATAGAACCCGAGTCCCTTAATTCGAAAGAGAAATCTTATGGGTCGTGGGCTAATAAATTTTTGATTTTGGCCGTTGTGCAGAGATTAGGCCTCGATCTTTGCTTATCGGTTCAGTACTAATTAAATTAAGGTCAGTATGCTAGTTCCCGCTACAAAAATCATGGCAGGAGTGAAGATCACAGACGAAATTGATGCCGGTATTGTTCGCAACCTATTCCGTTCCCTCCGACCCGGGTCCACCCTCATCTCGCCAGCGTCCGTTTCGTCAGGTCGCCATAGCCGCCGCCGCTAGCGTCCTCACTACATCTGAAACATAACCATACTACGGGTTGGGGGCATGACCCGGAGGTGGGCAACTACTATGGGCAGGGACACCTGATGAAGCCGCACCACATCCGCATGATGCACTCCAGGCTGGTGCAGTACGGTCTCCTCGACCAGATGCATGTCTTCAAGCCGCACCTAGCCGGCGTCAACGACCTCTGCCGCTTTCATGATCCTCACGACTACTTCTCCTTCCTTCGCTTCTTCGTGCCCGAGGCCCAGCAGGACCCAATACGAAGAAAAGTCTGCAGTTAATGCCTCTCTTCTTCTATAGAGAGGAGTCCAGTTCTATTGATCGATGCAATTTGTAGGTAAACGCCATGAAACTGTTACAGGACATCCTTGCTCCATACTTAGCTTATTCCTACCATGAACATCTTTCTGCTGATCTTAGTATGAGGTACTTCTCTTACTAGAAAACAGGATGTAAATCTCTTACAGTTCACCACTTCTTTGATTATCAAGTACTAATCTGCATGCTCCACTACTATATATCATATAATCAGAAGGTAGATCACCAATACTTTTAGAACAAGTGGACGTTTGCAAAAGATATTGTAGGAAAAACCTTCTTTCTTTCTTTCCCACATAAAAACAGGTTGGGAAAAGTGTAACCGCGCAGGTGCGCCCTGCGCACGGCTATCTTCACCATCCATCCTCTGCAGAGATTAGGAGTTGACTTTTCTTTTTTGCTACTCTCTCTCCTACATGCATATAATCCAAAATTTTGTGCCATCTTTCTTAGAAAAGACAAAACTCACATGCATGCACAGATTCTCCCACCAAAGCTAACAATCACAAAAAGACAAATCTACAGTTCGCGTGCGCGGTGCGCACCTGCTCAAAAAATCCAGCCTCAAATAGGTTTATACAGGGGTATGTTCTTCCATGGTAAGTCTCTGATAATACAATAAAAATTTATTTCCTGCAGCCAACTGATGTAGTGAACTCAGGTTTACTTTCATATCTGTTTTGGGACTGATGTTTCCCGTTCTTTTTCATTTCGCACATTCAGATGCGCATCAAGGAGCTTCTGAGGTTTCTCTTTCAAGGTTCAGTAGTTCTATTATATGATTGTAGCATATGCAACCTATCTTTACTTTGAAGCAAGTGGGAACAATAGTACTAGCCGTCAAATGGGAGTGTAAATGTGGCACCTTAGATATTTATGCCTTGCTGATGACAAGACTATAACTCTGATCATATAGTCTATAGTATATATTTTGATTTTGTCATGTTTGTTTAATCAACACATCATGTTGGCCCTTCCGATTTGGAGCGCCTTATGAGAAACAAAATTTCCTTGATTAAGGACTGTTTATATCCAAGCTGGCTTAGATCACTTAAAAGTAAAGTTGCAAAACCATAATTCATCATTTGCTGAAAGTTCACCAATATTATTAATACGGCAGAAAGAGGTGCTTAATGAGGATGCACCGAGGAAGATGAAGTGGTAGAGATTAGCATGTCGGAGTACATGGCTCGCAGTATTAACGATATGGATTTTTGTCCTTTCTGAATACATGGCTAATGCCATTAAGGTATTCTCTTTCTCCCCCAGTACAAAAAGTTGAAAAAAATCAGTTTTTCTGGTTATTTACAAAAATGTTCATCTTTAATTATGATAAAGTGATATGACTGTATCACTTATGATAACTGATGCTTACTACAGTAGACATAGATGTAATAGCTACCTTGTAAGACAAATTTAACTACTTTTGCCGTGCTACTAATATTTTGTTAATCTTACATGTTAACTGTATATCTCTGCAAGGATGTAATGGTCACTAATTTTTTCTGTTGCTGTCAGAGAGCACCTGATTCGTGGAACATACCAGTGGCTTTTATCAGTGTTATTATTTTGCTTCCTATCATGGGAAATGACATAATTAACGATAGGTGTTTGCTTGCGGTAATGTCAACACTTGTTCAACTAAGTACGCTACTGATATTTTTTTTATATAAAGTACGAAGTGTGTTGTTGGTCAATTCGTAGTAGAAACTGTCCTAGAGAGGTGGAGTTCAAAGCCAATATTTGGTGTGTTTTTGAGTGAATCACAAGTTCATTACAATTTGTGTTTTATTATTACAATTAGTGCCCCATTTACTATGTAAGGCGGTTACCACTTACACCATAAACTTGGGTTGCTAAAAAGCCATATGCAATTGGGAAGCTTATTATATATGTTGTGTTGTGATTTTGTTATGATTAATCGAGACGTGTGTTGCACGCGCATGCTAACTAGTAGTACAAGCCCACGTGTATTTACTAGCCCACTCAAGATTTTAGTTAATTCAGTTTATTATACATATTACCGTCTATATGATGCATTCATGTTATTGCGCATACTTTCCATGAGGGCACCATACTGGCGCGATCATTGCTAGTACTTATTATGGATTGACATAAGAGAGTATTTCTGAAAATTACGTGAACATATTTATAGATATGTGAAGATATATTGTCTAAATTACGTAATACATATTTTGATAAGAGGATTTTTTTCACATGATTATGCTTATGGCCTGTGACCGGATGCTGGCCCTATAGAACCCGGATCCCTTAATTCGAAAAGGAAATCTCATGGGCCGTGGGCTATTAAGTTGTGGATTTGGGCCGTTCTGCAGAGATTAGGCCTCAATCTTTGCTTATCAGTTCAATTCTAATTAAGGTCAGTGTCTGCTAGTTTCGTAAATATTTGAATCTTAAAAATTGTTTTTTGTGAAGTCTTAATTAGTTGGATTCCGGTGTACATACATAAGTTTCAAAAGAAAATCCACTCTACCAATTATGTACTCAATTTTCTTTATTTAGTACATATCAATTATCTTGATTTGAGGGAACATTTTAGAGTATGAAAAATGACTAAGTAAGGAATGCTTAATTATAGCAATAAATTTTGATTCAATAGGACAATTAATTTCTTTATTTTGAGGAACACTTTGATGGAATGTTAATTATGCAGATAATAATTTGATTGTTTATGATTTGGTGGGCGGCCTATATATAGGGCAGATGCCTCCGCCTCAGTGCACTATATATACTACTATCCTAGCCCTCATATTAAGATATATATCGACTATAAACTTTGCGCAATCGAAGCAACAAGCCATGGCCATGCAACATATACTGCTCCTCGTCTTCATAGCTTCCATCCTCCACGCCGCCTCATCCACCTCAAGCAACTCAACGATAGATGGTACGACTGTGACTGCGTACGACATCCTAGAGCAAAACAACTTGCCACGGGGTCTTCTCCCGCTTGGTGTGGAATCATACGTGCTCCACGAGGGTACTATAGAGGTGACACTTCCGGGCGAGTGCAACTTCTTTGTTCCGATCGGCGGCGACCAATACAAGTTTCGGTATGGAAGCAAGGTCGGCGGGGTAATTAAATCCGGATCCCTAACCCAAGTGTATGGCACTAGGTTTCAGGCGGTATCTGAGTGGCTTGGGTTCAACACGGTTGAGCGTGTCGGTGATCAGCTCACAATCCGAGGCCCGGGCGTTGGCAAAGTCATTCCCGGCAAGCGCCTTTGCCAATAGCCCCAAGTGCGGCTAAGGGTCCAAACGACCAGCAGCGAAAGCACACACTTGTGTTTTGTTTGAGGTGCCTCATGCATGTGTGTTGCATGCAAGTTTTTTCTTATATTTCAATATCCAACATGTCTTGTTGTGAGTCTGTTGTATATGAATAAATATATTTGGTGAAAGATTAAGGCCGGGAGTATGCCAAGTAACTACTCTATCCTCTCACAAAATTGTTACTCGCTTTCGCCCATTTATTTGTTGCAGACAATGTACAATCAAGCATGCTGTTGAATAATTAGGTATAGGAGAAAGAAGGAGCAGTATATTATAGGAACGTGTTCGATGCTTCGTTAGGAAAGCGCGAGTCAAGAAACTCTACGCGACGCGTAGCCGTTAAAAAAAATGTGCGGGTGCTTTTTCGCGTCGCCTTTGTTCGCGGGGGATTTTTTTTCTTTTACATGACATGATTATGCAGATATTGTCTAAATTAGGTAATATACTATTTGTGATAAGATGATTTTCTTTTTTTCTTTTACATCACATGATTATGATTATGGGCCTGTGACCGGATGCTGGCCCTATAGAACCCCCTTAGGCCTTAATTCGAAAGAGAAATCTCATGGGTTCGTGGGCTAATAAGTTTTGGATTTGGGCCTCGATCTTTGCTTATCGGTTGAGTACTAATTAAATTAAGGTCAGTATGCTAGTTCCCGCTACAAAACAGAGGCGAAATTTCTTTCTGGCCGGAGACTGGAGTAGACGACAATGGGGTCGTGTAGCAGTGGGCAGTTGGCTTATGGGAGCTGAAAAGAGGCTGCCCCCGAGGCCCGAGCTGATGAAAAGAGAAAGCTGATTCCCTCCGTGAACTACCTCCTCCATTCCCCTTGCCAGCCGCTAGGGTTTGCACCGCGAGGCGCATCTCGCCGCTCCCACCTCCCACCTCGTTCCCCCGCCGCTCCCACCTCCCACCTCCTGTCCTTCGCATCGCCTTTGTTCGCGAGGGATCCGGCGGGGAGCAGATCGACGGCGGATCGGCTTGGCTGGAGAGTGGAGACTGATCGAGTCGTCCAGACCTCCGGCCCCGGCCTGGTCCGCACTGTCGCCTGCCGCTTTCTAGGTCTCCGGTGAGCAGCGACACCCGCATTAACATATTTATTTATGTCTGGGGCGGATTTCACACACACCTGCAGGCTGACGAGATTCATCCGTGTATTCTTGATTTGACTGCCAATTTTTTTTACAAACAGGATATTAATTTTGTGGAATTTGCGCTGTCGTTTCTGTGTCGTTAGGTGCAGCCACTGAAAGCTTTTCTTGTTCTGTACAGTCTGCCTCGCTCAACTATTCTTCCAACAGGCACTAAATATTAGTATTAGTCATGCTTCCTTTTCTATATTGTCTACAGTACACAGTTAAAGGATCCGCCTAACAAGGAAATCCCTACTGAATAGTGACTGTATTGTTTATAGCTCTACATCAACTGAAATCCAGTAAGCAAATAAAGAAAACGAAATTAGGTGCTGTTGGCAACAACAAGGTACCATCAAGGGGTTAAAAAGGGAAGCATAATGTATGTTCAGTCATCAGAATAATATACTAAGCTCAATCCATGATTCACCCAACACCTTCTAGCAATGCAGCATGGCACGTCTTGAGGACGACTTAATTAATATCCAGAAAATACAGACATTTTGCTTCCTCCATCCTTTACTGTTCTCATGCAACTGAAATTTAGATGTAGCTCCGAAGCTTTGGGTTGTCCTTCTAAGGATCCAGTTTCTCATACCGGCCTTGTGAACTTTTTGCAGGTTCACTCATGAACACTGTGGTTCAACCACGACCATCAAATAACATAACTTTATATTTTTCATAATAGCATGCTTATTCTCTTGCATTTTGTTTATTGATATATGCTACAACATTTTGGGCATTTACCTATATTTTCTTCCAGCTATCTCAGGCACCTCAACAATGGACTTGCGGCGTTCTGCTCTGTTCCTTGCCCTGTCCTTCCTCCTTCTTCACGGTGCGCAACAAGGAGCTGCCGCCACTAGCTCCGGCGATGCTAACGAGCAGTGGGGCTACGTGCCGGTACGACAGCAGAGTACGTACCAAAGTGCCCTCTTGCTTATGCCTCAACAAACTCTTTCGATGTTTTATGCATTTTTTGTGTGCACAAGTCTAACTCTGAACTTTGGCGCAGAGGCCCACGTGTTTTGGTGGTTTTACAAGAGCCCGCAAAGGGTCTCGTCGCTGGTGAAGCCATGGCCGACCATCCTGTGGCTGCAGGGTGGCCCGGTACGTTTCTGCTATATTTTATCACTCCTAAGTCTTTTCTTATTTGAAGCAACATACACTCCGATTTCATTAATAGAAACTGCATCACCACAAGATCCTAGTTTAACATGATTTAAAAAGAACAGAAAAGTAAACTAACAAAGAGTCCTCTCCTTCTCAGCCTAGCCCTTGGATCCATCCTGGAAGGTTATCATTTTCCAAATACATCACAACACCACCGCAAAATCTATGATCATCATTTTCTTCTTCCGCCCTGAAAACTGGACCAACCATATGTTAAAACAGTCATCTACACTTCTGAAACCGCAAGTACTGAAGTACAACTAACAGTATTACAAATATATTTGGCCAGCGGGAAGCAGAAGAAATGATCAATAGATTTGTCATCACCACACAATAAACATTTTTCCTCACACATACCCCCAATGTGTAATAACACATCTCTAGTCAGGATGCTTTTGAAGCACCATCGTAACAGAAAATATTGATTCACACACTCAGTTTCACTTCCCATAGGAAGAAAAAGAAGAATGTTAAAACAGTCATCTTTTACCGCTAAGTAGCTCGCCATTTCTTTTCTTTGGTCGATGACAAAGTATTAATTAACATTATCTTCATCGTGTTCTTACAGGGAGGGTCAGCTGTCGGGCGTGGCAACTTCCTAGAGATCGGGCCGCTAGACGCCAACCTGAAGCAACGCAACTCAACATGGCTGCAGAAGGCCGATCTCATCTTTGTGGTCAGTGAGTTGTTTCTTCATCACATACCATTCAAGGTCATTTGTGTTGGAAGTAACGAGTATGTTGGCATGCAGGATTTACCGGTGGGCGTTGGGTACAGCTACACGGAAGACCCGAGTGTAATCGCAACGACGGACTCGCAGGTGGCAGCAGATGCCATTGAGCTCGTAAGTGCGCTCACCAAGAAGATACCAACCCTGCAGAGCAGCCCGCTGTTCCTGGTGGGCGAGTCCTATGGTGGCAAGCTTGCTGCCATCATCGGTATCTCCATGTCAAGGGCCATCCACAGTGGCATTCTTCAGCTCACACTTGGCGGTGTTGTCCTCGGTGACAGCTGGATCTCGCCAGATGATTTTGCGGTGAGGAAATCATGTTTAGTTTCTTGGAGTCTCTTAATGGCCAAGTCAGTTCCATTTTTTCTTGCAAAAAACTGTTCTCATCCAGTGCTTTGGTTCCATGCAGCTCTCGTATGCGCAGTTGCTGCACAGCATGTCAAGGTTAACTGACAATGCAGTAGAACCTGCCACTAAGTAAGAGTTTTCTACCTCTAATTTACCTTGATTTCCAAAGGCATGCGCATGTGAGCACTAATTTTATTCTTCTTCCCCAGAATGGCAGCAAAGCTAAAGGAGGAGATGGCATTAGGACAGTTTGCCACAGCTCGAAATATTTGGATCGACTTACTTGATTTAATTGACTCGGAAACTGGCAGCGTGGTAAGTGTTCAATAACCACCACTTTGTATGAAACACTGTGTAGATTACAGCTATTAAGTAGCAAATTCTTTTCATGATAAAGTGTTTCCCAGTACTCACCACAAATTGCTAAACCTGCATGACCTTTTTGCAGAATATGGAAAATTTGTTGCTTGAATCCAACATGAACTCGTTATTGGCTCAGTCAGCTCCCAACACCATCGACGATATCATGAATGGGGCCATTAAAAGAAAGCTCAAGATCATTCCCAAGGATCTCATGTGAGTGTCATCTCCTTCTATATATGTCAAAGTCTTAAGCCACTATATTGATATATTTCCTCTTGTCTATAAAACTGCCCTCCTTGAATTAATTTGATTTCAATTGAACTGCAGTTGGCAGCAGGTCTCAATTCCGGTCTACAAAGCGATGGCTAATACCTTTATGAAACCAGCAATCAATGAGGCAAAAATAATAATGACTCAACTTATGTAATTTCTTTGACTGTGATGTAATTTGTGGTGTCTGATACATTCCATTACGCAGGTTGATGAGCTGCTATCACAAGGTGTGGATGTGACTATATACAACGGACAGGTGGGCAGAAAATATTTCTCGTGACATTATCAGCGATTTTTACTTGGAATTCTAAGAGTGTCAGATTATATATCTTCTTTTTAGCTGGAATATCTACTATTCCAGTTTCTGGTACGGCCAACAAAATCAGTTGTGGCTGAATCTTGTCCAAAATTAGGCACATCATCTGACCATACACATGGCCTTATCTTGCACCATGCATCGCTAGAGTAATCCGTTTCAAGTCCTTGTGCAATGAACAATGCTAAAATTGAAAAAGTTGAAACAATCAAAAAACTTAACCTCTCGGAACGTGGCCGCCATTGAGGGACCTATCTTGGTCAGTGTCCTGGATCGCTAAGAAGCTCCCTCATTTACCTCAGCACTGATCACAAGAGAGTTCCGGTAGTACTTTGCTTTCAGTACCTGGACACACAAAGTTGTCAACAGCCTCCATCCTTGTTTCGCTGGCATCGCTAAGTTGAAAGTGTACAAGTCATGTTGAACCCCCCCCCCCCCCCACACACACACACCCTGTATCGTCCATCAAAATGTGTTCTTTTTCTGCATGCAAAGATTCTAGTTCCCGACCTCCCCACATGGACAGGCAAGCCCAGCCGCTGCGCAGGTATGTACTCCGCTTCTCACACCAAGACTGTTCATCATGGTTTTGTCGGTGACGCTTGTATTCTTACTGAATCCTGTAGCAGACTTGTCCCTATTTGTTGTCTGCTCTGAGCAAACTTCATAAAGATTCTTAAAGCTTGGCGCATTTGGGCACACCCATATCCCTTCCAGAACCCCATTTTGCTCAGCACTATTCAATAAATTTGAGAATTCCCTGTAGAAGGCTTCTACCTAAAATAACTTCATCCGTCATTATTTCATTGAATTTTAATAGGTATCTCACTGTTGTCACACACCTCATAATCAGCTGGACAATCTTTGATTGAAACCTCTTTTCCATCATTCTCTTAAGGAAAGGGCCATTCCACTCGGTCATTTATAGGCTTTATTTACTCACATCAGGTTTTTGTGTCACCACACCCTCAACACCGGACCTTTTCTTCTGCATATAATTTGTGACTCTATAAGCTAATAAGGAATTATGAGTGATTGACCTCCCAAGAACAAACACACACCGATTAGGAGCAATAATTTCTGGAAGAATCAGCTTCAGTCTATTTGCTAAAACTTTCTATTTCTAGATCAATTTGTAAAGAACATTGCAAAGGATAATTGGACAGAGATCTTCAAGCAATCCAGATTCTTCACCTTTGAATCGAAAGCATGTTGGTTTCATTCCAATCATCCAAGATGGCAATTTTGTTTAGTACCTTCAGGACTTCAGCCCTAACCGTGCCCCTCACAAGCTTCCCAGTAGCACTACTAAAATTTCACCGACATGCCGGGTCTGGCCCCGGCGCCTTCAGGTCTGCTTTGACATTCTCAGCCGTGAAATCTTTCATAAGCCAGAATAGGCTCCTCCAAGCAATCACCTGCAGGAGGGGTGGTATAAAGATCTTAAGAATAGTTAGTAATTACCGCTGCCATCTCTGAATTTAGTATATTTTCTGAGCATGAATGAATAAAGTGTGTTTCATCTTCTGAAGTTGGATGTGATCTGCTCGACGATTGGCGTAGAAGGATGGGTGAAAAAGCTAAAGTAAGACATCTTGATTTGCCTATTTTGTGCAATTTCAAACATGTTTGTTCTAACTTAATTATGTTTTTTCAGATGGGATGGCCTGAAGAGCTTCCTGAACCTGTCAAGGCAGCCTTGGAACTGCGACTCTTCAGGGCACTGTTCTGGCCCCATCAAGGCGTATGTTAGATCGTTCAAGAATTTGCACTTCTACTGGATCCTTGGAGCTGGACACGCGGTAAGCCTCAGTACCATCAGATGTATTTCGTAGATTGAATGCCAAATCTAAAGTGTTACTACTTGCATGTGCTCTCTACAGGTGCCTATTGACCAACCTGACACTGCACTAAAGATGATTGGTAGCATAACTCATTCATCACGCAAGTAGAAAAGACTCGTACGGAAGTTGGAGTAAATCGTGCTGTGAGAGACCTTGTGAACTCCTAGGCCTTGGAACTTTGACTGCTGCTCGAACTAGTATCAAGTAGGCAGTAGTACATTTCTGAAGACGTAGCTATTGATATGTTGCCCACGTATTCAGGTGGTGCATTGGACCTGTATGGTGCGCATTAATGTCTGTAGTCAGTAAGTGCAGGTATTGGTGAATGACACTCCCCAGATTGCAAGTATCTATTGGTTTAGAATGTGTATCTCAACATTGTCAAATTTGCCACATCACAGCTGGTTACCCAATGCGTTCTGGTTATGTAGCCATGGATCGATACTAGTTTGAAGACAGAATTGCGACCGCCATCTTGCTCACAGGTTGTGTGCAACAAAATATGGCGATGGTCCTGACGTGCGTGCAGGCTGAGCCAGTCTCTTGGTGAACATAGTGGTCTGCTCCGCTGATGATCTCACCATCGGTTTGTGGCGAGCGAGCAGCCACCATCATTTCTCCAAATAAACTAACTTTCGGATGTTCCATCAGGAGTCGCTCCCACACCTGCTTCAGGCCTTCTCGATGGTCGAGCAACTCAATCTCAGCGCTTGCGCGTCGCTCGATAACGCTTTCCCTGCATCTACGGCGGCCGTCGCAGACCTCAGACACCGTCACGTCAGACGGGTCAGCTTGCCGGGTGGGGCGTGCGACAACAAATTGCGGCACGAACCCGATGGTCCAGATGCCGCAGTGACCTTCTCTACCTTGCAAATCAACGACAGCGTGCGTCCCCGTCCCGACCACAACTCCAGTAGCATAGCCTGCCAAGCATCGGTGATGCACGTGCGAGCCAATTAATTTGATATATTTTGTTGAAAACAATTTGATATTAGTAGGCTAGAGAAGAGAAAGGGGATTTTTCTGGCTGGCTTTTGTTAGAAGTAAAATCGAGAGACAAACGAGAGAGATAACAAATGATTCAACTATTACTTTTCATTGATGATTCTGAGTATATATACACTGGGAAGGGACACGAGTAAGAGTCGCGTCTGTTCGAGGGGGTGCGAGGAGGGTCGCGACTGTTGGCGAAGCAATCGTCATAGATAATTACAAGAGGGAGGATTATCCCTTTAATTAACCTATTAATTAATTTCTAACACTCCCCCTAATCCTTCCTTGACCTTGCGATTATCTCTAAAATCATCTTTGGAATCATCTCCTCCAAAAACCCTGTGGGAAAAATATGAGGAGAGTAGGGTGTATGATATGTTGCTAAAACTCCTTTAAACCCAGTGGAAAAATAAGGAGAAAATGGTGCAACATATAATGGTTGGACCGCATGCGGGGATGTCTACTTCTTCATGCCCTTTCTTTGTTTTCTACAACTGCTTGTTCAGGGCATCGTCCGTGTCGGCTATATTTACGTCTGGGATGCGTCGCGGCGGACGCTGCGTAGACACTCCAAGTAATCGCTCGCTTTTTCACCGGGCTCACCTGACAGCGAGCCATTGGGCTGTATCGAGCGCATCGCTTCGGCGGTCATCGGTTCCGCGTCTGCGCCGCAGCCTTCGCCATTAATGTCGTGGCTGCCTCTTCTGCACGCGCACAAGCGGGCGGCGGCTAGGCTTCTGCGCCGCCATCAATGGCATCATATCCCGCCGACCGGCCTTAAAAGTCGACTGGCATCGTCCCTGGCATCGCCCACACCACTGACACCTCCACTCCCACCCCTCACCGCCGCGCGCCACGGCATCTCCATGGGGAAGTAGAAGAACGACTTCGAGGCGTCCGGTAGCGGCACCAAGAAGGCGCAGAGGACGCATAGGGTGCCGCTGCCCGTCAACGTGGCGCGGCTCATCCACACGAATTGGACGCCGTGCGCGGGCTGGCGGGACGTGCACCTGTCTGGCGGCGGCTGGCGGCTCAGCTACCTACGGGTGCCCGTCCCCTGCCGCCATACCTTCGCACCGATCCCACATATGCCATCGACTCCGACACCTGGCGCACCTGGCACAAGACCGAGAAGGATCCGAGGAGGCAGGCGGGCTTCCTTGGTGACAGAGACTTCCCTTTTGACCATCCACCGCCGCCTTGTCATCGAACACGGGAGCCGCCAGCGCCTCCACAGGACGACGACGACACGCTGGCCAACAACAACGAGGAGGCGAAGGACGACAGTGATGACTGCGTCGCCTGCATTTTCCAGGAATGGCAGTTGGCCATGGCGGAGGGCCGTGAGTTCTAGTACCCGACGACGATGACGGACGACGAGATCGGGAGGCTCGGCGTCCTCGTCTCGGAGGTGAACCGACCGGTGCAGCCGCCGCTGCCCCGGTACACCACCGGCATCATGCCGCCGGGCCACACGGAGGAAGAGGACCTACGACGGGCGCTCGAGGACTCGGCCCCGCAACAGGTGCAACCGCCGCCTCCACCTCCGCCGTACAACCCGTGGGCGGCTCCACCACCGGCGTGGGCTGCTCCACCTCCACCACCCGAGCTGTCTGTGCGAGGTTCGTTTTGATAAACAGTCGGCAGGCAGCGAATTGCCAGAATGACATCTTGATGGCCCTCCAACAATTGTCTTCAAAAAACGTCTTCATCACAACTATGCCCTCCAACAATTGTCTTCAAAAAACGTTGCCAGAATGACATCCCAAACTTGTATACAAAAGTGTCTAAAAGGCAAGTCGATGACATCTTCATCCAGCTGTGCTCGTGCTTGGTTTGGAATAGAGCAAATGTGTTTAGGACGCCACAATTCAGATGAACCAATAACATGTCGGCCTTACTGTGCTCTCCTATTGCGTAATCAGTATCTCTTAAACTAGCACTGTTGACTTCTACTGGCAGTGTTGTGTGGCTGAAACTGAAATCGCTGAACCTAAATGTCACGATTACCCCTAAGATGTAATCCATGAACAACCTGTCTTTGTTGATGATGCAACTAGGATTGTTGTTAAACAAAATCTGGTGTGGACGCTTGAATTGTGTGGTGGCGTAGCAGCGCCACTGACCATTCGAGAAGACACTTAGGTGTACCCTGTTGAAAGGAGAGGGGCCGCAGCTTACCCCAAAATCGGTGCGTGTGGGCTGGGCAGATGAGTCCTGGACGAAGAAGCCGATTCCTCCTTGAACAAGATCTTGGAGCACGACGTACTTGCCGTAGTTGTTGGAGGAGATGTATTCCGCTGACCGCACAATTTTCGGAGCAGCCGGCGCCACCGCCGTAACCTCCTTTTCCCCGATGCAGGGCCTGATGGTGTAATATCCGTCAGTTCTTTCGACCACTGCGACTCCTCGTCGGCAGCCGACGACCCTCTCACGGATTAGAGAGGGGCGGCTGATGCGTGCTCTTAACCGAGCCACCGTGTCGTCTCCGGGCTTATCCGTCGTGTCGGCAAGCCAGGTGATCCGGCCTGCTCCATCCCCTGATTCAACCAGGAAAACTATGCTAGCCGGATCCTGGATCTTGGAATAGGCTAGTGCAAAATCTTGATGTTGGATTTCCTCCATGAAACACCTGTGGACGCGGGCGCATCTGGTGGTGGAGGCTGTGGAATTGATCCTTAGAAGGATCTCTCTGCGTAGGTTTTGGTCACCAAAAACGTGGTGCTGATTGGGATCCATGGGTGGCGGGGTGTGGTTTGGCTTGTCCATGGCTGGTGTAGAGTGTTTTTGTTTGTTTTGGTGGCTGTAATCTTGATGAGTAGTAGGTGGGCAGATGAAAAAATGCGCTGACAACCCGAATGGGCATAAAAAATGGGGGAAGGTGGATGGGAATAAAGTGGAGCCTGAGGTAGTTTGTTAGAGCATGTATAGCAGCTCGTGTATTCCTTCTAGCAGACCCTTTTTTCGCCTCGTATTTTGAAAAAAATAAACACCTGGAAGTTTAGGTTGATTGATCATACTACCAATCGTACATACATTCCGATAATACCTACGTCTATTCTACATCTATTTGTCAAGGATGACTAATGGGATGAACGCGATGGCCGTCGCCTACTCCTGATCCTCTCGCGTCTGTAGTTCCCGGAGGGTGGAGATGGCCGCCGGCTGCTCCTCTGCCGTGGCCCTAGCCTTCTCGGCAGCATCCTTCTTGAATGCGACCAACGCCTGCACGAAGTCCGCCTCTTCCTCTGCCGCCTCCGCTACCTCCTCGTCGGCTCGAGAATCTCCTAAGGTTCCTCCGCTCCAGGTGATGCTGATGCGCGCCACCCATGCCGCCACGGCAACGGTACTAGTCAGCGCGCCACTTCTCGAAGGCGGCGCCGCTCATCGGCTTTACCGGCGGGTCTTGTGGGTACGGCCGCCCACCAGCGGGGAAGTACTTGCGCTTGCATTAGTGCTGCCACGCCTCAACCATGGTGTCGGGCGAGCTGGATTCCTTCGTTTCGCTCGCTGGCGAGGCGGTACTACGGCCGGTAGCCTACATGACTAAAAGAGGTCGAAATGCGGAGCTGGGATGTGCGTGAATGCTCGCCGGATATAACTACGAAGGCTACGACGCACGGCGGAGCTAGGGTTTAGAGTGATGGGTTAACCCCACACTAGCACGTGCGACTGTTGTAAGTAGGTGGGGCGGGACCGATGTCCTTGGCCTGGTATTCCGCCGAAATGGGCCGTACTGGATTCGGTTCCTGCTAGATGGCCCAAATCGCTCCTGCCACGTATCCTGCCGGAATTTTACGGCGGGGGGGGGGGGGGAGGGGGGAGGGGGAGGGAGGGTGAGGTGGGAGGGTTATAAGGGTCCTGTTAGACATGATCTTAGCTACGTCGAAAACAAATAAATGCAGCTGACACACCTTTGGGTTGTTTATATCGTGTGATGGTAATAGCATCTGCACCCTCTATTTTGTATCATAGTTCTAGAGGAAAAACGGGTCAGCTTTTCGACACCTCAAGTAGGGTTACACCGGCACGGATCAAGAAAGGTAGGTTTGATTTTTAACACAAAAAGAGACCCATATTCGTATCATTTTTGTCATATAGGTTGTCGTAGCGTATCATTCTGGCCCGCTTGCCAGCGATACATCGAATTTAGAAAATGCGGCTAACCTTTATGGCATATTTTTAACCCAAGTAGCATGTACTTTGTCTCGAATGGGCATAGTTCTCTCTTCCTCCGACAGTGTGTGAAACCCTAGACACACACCCCCCCCCCCCAGAATGGAAATCAGATATAACAATTAAAACATTTGATAGCATTCTAATAAGCCCGGTATTTTAAAAACAGCGCTGCTGAACACCCGCGAATTGGCTATGAACCTACTATATTGCACGGCACGTGTAGAATGTCTAGTGGAAAGAATGATTTTGTATTCGGTTTGTCACACTATGTAAAAAGTGCATGGTTGACCAGAAAACATGTCAAAAAGCGGCAAAAACCCTCCCCCACCATATCTGTTCGTTTGGGTTTAAATCTAGATTTCGCTGGCAAAAAGATTGGTGGTATTTGCAACAGTTTTGTCATAGTGTAGCATTCCCGACCGTTTCCTCGGTGATACAGCGAATTTAGATATGGCGGCTTAACGCTATGTTATGGATTTAGTCAGTGTAGCATGTACATTTACTCGGGTGGACAAGGGACTCTCTTTCTCCGATAGTGGGTGGAAACATAGCCATTGGCACGCTTGTTGATCTGATAGAACAGTTTGTCGTTTGGGTAGCATGCTGATCATGCAGAAAAATTTGAAAAGCTAGTGTTGAATGTGCACGTATTTTCTATTAACCTAATCTATTGCACGTAACTGTTGGAATGTTCAAACTTAAAACTCAATTTGTATTTGAGATGCTCCATTATAAAAAAGGATAATGTGGACCAAGGCAGCGAAGAAAGAGTCCAAAAAAATCAACCCGCGTCTGTTGCCATGGGTTGCAATCTACAATGCACTGACAAAAATGGATATGTGTTTTTTTGGATCACATTGTGTCGTGTCGGTGATCATTTTGTATCATTCTTGACCGCTTGACGGTGATACATAAAAAAACGTTGTTGCTATGTGCGCACGCTTTATATTCTGTTTACATGGTTTTAACAAGGTTTTGAAAAATATCAACACGTAAGGTATTATCGGGATTATGAATTAAGGTATCTGGCTCTTGTCCCTTGTGTTGTTGCATTTCGTACAAAACATGTTTCATTACCGATTAAAGAAATGAAAAGTTGCCGATCAGATGTTGGTGGACTCGCATGAATCGTGTGGCTATCGGTAAAGGCAACATGACATGTGGAGCGCAATTACAGTTCTGTTTGCACTTGCGGTGATACATCTGTTGACCTCCGTAGAGTCTCCTGCCATTTAGTAATTATGGCTTTACTCGGAACAAAGGTAATAATGATTTTAGGTTACGATTAAGTGGATGCATCATCCTGCACGTTAGAAAACATGATTTTATGGTTAAACAGCGAACAAAAATTAAGTTATTTATATGGCTGACAAAAGTTAGAACAAGTGAAAGGCAGTGAACAATTATAGATTAAGGCAATATCCATGATTGAAACACATACTAGCATTTAATGATTACAGGCGGTTACATGACACGAATTGCGGCTGGATCATTGCAAACTAACATGGAATTGGAAAATGGAAATGCGGATGGTTTAGTAGGTGGGCATCTAGGAGAAGCCTTGGACGCCGTAGCAAACTACTGGACTGGAAAGACAACTAGAACAACAACATGCTCGTTTTTTTGGCAATCACTGAAGGGGAATAGCATCGATCTTCGGCATGCATCTACCTAATCTGAAATGGTGATGACAACGTCATCGTCAGCACACTTGACGTGACTTGCCGATGGACAGCCCGGCTGATTGGCTGAATCCTCTCCATCAGATTTGTCAATGATATCATCCTTTTGCTTTGGCTGTTCATCTGGCTCGTCCTTGACGAGTGTGCCGCCAATCTCCATGATGTTGACGGATACCTTGTCTTTTCCACGTGCAGCTGCAAAGAAGCTAGAACATGTCAAAAAAAATTCTAGTTAGTGCATAACCGAATACAACTGGGTGAAACATGTAACCTGTATCCTTAGGTGGGGGAGTTTCCTCAACGCCAGAGACCTCTTTCAGCCAGTCGTCGACAGTCTTGTTCTGCCTCTTGTTTTCCTCGTAGGCTGCTGCCCTGGCTTCGCGTTCCTCCTCGTCGCGGATTGAATCCCGAAGGACTAACTTGTAGTCCTCGTCCTCCTCCTCTCCAGCCACCGTGGGGTCGCCATGTTCCTCGGCCGCCGCCTGCGGCAGAGGGGAATCCGGCACCTCCTCCTCGTCGGAGGACATCTCCGACGACACGCCATCCGTGGAGTCTCCTGGGATGATTGGCTCGAGTTCGCCTATGGCATTCTGGGTGGGCAGCGAGGGATTGGGGCTGGTGGGAGGTGTCATGCCATTCCCAGGGGTGGGCGGCGATGCTGGGCTGCTGGGTGTGTGTATCGTCAAAGTGGAGACTGGAGAACCGGGCGTGGTAGTGCGGTGGTATGGATGGATGCTTCGAGCTCTAGCTAAACGGCCGGCAGGCCTGCGTACGTGCTTGGAAGCTGCTTGGACGGCTAAGAGCATGGCTAGGCGGTTGTTCCTCATGGCTAAGGATGAGTTCTGGCTTGGATGGAAGTGCATCCACAATGTATAGCATCGTTTATATAGATGGTCCGCTGGTTCCTTTGGTCGACCCGTCGCAAGCATGGTCATGCGCTTTATCTAGATGCGTTGCTGTTGGGCACGATTAGCTAGGACGATAGTGTGTGATCGTAACGAATTGTGTGCCATCCACATCTACGTCCACAGCTTAAAAACATTCTTCTGCCGCACCGATTGAAATATCCTCGATGAAGATTCAAGGAGTCACACGCAATAAAAAAATAGATGCAAGCTACGAACTGATTTCTCTCGATACAGCTTTCCCCGCCTTTTGTATCCCGGATTTGCATGGCATAGTAGATGAGCATGGTAGACGGTCCATGCAAGTAAATGTGTGTGGCTGTTGGTGTGTACTTTGTTTAGCAGCAACGTTACAAGGAAATATGGGTGGGTATCAGCATGTAGAAAAGGTGGCAATGAGGTGACCAAAGTCGGTGCCAGGGTACTATACTAGCAGCCCGCAATGTGCAGTTGTTCGATTGTTTCCCGTGTTGTCGGTGGGCACCTGCATAGAGATGAACCTACTGGACATCAAAATTTGCGCAATGCAGGTGCTGGTGATGGTTTATTCATTGTGCGTACGAACTAGGCACAGCAACCCTGTGTGTGCTCCGGTGTCCCCCCTGGCGAACGACGTTCAGGTGGGATACCCGCTCGAGACGGTGGGGACGTATTAGTGGTGTATAATTATACTCCACGTCATTTTCCACATAGATGATCGGATGCCACATAGATATTGTACGTATCTTTGGTGATGACGGTTTCCGCCGGCCCAACGGCATTAGAATCGGAGTTGGACCCGAAAATTACGTCGATCACGTGGATTTGATGCCGGCGATAGGCGGTGTTTACGGAGAAAATATTTGAATCCTTGCGTGTGCGCCATTCCTGGTTCTCCTTAGGGTTTGGAAGGTTCTGTCCATCGGGAGGGAGACGGCAGGGACGACGACGTTGGGACGGCAAGGCGTAGCGCAGGGCGGTTTCGTTCTTGTGCGCCATTACTGGTCCTCGTTAGGGTTTGGAAGGTTCTGTCCATTAGGAGGGAGACGACAGGGACGACGACGTTGGGACGGCAAGGCGTAGCGCACGGCGGTTTCGTTCCGAGAGCTGAGCCGGGTATCGTGGAGGCGGGAGGCGGATCCGGCGACGAGGAGGCTGGGCAAGGTCGGACGTGGAGGCGGGAGGCGGATCCGGCGATGAGGAGGCTGTGCAAGGATCGCACGCGGGTTGTTCCTGCTGCTACAGACGGCGTTAGGGTTTGGCGGATCATTGTTGGTTGCTGGTAGATAATTGACTGTAAAAAGTAATTGCATGTTCATGATTTGGGTGATGTTAGGGTTTGGGTTTGGAGCTCCTTTTTTGAGATGTACTTATTTGGTTGTTACTTTGAACAGGCGATGGACGTTTCAGATTTGAGTGCAAGTTCAATGGAGTACGATAGCGCAAATACAGATGAAGGGGAATTCAATATTTCGTCTGCCAACGACAATGCACCTCATGAAGATGAACAAACTTCTGGAGACGATGATGTCGACGAAAGTGTGAGTGAAACGGAACTACTAGTTTTATTTAGTACTTGCATGGAAGTAGTTAAATACTGATTGTGCTTATTTTTGCTAATAGATGGATGCAGATGGTGTTGATCTAGAAGATGATAATGTAGAGCAAGAACAAGATGTTGACACTGATAATGTGAGTTTGTAGTAATAAATGTCTGATTGCATAAAAATATGGAATTGATGTTGACATGGTTTAAAATGCATTAGAGTCAGAGTGATGTTGTGGAGGAGCCAACTGATGACGAGAGATTGGACTCTGGTTTTGTTGACGAGGTATGCATTTTAATTTTATTAGGTCATATGGATGTTTAATTTATATTTAATAACTGAACAATGCATTTTATGTCGTCGTGACATGACCGTTAATCTTTCTTGTTTGGTCAGATCTTAGTTGGCGATAATTCTTCTTACGACTATTACGGTGATTCAGACTTGGATACTATAGAAGAACCTGTTAGAAGAAGACATGTAAGTTTTTCGAATTTATTCGTTGTATGACTCGCGGACATGTCGTTTAAAAAAAATATGTTTTCAATGTTATCAAATTGTGCATGCAGGTGAAATCAGTTGGTAAGAAAAAGAATGGATCAGAGGATGAAGATGAGAGTGATACAGAAGATAAGAGAAAGTTTTACTGGGAGGGAATGGAGAAGACATTTGTGTACGAGGCAGCTGCTTATACTTTTTATAATGGATATGCTCGACAAGAGGGATTCGAGTGTAAGAAAGTTCAAGTTCAAACAGACTAAGGGTGCTAACAAAATAGTTCGCGAGAAGGCGGTTTGTGTGTTCACGGGAAGGAAAACGTAACGGCAAGTTTCGACTATGGACAACCGCACTCGTAGGTTGAGACCTTTGTCACGTTGCAATTGTAAAGCGGAGTTGGATGTGAAGCTTGATAGAGGTTCGGGGCTTTGGCGAGTTGCAAAATTTATTTACAAGCACAGTCATAAGTGTGCAGAACCGAGCGAGAGCCCATTTTTATGGTCACATAGTAGGATACAAGATTTCCATAAAGCTGAGATATTAGCTTTGGCAACAGCTAGGGTTAGGAAGCATGTGATCATGGATACCTTCCTCAACAAGTATGGTCGGTACACCACTGTTGGGTTTACGAGGAAGGACTTGTACAACATGTGCTGCAGGGAGAAGAGAAAGTTACTTGCAGGTGGTGATGCTAGCTCAGCCATTGCCATGATGGAGAACCGGAGGAAGAAGTTTGCTCTTTTTTTTGGCAATTTCCCCCTCTTTTCCACCGAAAACCCCTCTTTCGACACATCTATACCATGGGGCCACCATGCCACCAAATACAAAATGGTAAAACACATAGCAACCAAGGTTTCACATCACAAGGTTCACAAGTGTGCCAAATCCTGGCCCATTACATGGTGGTTTGGTCATTTTTTGGCAATTTCCCCCTCTTTTCGTACGAAAAACCCTGTTTCGACACACCCCAACTATGGGGACACCACGACACCAACTCTAAAATGGGAAAATCCATAGCAACCAAGGTGTGATGTCACAATGTCCACAAGGGTGCCAAATCATGCCCCAATCCATGGTGGTTTGCTCAGTTTTTGGCCATTTCCCCCTCTTTTCGTCTGAAAACCCCTCTTTCGACACATCTATACCATGGGGCCACCATGCCATCAACTCCAAAATGGGAAAACACATAGAAACCAAGGTTTCACATCACAAGGTGCTCAAGTCTGCCAAATCTTGTCCCAATTCATGGTGGTTTGGTCACTTTTTTGGTCATCTTCACCTCTTTTCCACCGAAAACCCCCGTGATGACACATCCCTACCATGTTAGCAACCACAAAATATCAAATCCCATGCCATGTAATGTTGTCTTCTATTAAAAACAATTATATCAATTCTTGTTCTTTCTATAATTATGATAAAAAGATAATTCTACAAATAATTAGCATAAACATACTAGGTTTCGTTTGTACGGCCACTTTCAGGCCCACTCAACAACATGACATCAAGCCCATGCCGACTACTTTCCTCCTAAATAATCAATGTGCTGCTTCTACTTTCGACTAACTAAAGTACATTTATTACATAATTTCCAAAATCAAACCCAAACAACACAAGAACATGGTACATTTAACCAATCCATCTCATCTCAACCAAGATCTCATGCTACTAAGCTTGTGTTATCACCAGACTTTGGCCAAATCAGGAGATGGGCCGTAAGAGAGATGGGCTTGGAAGATTACATGTAGAAGATCTCTGAAGCGGCCTCGCACGAAGAGTTTGGGCTAGATTGCCCGTGTATCTTTAATTATAGTAGATTGCATCGTAGATTAAAAGTTAGAGTTTGTCTCGTGCACGGTGGGGATTATTCCCACGTTAGAAAGTCCCCTGGACTATAAATATGTATCTAGGGTTTATGGAATAAACAACAACCAACGTTCAACCAACCAAATCAATCTCGGTGCATCGCCAACTCCTTCGTCTCGAGGGTTTCTACCGGTAAGCATCATGCTGCCTAGATCGCATCTTGCGATCTAGGCAGCGTAGCTTTATGTTGTTCATGCGTTGCTCGTATCGAAGCCTTTTTGATGGCGAGCAACGTAGTTATCATAGATGTGTTAGGGTTAGCATAGTTCTTCGCGTAACATGCTATCGTAGTGCAACCCTTGCATATATAGCCGCCCTTACACCTATCTTAGGTGTAGGGCCGGCACCCCGCTTGATCATCCCGCTTGATCATTATTTAGTAGATCCGATCCGTTACGATTGCTCCTTGTTCATCAAGGATTAGTTTAATATCTGCAATAGTTAGGCCTTACAAAGGGCGGGAGGATCCAGCGGCACGTAGGGTGTCGTTTGCTAGTCGTAGACAGGATGTTCCGGGGATCAACCTCGTGTTGGTTTTTAGGCCTTGTCTAGGATCGGCTTACGATCACCGTGCGTGGCCGCGAGGCCCAATCCTGAGTAGGATGATCCAATTATGCGGTGAAAACCCTAAATCGTCGTAGATCTCATTAGCTTTATCTTGATCAAGCAGGACCACCATATATTCGTGCACCTCGTACGAATCATGGGTGGATCGGCTCCTTGAGCCGATTCACAGGATAACCTGAGAGCCGATCGAGGCTCGTATTTAATGTTTACGTGTATGCCATGCAGCAAAACTAAGCGAGGCATCTCCATCACCTTCCTGACCAGGTATAGGTCAGGTGGCACGCCCTTGCAATCAGCATCGGACGTGTGACCAGAAGGCTTTGCGGGCCGTCGCTCGGAGGGACCTCGGCCAGCCGCAGCCCTAGGTTGTTCCCGGCTCTACGGTGTTGCCCGTCGCTGCCCGCCGGTGGGTTTTGGCAGCAACACATTCTGGCACGCCCGGTGGGACAAGCTTCTACATCAACCACATCGCCATCTACATCTGAGATGGCGGACGGCACGCCAGTCACCTACGAGGAGCTATCCGACGAGCTCAAGAAGAGGTATGACGAAGTCAAAACCATCCTCGAAGCCGACCTCATCGGCTCTTTTCAGAGAACCCGTTCACATGGCATCAGATGGAAGGGGTTCTCACCAGAAGGTGCGCTCGATGGGATAGACCTCTCTGCCCCGTCAGAAGAACGTACCAGGTCCCTGCGGCAGGAGATCAACTACTTGGTGGCTCACTCGCTACACCGCCACTCTGAGAACCTGGTCAACACGTTGGAGCGTGTCGCTCTTCGCGTGATCCAGGAGATCATGAGGCACCAGTACTCGCCGTCAGGACCAGCTCTCGGGACGCATCAAGGAGAGTTGCCACTCCAGTCCCGTCCACCGCTGCCATTTGCATGGGCAGCACCAGAGGTGCCGAATTCACCGGCATTCGTCGTCTACAAGATCGGTGGCGACCCTAGTGACTGCCAGTTCTTGCTTGAGGCGCCTAAGGAGATCCCTCACGGGTACACGTGCACGTATGTGCCAGATTGTGGTAACTGGGCACTCACAAACCAGGCCACAACATCAGGGACTTCAGGAAAAACAGGAGGGACGTCAGCGACAGATCTTGAGAAGCAGACGTGGCTAACCAAGTACGCCACCCCGACGAACCTCCAGAGCTCAGCTCCTGCAGTTGGCTCAGAGCTGGAAAAGCAGACATGGCTGGCTAAGTACGCCACCCCGGCGAATCTTCAGAGTTCAACTCCTGCAGCCAGCACAGCGGATCAGATCGGTACCATGCCGAGAGACCGGTTCGGCATGGTGCCGAAAAGGAGGGCAATCGGCTATTCCAAGCCGTACCCCGACGACTACGAGATGATCCCGCTACCACCTAAATATCGGCTCCCTGATTTCTCCAAATTCAGTGGATCAGATGGTTCCAGCTCCATCGAGCACGTAGGCCGATATTTGGCACAACTAGGACCGGCTTCAGTGTCGGATCAACTACGCGTGAGGCTCTTCTCACAGTCCCTCACGGGATCGGCTTTCGGGTGGTACACCTCGTTGCCACCGGACTCCATCCGGACTTGGAAGCGATTGGAAGAGCAGTTCCATATGCAGTACCATTCAGAGGCTTCCGAGTCCGGCATTGCCGATCTAGCACAATTACGTCGAAGCGTGGAGAAGCTGCTACGAGAATACATCCGGCGCTTCGAGAATCTTAGGAACCGATGTTATTCGGTTAAGCTGAAAAGGAAGCGATCGAGTTGGTAGTAGCGGGCCTCGCAACACCGCTCAAGGACATGGCCTCCCAAGCGAGACTACCCCTCACCGGCGCACATGGTTCAGAAGCTGTCGGCATATGAACAGCGCCACCGGACCTATACCAGGACAAATTCAAGCGTGCGGTAGTCCTGGTCGATGCGAGAGGAAGACGAAGTTCCTGCGGGAGATCAAGAGGTAGCGGTGGCTGAATGGACTCGGGGAGGAACCCCGTGTCCTGCAAATGGGTAAAGCCACCGAGGCCCACCCGGGGGTTTGATTTTGACGTGACCAAAACTGAGCAAATCTTCGACCTCCTGCTCAAGGAGAAGCAGTTGACGATTCCCGAAGGTCTCAAATTCCCCACGGTGCAAGAGCTGAACGGAAAGCCATACTGCAAATGGCATAACTCGCTCTCCCATGCCACCAACGGCTGCAGGGTGTGGCGTCAGCACATCCAAGCGGCGATAGAGAAAGGGCGTCGATTTTCAACCAGGTACGCCATGAAGGTCGACACCCAGCCCTTCCCCGCCGTTAACATGGTAGAATGCACTTACCACGAAGGTTGCCGGCCGGGATCCTCGTTCGAGCATCAACATGGTAGGACCCGGGCACCACTGCGGCAAAGATGGAGACGAGGGCGGCTGCTCTCGTAGCAAGGACACGAGAGGAGGCCGCTCCACGCGATCGGCTCCATCATGATGGCAAGCGCTACGTCACGAGAGGGAGAGGTGAAAAACATAAGATATCAGCGACCCCTCTCTGATCACCTCCTCAACAAGTATGTAAGTCAGTATGACCAACGCCGACAGTCCAGCTATGATGATGAAAGAGATCGTTTGGCTAGAGAAGCCAGAAGACATCGTCGGCACGATCGCGATGAGGAGGAGCACGAGCGCCGTGCCAAAGAAGAATCAAGGGAGCAAGACGATAACGACAGGCACTGGGACTGTCCCTTCTTCAGACACTGCTGGGATTCAGGAATGAGCCGATTGCCCATAATCGGCAATTGCCCAGAATGCAACCAGAAGAAGAAGGAGGCAGCCAACGTGTCCGTGTTCAGGTGCTTAGGGCCTCTCCCACCACAAAGCAAACGCGGCGAGTCCCCTCGGTGGGCAGATCTCGAGGATTCGGAAGACGAGGGACTAAGAAGAGTTGGAAAGTTACTATATTTGAGGTTTCTTAGTTCAAAGGAACAGGTTTGCTGATCTTCACGAAGTTTTTCGGTGCGTCGACTCTTCTGGAAATCAAGAGGCTCGGGGGCAGCTCGCCACGAAAATTCTGCTGCTGCGGGAGCCGATCTTGTTGAAACCGAGCTGGCTTTGCATCATGACTCGGAAGCCGATCGTGCCACATTTGGTTGGCTCCTTGCTTGTTCTCGCCTTGATTAAGGCTCGGGGGCAGTTTACTTGAGAGATGTTATGGTTTGGGAGCCGATTGGAGTCACCTCAACTGACCCTGCATCTTGATCTTCTCCGAAAGCAGTTCAGGTGTTGCAAAAGAAAACTGCTAAAACTACGGAGAGGAGCCGAAAAAGGGGGCCGTCAGCTTTACAGGTTTTGGACCGTCCTGTTGTCGCAAGGAAAGGAAAGGGATTGGATTCTCAAAATAGCCGATGAGTAGTCATCGGCTAAGGGATTGCGAAAAATCATGATCAGACATCAAATTGCAGTCTGAATTTGAGAAGTACTTGACTGACGGTCTAATCGACATTTAAGTCCGGCTTCACGGGCGTCCAAAGGAAAAGGAATCCGATACATTGCTATTGGTCTTGATATGACAAGCGGAAGGGGTGAAATTGGGTTAATTGAAAGAAGAATTGAAAAAAAAACAATTTTCATTAATCCAAAGGAGCGGCTTTACAAGAAAGAGCCGATGGCTCTCAAAAGAGGGATCTGGTGCCTAGTGCGCTGCTACTACTAGTCCTATTCTACTAGGCGTCGCTGTCCTCGTCATCACCGTCGTCAATGTCGTCGGCGCTGCTCCCAGGAAGCTCCTCGTCGCTGCTGCCCCAGCCCATGGCCGGAGCCTCGTCTTCCTCATCATCAGCATCATCCTCGCTGTCCGCCCAGGAGCGGAAGCGCTTGGTCGGCGGGTACCCGATGGAGGAGGAGGATTCATCCTCCTCCTCTTCCTCCTCGTCATCATCATCGTCTTCACTGTCCGCCCAAGCGCGGGATCGCTTGGCTGGCGAGGAGCTTGGCGGGGAAGAGGGGCCGCCCTCCTCTTGTTCTTCTTCTTCCTCTTCCCGTCGGGGGAGGTGGGTTCCGCCCAGGGACGGAGGTCGTCTTCACTTTCGCTCATCAGCTTCCCATCGATGAGGAACTTGAGGTCTTCTTCCCCGTCGGTCAGGGGCAGGTCGCTCTGCGGCGCGTGATCGGAGTTCCACTCCGGCTCGCTTGAAGAGAAGGATTGGAGGGAGAGGCCGGAGGAAACGGAGGAAGAGGAAGACATCGCTACAGGGGAAGAGGGTTTTTGGTGCCGATAGCTGGAACAGAGGAAGGGGATGACGAGGGCTACTCGATCGGCACAGTTAAATAATGAGAAGCCTGGTGGGAATTTAATGCCATTGCAGTTTCCGAGGAAATGCTGCCAAAGCTATCGAATTTTGCAGAGAAGATGGAAAGACAGGGCATCATGATGAAGGATACTGCGGCAGGTCTGCTCTGCCACGACATGACCCTTCGAAGGAAAAACAGAGTGGTTTTGAAATTATCATTGCCAAAACCAGGGGGGCATGTGTTATCACCAGATTTTGGCCAAATCAGGAGATGGGCCGTAAGAGAGATGGGCTTGGAAGATTACATGTAGAAGATCTCTGAAGCGGCCTCGCACGAAGAGTTTGGGCTAGATTGCCCGTGTATCTTTAATTATAGTAGATTGCATCGTAGATTAAAAGTTAGAGTTTGTCTCGTGCACGGTGGGGATTATTCCCACGTTAGAAAGTCCCCTGGACTATAAATATGTATCTAGGGTTTATGGAATAAACAACAACCAACGTTCAACCAACCAAATCAATCTCGGCGCATCGCCAACTCCTTCGTCTCGAGGGTTTCTACCGGTAAGCATCATGCTGCCTAGATCGCATCTTGCGATCTAGGCAGCAGAAGCTTTATGTTGTTCATGCGTTGCTCGTACTGAAGCCTTTTTGATGGCGAGCAACGTAGTTATCATAGATGTGTTAGGGTTAGCATAGTTCTTCGCGTAACATGCTATCGTAGTGCAACCCTTGCATATCTAGCCGCCCTTACACCTATCTTAGGTGTAGGGGCGGCACCCCGCTTGATCATTATTTAGTAGATCCGATCCGCTACGATTGCTCCTTGTTCATCAAGGATTAGTTTAATATCTGCAATAGTTAGGCCTTACAAAGGGCGGGAGGATCCAGCGGCACGTAGGGTGTCGTTTGCTAGTCCTAGACGAGGATGTTCGGGGATCAACCTCGTGTTGGTTTTTACGCCTTGTCTAGGATCGGCTTACGATCACCGTGCGTGGCCGCGAGGCCCAATCCCGAGTAGGATGATCCGATTATGCGGTGAAAACCCTAAATCGTCGTAGATCTCATTAGCTTTATCTTGATCAAGCGGGACCACCATATATTCGTGCACCTCGTACGAATCATGGGTGGATCGGCTCCTTGAGCCGATTCACAGGATAACCTGAGAGCCGATCGAGGCTCATATTTAATGTTTACGTGTATGCCATGCAGGAAACTAAGCGAGGCATCTCCATCACCTTCCTGACCAGGTATAGGTCAGGTGGCACGCCCTTGCAATCAGCATCGGACGTGTGACCAGAAGGCTTTGCGGGCCGTCGCTCGGAGGGACCTCGGCCAGCCGCAGCCCTAGGTTGTTCCCGGCTCTACGGTGTTGCCCGTCGCTGCCCGCCGGTGGGTTTTGGCAGCAACAGCTTGCACGTGCAATGCTTGTCTCAGCTAATGTGGGCACAATAAATTGATAAATTTATAACTATCAAAGTTCTTTTCATACAAACATCATGTAAATTATGATCTCCACCGTCGTAACATCTCATGATACATTTAACCACTACCTCTCGTGGTTGACAAGAGCATACACCTTTTAAAAAACATGACACACAGCATACACGCCTTCTTCTGGCTGGCCTGACACCGATCTGCTGTGATTTTTCCTTGACATGCTCGTGTTAGTAAACAAAAAACAAGCCCAAACTCCTCCTCATGCTTTGTCAAGAGCACACACATGTTAAAACACATGTCGAACACGCTCCAAACCTGTTTTCTTGAGCAAGATAAAGACATGATCAATTTGGATGTTTCCTGTAATTACGACCTACTTTGGAGATGACGGCAATCATCAGCATGCAATGTGCACATACATGCAAACACCATCACTCCAAATCATAGACAGAACTAACCATCATAACCTACATAATAATTCATCACAGAACATAGTTTCACACACATTAAGTGATTAAGACCATCACTATACTTGGGCTGCTCAACCTGCACCACCGGCGTGGGCTGCTCAACTTCCACCATCGTCGTGGGCTGCTCCACCTCCACCACCGCGGGCGGCACCGGCGTATGTTCCACCGCTTGCAAACTAGTCGTGGTCGGTACTGGGCCAACGACGAGTAGGCGCAGACGTTCTTAGGTTTTATATTTTATTTTCCTTTCTTTTACTATGTAAATTATGTTTTTATGTTGAAAAAATGCAAAATCAAAAAATGTGCGTCGTGCCCTGGAGCCACCCCCGACACAAACGGACGCGCGGTCGATTTCGACCATTTGGGCCGATGCAAACGGACGCGTGCGGATATTTTGGGCGTCCGAATTGCGTCGCCCAGTTGGAGATGCCCTTATGTGAGGAGAGGTCAACCCTCACAATGGTCAGCCTTGGGCATCTCCAACTGGGCGATGCAAACAGATGGTCGAAAAATGCGCTTTTACCTAGGTCTAGCGGCCCGACATGTAGCGTCTGACCCGTTCGTCCTGACGCAAACGTGGCCCAAATATGTAGCACATGTAGCGTTCGACCCGTTCGTCCAGATGCAAACGTGGCCAAAATATGTAGCACATTTGCGTCTGCGCGGATGCTGCGTGCTTGCTTCTCCCACAGGCCCGCCTTGCAGCGACCCTAGCTCAATGCATCTTTTTAGCCGACGCGACCTTAAGCACTTGCGAGGAAGTGCAACCGTGTCGATCGACGAGCGAACCGCCGGAATGGAGCGCGAACTCATAAACCGTCACGGAAGAACAACCGCAGCCCTCTTCGATTTCTGCTCCACCATTCATCCCCGCTCAATAAGACCCTTACGTATGCGCATTCGGATCTCCAACCGGCCGCCGCCATTCATCTCTAACTGACGGCGCCATGAGCAACCTCTCTTTTCCATCGGACTCCGATAGCGAGGGGAAGCCGTCGGGATAGCAACATTGGTGGGATAGAACTCCACGCCGAGCAGCTCTAACTCCCCACCGACAGATCACCAAGAGGAGGAGGGGGACGCTGTCGCCGACGACGGGCCAGGAGGAGGTGGGGAATGTCGTCGCCAATGACGGCCAGGACGAGGAGGAGGAAGAGGAAGAGGATGAAGAGGCCATGTGGACACGGCTAGAGGCGGAAGAGGCGGCAGCGGCAAAGAAGGAGGCAAGTGCCCCTGCGAAGGCGGAGACGCAACCGGCGTGCACCGACGACGGGGAAGACACCAAGGACTGCTCCTTGGAGGGGGACACAAGCTCCTCGGATGCGTCGGACGTAACTTTTCCGAAGAGGTGACGAGCAGGATGGTGACGAGGCGGGGCCTTCTAAGAAGTAGCTTAGTTTAAAAATTAGTTTGAACATCTTTTTTTGCACTTTCTATGTTAAATATGTTTCGAAATATTGCACTAATTTGAGTTTCAAAATCTCAGTCGTTTCTACATGATTCATGTGGAACTATAAAAATAGAGCACATGGCCGGCCTCACCAGACAAAATGCGTCGGGCCACTATGGTTGTCCCCGACGCAAACGGACAAGCTTTGCATGGCGTCCATTTCGGTATCCGCGGGCCGACGCAAACAGACGCAGCCGGTCGATTTTCGCGTCCGATTTATGTCGCCCGGTTGGAGGTACCCTTACACCCTATGCTCTGCCCTGCCGATGGATTTCAAATTTTGAAGACAATGGATGTGGCATGCCATCCAGGTGTACACCTGAAAGAACACTTGCCCGTACCTATTCATTTACTTCAGGTTTCAAACAATTTTGAAGCACTGGGTTTCTAACAACTGTTTTTTATGGACGTTCTCTTAATAATACCTTCCAGATGCACACTGATTCACACATCAGTCACCGTTTTGCCATTGTTGCATACAACAAATCTGAAATTTAAGTACAAAAATTAGTTCTAAAACCATTTTCGTACGAACATACATCTCGTCAGTTACAAGGAGGGGATGCATTAACTCACGCAATGGCGATATCACCGAAATCCATAGGTTTAATATATGTGCTCTTTCGATGATCAGTTACACCACATCGCCTGCATCTAGCATCCTTTCTTGGCTGCTTTGGCATGTCTCCTCTTTCAGGACATGTTGTTTTCTTGTGTAGGTTTCTTGCATATGCTGCAAAAATATTATCTTCTACCGCCTTTTCGTAAGGTGCTTTCTTCCTGCTCATACTAGGCCTACCTGCCTTCACTTTCTTACAAGGAGCTGTAAGCCCAACCAACGGTTTGCCGTTATCCAACAGCAAAGCTAGGTCGTCTTCAGAGCAATCCGCAGGAATTTCCTTTCGCTTCCTAACTGTCATTCTATCCTCAAGGCCAAGGCCATCTCTAGCTTCGTCAAATGGTGCCATGACTGCAAGGTTTTCCTTAAACATGGACATAAGCTTCTCATAATCTTCTGAGCTACCATCTTCGAGACTGGCCAGCTCTATAGCAAGTATGTACAGGTTTGAGTGCCTATAGGTCATCCTTCTGATAATGTCTTAGGTGTTCTCGCAGAATATCTCTAGCATCTCGTGTCGATCGTTTAGGTATGTGCTTACTTGGTATCTGCGTGACACCTACATAATCCATAACCTGCAAGGACAGAATCATTTCACAGCAGAACTCTCTTTTGCTTATATAGAAAACATGCAATCCCGAACTAGAAAAATGACAAATTCTGCATCTGAAATGAAATGGAAGTTAGTCCCTGCCTCGCTGACATTGCAAGCTCTGAACCTGTTTCTTTTAAGTCCATGCCGAACGGACAAATGCAATCGCACTTTTCAGTCCAACAACCATTGAGTTACGATGTCAACTAGATAGGTTAGCACTGTTAGGATTTACCCACGAATCAATCACATCAAACTAGTCGAACACACGCGGAAACAAAATTTATCGCCAAGGGTGCGTATCGCACCCTCTAAACTTCTCTTTATTGATTTTCTGTTTTCTCTGTCTCAACTCACGATACAAACTTCTACACCTTTGCTACGTATATAAAGAACCTGGACCTAGCTAAAACGTTCTGCTAAACCTACTCGTACCCGAACGTGTAAATCGACACGTACTAGTACTCCTAATCCAACTTGGAAACTAACCTGACTAGGACTCTAACAAGGACCAAAACCAACTAGAGATTACAACTCACACGAACACAACACGGTTTGGCATGGAAACCAAACCTAACAAGGACTCTTACTAATTTGACTCATAAGTCTAATACTAGGAAAGATTATTGCTAACAATCTCTCCCTAATCTTGACTCTTGGTCTTTCGTGCTTCTCCGATCTTGACTCCTTTGCATATCTGCGTCTTGTCTAGGCCTCGCTCCACGACAAGTTTAATTGGCTCTCCCAATTTTAACTTGGCGAATTTACGGAACAACTCAAGCTTGATCCGGACTACCCAGCCACGCTAGCAACCGTGGAACACACGTCCACCCTAGCGCAATACATGCCGACTACCTCGTGGACTACACCATCCACTCCAGCCTCATGTAGAGACAGGTCCTCATTAAAGAGACTCCCCTTCACTGGTTTACCGCCCCCTTCACACTTGACATTGATCCTCTCGTCGAGACACGTAGACGACTTGGTTGAGGCACGCTGACAGCTACCCGCTATCCTCTTGTTGCGTCTTCGCCCATGGTGATATCCCTCACCGGACAGTCCCTCAACCTCCACACGCTTCAACTGCAACAGATCCTCACAGAGACAAGCACTTGGACACAACGACGACTCACAGACTCGACGACGACCGCACGTGTAGACGTGCACACACTTGACTCTTTGACTCATCGGATTCCTCCGAAGACGACCTTGACGAAACTCCCGGATGACGATCTTGATGAGACTCCCGTACCACACCTCGGCACCACCTCTCCCATCAACGATCATCCACCTCCGCCTCGCCGACAACAACATCCCGCCGCCCCTTCCGTGTCGCTCCGCTGAGCAACGATCGCCCGCCGCCACACTGACGACAGCTTGCTCGCCGTCTCCACCCGGCCGCTCCGCCGAGCGACGATCGCCCGCCCCGAGGCGCTAGTAGGGTCGCCTCCCCGGGGCAAGCGTGGCTTCAAATCTTGGACCTCGCTCTGATACCAATTGTTAGGATTTACCCACGAATCAATCACATCAAACTAGTCGAACACACGCGGAAACAAAATTTATCGCCAAGGGTGCGTATCGCACCCTCTAAACTTCTCTTTATTGATTTTCTGTTTTCTCTGTCTCAACTCACGATACAAACTTCTACACCTTTGCTACGTATATAAAGAACCTGGACCTAGCTAAAACGTTCTGCTAAACCTACTCGTACCCGAACGTGTAAATCGACACGTACTAGTACTCCTAATCCAACTTGGAAACTAACCTGACTAGGACTCTAACAAGGACCAAAACCAACTAGAGATTACAACTCACACGAACACAACACGGTTTGGCATGGAAACCAAACCTAACAAGGACTCTTACTAATTTGACTCATAAGTCTAATACTAGGAAAGATTATTGCTAACAAGCACAGAGTGTCACTAGTCAATACTCTACTGCCTATGTAATCTTTTTGAGAGTGAACAAAATCAGCACCGGATATTGAAAGATCTGGAAGAGCTTTAAGGCTCCGCTGGCCTTGGCTCCGATGGACTGACCCTGAGCCTACGTGGGCGGGATCAAAGCTTCCCTGTGACGAGACTGACATGGCGCTTTTCAGGGCCTCCACCAAAATCACTATTGGCAACGGAAAACTTACCTCCTTCTGGCACGACAACTGGTGTGGACGGGGCCCCCTTTCGTCTTGGGCGCCTGACCTTTTCAAGATCGCCTCCAGGAAAAACCGCACGGTTGCCAAAGAATTGAGCGACAACAAGCTGGATCCGCGTCAACAGGATAAACACTCCCACGCAGCTGGCGCAATATTTGGAGCTTTGGGACATCATCCAAGCCGTCAACCTGGCCCCTGAGCAACCAGACTCCATTTTATGGACTCTCACTACCGACTCGACTTACAGTGCCAGCTCTGCTTACAAGACTCAGTTCTTCGGTGGCCAGGCTAGATTTCTCGCAACAAAGATATGGGCCGCTCACGCCGAACCGAAGTGCAAGCTTTTTGGATGGCTTGCCCTACACGGAAAGCTGCTAACTGCTGATATGCTCGCCATTAGGGGCTGGCCACATGAACCTCTATGTCCTCTATGTCTACATGCGCCCGAGACGGCCAACCACCTATGCAAAGATTGCCCCTTCACTATAGCCATTTGGAACCGGATGAAGACCTGGGACAACGATGACAACCCTGATAATCGCCACGTTCACCAATCCATCACTGAGTGGTGGGACGACTTGATCTCTGGAAAGGCTACAAAGGAACAAAAACGCATCAGCGACCGGTTCCTATATGTTCTTTGGAATGCTTGGAAGGAACGAAACAGACGCATTTTCACTGGGCGCCGCCTTACCTATCTTGAGGTTGCCGATATCGCAAAGCAAGACGTCCTCCAGAGGGACCGTGCCATCAACGGCTTCGGGGCGGCCATACCGGCCGAACCTGGCTGACCTTTTTTCCTTTTCTTTTTTCTTTGCGTGGTTTTCTGGGGCATTCCCACCTTAATCTAAATATGCCCTCCTCTGTACAGTTTGGTCGGTTTTTCCCCCTTGCTTAATGAAAAAAAAATCAGCACCATAATTGGACCATGGCAAAACAACGAGCATCGTGCAGATTATGTAGCCCCAAAAAAATTAATTCCACGGCTTTTCATCACTATTTACTGAATCCACATGACCATTGCATCACCCAAATATATTAACCTACTCTAATTTAATCTCTGTGATTACTCAGATGTGCAGAGATTATTTTCCATACATATGGACTGTCCTAAGCTCCATGCGTATGTACTGACGACTAAATAGTAAATACAACAATGCTTGTTTCCTGAATTTCCAATTTTCTGTTCTTCGAAATAAACATAGCAAGACAATTGTAATCACACCACAAATCCATATACCATTTTGTCCACCCGGAGATTGCAGATCCATTTTCCGTTTAGACTAGGGAGTCGGCTTGCCCATCAGCGTCCTGATCACCATATCCGACAATATCTTGGCAGGATGCCCATTACCGATTGATGATCAGGGGCGGGCATGGCTGCACTCACCGTCTTGCTTTCCCTCCGTAGCATCCACTGCAGCGTCCGCTGCGTCCTCCTTAGATAGGAACGATGCAACATGGAAGACACACGGCTTACAGAGTTACAGGTCAGATCAAGCACCTAAGTTGCGCCATGCCTCACACGGAAGAAGGCTCAACAGACGGACCTGCTCAATAGATCCAGCGGGAAGTCCATGTCGCCGATTCTGGTCGCCGGTGAAATCCTTGCTCCACTCCCCGCAGCCACCGCCGTCAAATTCTCGCGCACCCGCTTCCTCGCGCGCTCGACGCGCCGAATTTTCTGTCGGACGGTGCGCCCAACTTTCTGCTCGGTGAGATCCAGGAGCCACGCGCCGACGGCCACACAATCAGCAAAACTTGGACCTGTGGTCTACGACGCCCCCACCGACATGTACCGCGCGTCCAGATCTCTCCCGTAACGTGCCCGTTTCCAGTCCCATTTTCTCGCCCTCACGAGCAACGTTAACAATGCGTGCGGGCCCCTGCTGCCAACCGTACACCCAACTGAGCGTATTCTGGATTTGTTGGCAATCGTAACAGCTCAATTTCCCTCTGGCTCAGCAATCTCGGGGCACGAAACATTGGTCCGGATATCGAGTCCATCTGAACTCGGGAGCCAAAACTCTATCCTCATACATTCGCATCTAAAAATAATTAAGACACTTATTTTAAGATAGAGGGTGTACGAAACAAAGAAGCGAGAGAATAATGGTTGGCAAAAATAATCAATATATATATATATAGGACATGGTTTTGGTACGTAACCTTACCCGGCGCTAGCTATCATAACCGTCCATATGCTTTGAGATTGGTGCTTCTTTTCTCCTAGTAGTTTCTAGTGTGACTCATAGAAAAGGAGTGTAAGAGGTTTTCTCTCTCCTTGGATCTGACATTTGGTCAGGATTTTGAATATGGTTTCTATTTTTGTCTACATTGAGCTGTGAGCATTCCTTTCTAATTCAAAAACGACCTACTTATGAAGTGCTGTGCAGTGCGCTGGGCCACAGACGCGCAGAGATTTTGAACCAACCGTGTCAGCACTCTGGGCTGTACCAGGCCTAGCAGACAGATGGGAATCCCATTTTAGCCAGTTATCCTTCAAACTGGTATGCGTTCCCGGTTTTAGTTTTTTTTTTTTTTTTTTTGAGCGGGGAAAACAGGCCTTTATTAATCAGAGGTAATCGATACAAGGAAACCCTCTGGCGGCCTAACTAGCCACACCCGGCGGCCTGGTGCTTCATAAACTGCACTCCTAGCTAAACAGTGTGCTTCTTTATTCGAAATCCTAGCTTCATGGCGGAACTCAAGAGCATCAAAGTCACCCTTAGACTCCCTAATTTCTCTCGCAATGTGAGCATAACTTCCGAGAGTCCCCTCGGCCAAACTAGTGACAACATTCATGCAATCCGTTGCCACCATAATCCTCCTGGCTTGTATATCCTTTGCCAGAGCGCAAGCCTCCCGGCATGCCAACGCCTCCAGAATCTCAGCGCTAGATTTTCCAGGGAACACGAGCGTCGATGCCCCCACAAACACTCCATCCTCCGTCCTGGCCATCGCCGCCACCGTACCTCGACCTCCATTCTTGCCTACCGCAGCATCAACATTGATTTTGATCATCCCCCTTGGTGGCGGTATCCATCCCGGCCTCCGCTGATCCGGGGCGGTAGCTGGCTTTTTCTTCCTGAGGTCCTCGCACTTTTTCGAGTCCGATACAAAACTCTCCACGAACATGTGAACCGACATAGGGCTCTGAAAAATCTGCTCGTGTATCGCCTTTCTTCTTGCATGCCATATGGCCCATAGCGTAACCAACACCTTCGTAAGATCATCATGCCTCAAGGTTTGGATCAATCCAGCAACCCACGCCCTTGCATCGCCATCATCTGACCGGCTGACATGTTCCGTTACTTCTTCGTCTAACAGAGCCCACACACACCTGGACATAGAGCAATCCAGTAGAGCGTGCCTCCAAGAATCACATGCGCCACACAACTGGCAGCGGTCGTCGTCTGCCATACCCCGTCTATGTCTCAACTCATTCGACGGTAGAGACTGCTTGGCTAGCCTCCAGAGAAAACCCTAATCTTTGACGGGACTTGGGTCTTCCAAAGCGAGCTCCATTCCTTCGCTAATTCTGCATGGTTCGAGCTTGTGGCCCTGCTATCCAGCCACGCCTCGCGCCTCTCCCGCGTGTCGACCAACATGCGATATGCCGAACGCACGGAGAAGACACCCTTTCGCTCGTAGTGCCAAGCCCAGAAGTCGTCGTGTCTCCTACTAGGCAAAGGAATCTCCTTGATCACATCAACATCCATTGGTAAAAAACATTCCCTGAGCTTCTCCTCGTTCCAAGTTGCAGAACTCGAATCGATCAGATCTGCTACCGCCTGAGGCGGGTTCCTGGCCAGGCACGCCATGGGCCGAAGCATCCCGTCCCTCGGTAGCCAATTGTCATTGCACGGGTCCGTGTGCTCCCCCGTGCCAATCCTTCTCACCAATCCTTGCTTCAGAACTTGTATTCCTTCATGAATTCCACGCCAAACCTGAGAAGGCGACGAACCTAACTCAGCTTGCAGCATGTCTGTATTAGGGAAATATTTGGCCTTCAAAATCCTTGTACTCAATGCCGCCGGACTCTGCAGCATGCGCCACCCCTGGCGCGCAAGGAGGGCCAAGTTAAACAGCTCCATGTCTTTAAACCCTAGGCCTCCCAAACTTTTTGGTTTACACATCTCTCTCCATGAAACCCCAGCAAGGCTTTCTCTCGCCCTCGCGACTTCCCCACCAGAATTTCCGGATGAGGCCATTTATGTGATCACACAACCCTTTAGGCAGAAGGAAGCATGCCATAGAATAAATCGGCACAGCTTGTGCCACCGACTTTATCAGTATGTCTTTCCCTCCCGCCGAGAGGAGTCGCTCCATCCACCCTTGGATTTTATTCCAGATTCTATCTTTAATGTATTTGAAGGCTCTCCCTCTTGAACGCCCCACATCTGTAGGCATTCCTAGGTACTTCTCCTGGAGTGTCTCATTCTGAACTCCCAACACATTTTTCACCGCTTCCTTCGTCACGCTCGGGCATCCTTTGCTAAAAAAGATAGCAGATTTGTCCCGATTTATCCTTTGGCCAGACGCCATACAATACCGATCCAGAATGTATTGGATCTTCCCCGCACTCTCCGTATCCGCTTTGAATAGCAACAGGCTGTCATCCGCAAAAAGGAGGTGGCTGACCGCCGGAGCGGTTGGCGCCACCTTTAGTCCGTGTAGCTCCGATGATAAACTGTGGTGTTTTAAAAGGCACGAAAGGCCCTCTGCTGCCAACAGAAACAGATATGGGGAGATAGGGTCCCCCTGTCGCACCCCTCGTGAAGGAGTAAACGGCTGTAGTTTCCCTCCATTGAAAAGGACTTGGAAAGAAACGGTTGTTACTAGTCTCATCACCATCCGAACCCATAGCCGGTGGAAACCCATCTTGATCATGACGGCCTCCAAGTAATTCCATTCCAGCATGTCGTACGCCTTGCGCATGTCTAGTTTGAGCGCACAAAAGCGGTTCTTCTTCGCCTTATTCCGCTTCATGAAATGCAGACACTCGTACGCGGAGATAATATTGTGCGTTCCCGGTTTTAGTTTACACAGGGGTGGCAAGCTTGGGCCGGTACCGTAGTGTTGTGATTCCATCTTTAACCCACGGTACTTGAATTTGGTTCATGTCTTCTGACGTCTTCGTTAGGTGCTAGAAGCCCAGTAAGGCTTGCCTTAGCGAAGTGCTACAGGGTATTCTTCAGGATTGTAGGGTGGGGTCGAAGTTCGGCCGTTATCCGGCCGCCGCCGTCCGTATCCTTCCCGCGCCTTCCGGCGGACGATGGCAAAGACGAGGCCTAGCTATCTCCGACGAACGGCGGTGCGAGCTCTCGTCCACGTCCCCACCCGTGACCCGGCAAGCTGCGCCCTATCCCGTGGCCACCACTAGCACTCCAGCCGCCGACTGCGGTCCTCATGCTCGTTCGTTGGCCACGGGGACAGCAGGAGCTCGCTGCTAGGAAAGTCCCTGCGCGCAGCTCGATTCGGTCCCTCTGGCCTATGTGCAGCAAGACCCACGATTTGTGCAGATCCTTTCTAACTGTACCTTAGCTGTTCAAGTCATTTTATAGGTCAAGCAATATTATTCGGCACCATAACTAAGTTGTTCAAGCACGCTGAATTATGTCGTTCTTCTATTAATATACTTCGATACCCATCGATAAAGATAACTGGTACCTAGACAATTTCGGTACCATCACTCTAATTATCACTTGCCTTGACTAACATACAATCGGTACCCGCCGATGAAGAGAATCGAGTACCTAGAAAAAATCCGGTATCATGAATATGATTATCTCGTGCCTTACTATATACATTCGGTACACGACAATAAAGATAAACCGTAAATTTCCGATACCATCAATCTAATTATCTCGCGCCTCGACTAATATATAGTTGGTACTTGGTGATGAAAAGAATCGTTACCTAGACAATTTAAGGTACCATGAATATATTATTGTCCTACTTCTACTAATATACATTCGTGATAAGAAAAAGCGTACCTAGTCAAATTTCGGTGCCATTAATCTTAATATCCCATGCCTAGTCCGGTATGGATCTTGTAGACGATGGTAAGAGAATCGGTACCTAATCAAATTTCGGTACCATCAATCTTATTATTCCGTGTTGTCTATTATTGATTCAGTACCCAATGGTAAAAATAATTGGTACCAACAATCCAATTATCTCGTACCTTGACTAATATATAGTTGGTACTTGGCGATAAAAAGAATCGTTACCTAGACATTTTACGGTACCATGTATCTATTGTTGCCGTACTTCTACTAATATACATTCATGATAAGAGAAGGCGTACCTAGTCAAATTTCGGTACCATTAATCTTATTATCTCATGCCTAGTCCGGTATTGATCTTTTAGACGGTGGTAAGAGAATCGGTACCTAATAAAATTTCGAGTACCATCAATCTTATTATTCCGTGCCTTGTCCATTATTGATTCGAGTACCCGATGGTAAAAATAATTGGTACCAACAATCCAATTATCTCGCACATTGGTTAATTTATATTCCGTACTCGGTGATAAGAGATAAATCACCTAGTTAATTTTTAGTACCATCAATCTTATTATCTTGTGCCTAGAGTAGTATTGATCCGGTACTCGATGGTAAAGAGAATCGGCACCTATATATATATATATATATATATATATATATATATATATATATATATATATATATATATATATATATATATATATAGGTCTGCTATTCTCGAACCGGTTCGAGAATAACTATTCTCGAACCCTTTCGAACTTCCGGTACATGGATCTGAACTTCTTCTTCCGTAAATCTGAACTTCCCGACGGACTTCAATATTGTACAGGGCGAACTTCCGAAACTTGAGTCTAGTTTGAAGTGAACTTCAAAAAATATACCAAACTTTCGTCGCATCTGAACTTCTCTGGAACCACCTGTGAACTTCTGGATGTTTTCAAGTGAACTTCTCGACGGAATACCAGAATTGCATGTCCGTGCGGACACTATTTTCATGTTGATTTTCATACCGCTTATCGGATTGATGCACACAATATACCGTTGGATTCGTACGGAAATTTCGCAACTTTTTCGTGTTCATTGTTTTCCCAAATTCTGCATTATTTAAAACTAATTTTAAATATACAAAACAACGTTTTCGCGGATTTATCTCTTTTCGTGCAGTTCTGGGGTTCTAGTTTTCATACCGTTTATCAGATTGATGCGTATGATATGCCGTTGGAAAGCTGATGAATAGGCGCACCTTTTTCATGAAGATCACTTTTCTAAATTCTTTACAGTTTAAGAGCAGATTTGAAAATACGTGATTGCTCTTTTCGAGCTTCTCGGTTTTTCGAACTGTTTGTTGTGGATTATTTCCGAATGACTTGTCGGAATGTACCAAATGATATTGCGTTGAAAAGATATTGATTAGGCGCATCTTTTTCATGTTGAATGTTTTTCCAAATTCTAAATAATTTTAGTTTAATTTTAGAAATACATAAAAGTGAAAATAACGCCGACACGAGAACTTTTCGAAATTGGCTCATCTAGATTGATTTGGTGTGGCATTGCGGTATGTTAGAGTATTAATAGAGTTATATTTAGTGTTAATTGTATGTGGAGTTGTTCGATTTACGCAATCGGTAGTCGTACGGATGGTTTCTATGTGTATGATTTCCGCCCACAAGTGTGTGAGCTGCTCGAATATGAAAGTGAACTTCCCGATATCTATTAGTGAACTTCCCATCGCGGTATAAAAGTTTCGAGCATGTTTAAATTGAACTTCCTACATGGTTCAAAGTGAACTTTCGCTCAGTAAAAAAGTGAATATTAACAACAACAAAAAAATTCCGGCATGTGCATGATGAACATCCTCCAGGTTGAAATATAATATTGACAAAAGACAAGTGAATGTTACACATTTACTCGATGCACAAACTTCATGTCGAAGAAGTAAACTTTTCATACGGTAGGCTGCACATCTTTTTCACAAATAAGTGTACTGCTCCATACATAACAGTTAACTTAACACATAGTTTATATACAGAAATCATCCACCTGCAACGACAAACACTGGAAGTGAACTTCAGGAATAATTCATCTAGCAGACTCAAATGAAAATCCATCTAGCAGGGAAAATCTAAAGTGAAGCATCAGGATACATGAACATCACGAATAGGAGAAGTGAACTCCACAAAGTAGTATGATTAAATCTTCAAAAGTTCACATAAGTTGTCTTTCTGGAAATTAACACAAACTATTTCTTGTCAGCAAACAACTTATTTCTTCTTGTCAACAAACCTTAACTGCTGCCGAACAGTGAACTCCACACAATATAAAAGTTATCCAAAATCATACACGTACAATGTCAGGTCTCATCACGTTTTCCCAATTTGCAAGAGCATTCGATTTACATGAAAGAAAAACGCAAAAGAAAAGTTGGATTTCACAAATTAGTCCCACCAAACATCGAGCTCGGTGTGTCAAAGGAAATGGCCGACTTAACTGCAGTGCCGCTTAAAGTGAACTATTCAGGTTTATAATGTGAACTTCCAATCTCTAAAGTCAGGCATGGATTGCGCGTGCTTGAGCTTGCAGCAGCGTCCATTGATGTAGCAGAGGCATGCTCGCTGGATAGTTGACACCTTTCTTCTCCCAAGCTATCACTATTGCACATGAAACTGCAATAGGAAAAGAAATTATCAAGCTTGGCATTAGAACAAACACTTACAAATCATGGACGGAAAAGACAGAGAAAGGTTGTTTAAGATAGGAATGAGCTGTACTAACTAAACTTCCATATGATAGCTAGCTAACTGAACAAATGTCGCACATGATTTTGAATATCTACACAAACTTCCTTATAGCAGATATCTTCATCTTTGCGAGCACACTGATCGTGTATCAGTAAATAAATCAATTGTGAATGACCCAAATGCGTGCACAACTGGAAACCCGTTGTTATTACATGCAATGATTTTTAAAGTTGAGACGTTAAATAAACATCGGAAAGAAAATGGTCAAGCAACAATCAGAATATCACTTGTTAAATGATACATGGTGAAACATACCAGTACCAAATTTTGTCTGTGATCATCTAAAAATTTGTAGGCATTTTTACCAAAGATTCAAACTTCTGGAAAATAATGAATGAACTTCCTACAGAAGTTTAAGACAATAAAATGTGAAACTTTTTTTGCCCCGACAGATTGAATGTCCTGAAAAGGAGAGTTAATCCTTTTGTCTAACTTTTAGACAAAATAAAAAAACCTGGTGAACTGCACTAACAAATAAAGTTTGCATGTGCTCGAAGTGAACTGGCGGATAATAGTTATTTCTAAACTTCATTGTTCACCACTAGCGAACTACACGAGTTACTAAGTGAACTGCCGCTTCAAGTCACATTTACGGCGTTGAAATAAGTTCGGGTCTTACCAGCAGGAAGTCCATGCGAGTCCAGCGCCTAGGAGGAGGATGGCTGCTGACGCCATAGAAGATAGCTTGATAAGTGGACTCTCGATTATTCTAACAAGTGAAGGAAAATGGAAGGTACGTCCTTGCCCTGGCTGGAGTTAGGCAGCCCCATAGTGTTTACCTAGTTTTTATCTGACAAAACAAGATGTTGTTAGTAGTCACTATCACATAACTCTTTACTAATAATTGTTTGCCTGTAAACACAAATTATTCGAGCACTGGCTTTAAGTATGTACAAAGCCAACTTTAGTATTTTTGTATCTATTGAACTTCACTTTATTACGGAGTGAACTTCAATCTACAACAATGAACTCGCTATGAGCATTTAATCTGTTTTCATGTAAAACTGAAATGAACTACCATGTAGTACAAATTGAGACTTCCTCATGTTCGAAGCGAACTGTCAAAAAAATGAACTATGAAATAACTGAACCGCTCACAATGAAACTATGAAAACCGAACTATCATGCAGCATGTGCACTTCATGTTTGCTGGCAGCAGAGAACGAAGTGAACTATGAAATAACTTGACCACTCATAAAATGAAATGAACTGGATGAAAAATAAAAGTGAACTTCTACGGTGGATACAGTGATTTTCTTTCTTTTTCATCTATGATAAAATAAACTCTTTTCAGAAAATAAAAAGGTATACTCCCGTAGTGGAAGAACCGAACTTGCGTCTAAAATAAAAGTGAACTTCGCAATTTTTCTGTTGTGTGCTTTTGTATCAAATCTAGTGGATGAAGGAAACTTCCAAAACAATAATAAGTAAACTTCAAATGTGAAAGACATGAACTTCTATCTTTAAAGCTATCAAACTTATCCATAATAAATTGATGCGAGAGGATAAATGTCCAGTGTATAAATTAACTAGAGAGACAAGAAATCAATTAGAGATAGAGGTAGCATGCTCGGATGCGGAGCCGACGCCTTCTCGATATATACATGCGGACTTCTCTCGCGAGACAAGTGCACCTGCTCGCAATTATCCGACCACACATTTCTGAACTCCAAGTTCAAGCAAGATAATTCAAAAATCTGTTTGTGTGCCGACGAACTATTTTTCAATCCAAAGTGAACTTCCTCTAATGAATGAACTTCATGTGAATAACAAACAAACTATATGATGAAACTTTTTGGACGGAAGAAGGTAAAGTTACAAAAAGAAGAGCACATCTATTTATTTTATATAGAATGAACTACCTATTTTCTCCTATGTGCACTTCCAGACATATACTTTCTATTATTACAGGGCACTGCATAACAATCATTTTTTAGTGTAATCATCCATTCGAAAAATAGATGCAGATTCATGTTGTTGCTCTTGCTAAAGCGGTTCATTTTATTGCGCGGGATACTTCAGACCCTAGATAGCTTGTTCCAATGTTGTGAAAAACAAATTACTTTGAACCCTCATTCATCAAAAGGGGGAGTTGAAAAATTACTTCAGTCAAGCGGCGCTTGAACACTAACCCAGGAGGAAACGCATGACTGATTTTTTTCAATAAAAGGTGAACTACGGTGCTTTGATGCCAATCTTTTCTATTTTTCTTAATGCAATTTTTGTTGTGTGTTTTGAACTCTCTGATAAATCAAAGTGAACTTTTACGAATTGTAGAAGTGGGCTACACGTATTCGCAAAAGTGAACTCCACAGATAAAAAATGTGAATTAACATCAGGCTATCTAATGAATCTAACTTCGAGCAAATATAGAAGTGAACCTTGCTCCCTAACAAAGTGAATTCTGTTCTTTTCTAGCAACATGCATCTACACATACATACATGGCATAAACATTCTTTCATACAAAGTAACTACTGGAGCTTTTAAGAGTGAACTACTAGTAACATTGAACTTCGATTCAGAAATAGCACCTAGTAAACATTCTTTCAATCTGAACTTCGATTCAGAAATAGCACCTAGTAACATTGAACAACAAATACCTAGGACAACTGAGCATATATATATATATACTGAACTCTCAAAATATTATTGCACGCTTAGGTCTTTCTCCATATCCATGCTAATCCTAGTGAATCTAGCAATGCAAAGCATATAAGGATGACCACATGATGGTCACTTACACACATATTTCGTCCATCAATATTTCATCTCATAATGAATCAGTTTTAAATCCATTTCATCTCTCGTAATGTTTCCGCAATTTGCTATCAACAAATCAATTCATCAATAAGAGTTAGCTATCTATGAAACTGAAAAAAGGAAAGTAGGAAACGCCATTGTATGCATGACATAAATTAACTCAGATATGAACTGTCCATGTACATGTAGTGAAACAACAAACAATCTCTGACTGAACTTCGGACGAAGTGAACTCCCCTAAAAAAATTAAAGTGAGTTTTCCAGTGTCACACACATCACATGGGTTCAAAGGAGGGAGCTTACTTGTGTCAAACAACAACAAACTGAACCGACCCACGGCTAATAGGGAACTTCCGAATTTAAAAACGAGTGAACTTCGTGACAAAAAAATTGCAAACTTTTTCCTCATGGGTGAATTGAACCCCTTTGGCTGGAAAAGTTGAATTTTATGAACTAGACCAATTAAACTTCTTCTGAAAGTGAACTCTGCTGCCAATAAAACTGAACTTCGATACAAATTTGGCTTTCACAGTTGCACAACTGCCTGCCCTTCTACTATCTAGAAAATCAAGGGCACTTATACAATAAACTTCAGTTTAAATGTCAGCCATAGTAAAGTTGTTTCATAGTTTAAAATGATTTTCCAATCAAATGGGAATAATCCCCCCTGTTTTCCATTAAGAAGCTGCATAAAAACAAACTCCTCAACATAATAAAATGTAGTAATTGGAGTTTCCTACTGCTAGTGTGTCGTTCTGGACTTTCTATCCAGATATTATGTATATCAAAGGAGGCAGCATCCATGTCACAGCGATGTTTTTTTATGCTGAACTTTCTGATGTTGGCTTTAACCAAAATCAGTGTACAAAGCGAACTTCCTTAACAAAAACTAGTAAACTTCATGCTTGGACAAGGCTGACGGTAGTGAACTTCGACAAAATGAAACATAGACTTTCTTTTGTGAACAAACTAAACTTCTACATCTTTTTATAGTCAGAGACGCATCGGTACATGCTTGTACCATATTTTTCCCAGACTTGTTTCATTTTTTCCATAGAAATAGAGAACAACGAATACAGAGAAAAGACAGAACTAGAACACTATTTTAGCAAAAACAACAGTGAGGACGATGCACCTGCACTTCACATATGCAAGGAGTAAAATTCAGAAAATTACATTTGTGTGCTGCAATTCAGAGGGAGCCCAGGCGGGGATTGGGAGGTCTTACCCTTGCGCATGAGATTAGAGGGCGGCGGCCGGGGCGAGGACGTCGGGAAGCGGCACGGTGGTCGGGGTCCGCAGATCGCGGCGGAGGTGGGCGTCCTCCCGGCGGCCCGCTATGGAGCCGGGAACTCGCGGCGCCGGTGGATGTGGGAGTCCTCCCGGCGGCCCGCCATGGAGAGTTCGGGGAGGGGGCCGTAGCGCACGGTGGAGTTGGTCGTCCTCCGGGCGGCGATCGATGGAGGAGGGAGCCCCGACGATGCGCGGTGATGTGATGCGGCGAGAAATCGAGGTGGGGCGGGTGGCGGTGCACGGTGGAGGCAGGGGCGGGAGGCGGCGCGCGGCTGTAGCGGGGCGGGAGGCGGCGCGCAGCTGTAGCGGAGCGGGGGCGGCGCCGATAGGGGGGAGGAGTGGAGCGTCGCGGGGGCGGTGCCTGTGGGGTTGGGCGAGGTAGGCGTGACGAGTGGCTTCTTTTCCGGTTGGTGCCGTTTTCGGGATAAGAAAGAAGGTAAAGCGGGAATAGGGGGTTCGAGAATAGCTATTCTAGAACCCCTCTTAAAGGGGGTTCGAGAATAGTTGGGCTCTATATATATATATATATATATATATATATATGGGAAATAGTGGGCTACCTAGGTGTGTAGCTACGCATGTCCATCCAGTCGTTGAATCATCCTATAGAGCATTTCCGCCGCCCATCTAGACTAACGCCGTTATCTGACTTCACTTGCTCCTCTTACCCAACCCCACACCGGCCACCTCCCACCCGCACGCCACTCTCTCTCCAGCAAATCCCCAAACTGAGACCACGAGTCTCCCTGGAGGCGCATCGAAGATTTGAAGCCGGTGCGACGCGATGGGCTTCGTGGCCATGGCCGCGTCCACTCCGCACCCGCCCTGCTGCCAGCCATGCGCGCCGCCATAACCCTCCACGGTGCGGCGGTCCTGGTCCCAATACAGCGCTGCCGGAGAAACGTCGCTCGGCCCCGGCCGCCGGGCGCCCGAGCTTGATGAGGACCGCGCCGTGCAGGGAGCACGTGGGTGCTCCGCATCGGACCAGCAGCGAGCTCCGGCGGTAGCCGCATGCAGCGAGTCTCGGTTCGTGCAGAGCTCTGTGGCCGCTGATGGACGAGCGGGCCGGTATATCTCCATGTTAATGGTGGCGGAGGCACTCGACCCCTAGCTGTTGGCCTCTCCTCGTGAGAGTAGGCCGGATCAATTAGCAGAATCGAGATCCGTTTTTACCCTTTTTTTCTTGGTTCTTGATTATTTTTTGTTGGAATCGAGATTTACCAAGATCCAGATCTTTTCCTCACAGATTTGTTTTTTAGAATCCATCGTCCAGAATTCCAGATCCGTTTCTTGCTTTTTTTCCCTTCCATTTCTGATATTTTTGTTCGAATCAAGATTTGTAAGGACGCAGATCCTTTTCCAAAGGTTTTCTTTCGGTATGAATACATCATCCATATCCGTACATGGACCTGTATTGCTGTAGAATAAGCACATCATAATTGTTCTGGCTTCAAACGAATCCTATTTCTGTGCTGGTTCATTTGTTATGTCTAACCGTGGGAGCCTAGAAGCTCTTGCGGCGGCGATAATCAAGAACTGCTCTAACCGCGTTGACTAGGTGAGGCGGCGAGCTGCTGCGGCTGCGCACGGCTGCCGGGAAGCTCTTGCGCTGGAGTGGAACCACTGCGACGAGGGTGCGCGACACGGCTGTCTCTCGGCGGAGGCGTGATGCATGAGCCGCTGGGACGGATGGGATTCACCTCCTTTTGCTTCTTGATTTTTGGTGTTGTCCGGATGCGTGGTTCCAGTTCGTGAGTTTTTTTTGGTTCCAGTTCGTGAGTTTTTTTTGCAGTCCAGTTCGTGAGTTTTTTTTGATTTGGAACGTGGTCGTGATTATGCAGAGCATTTTGGAGATCTAGTTCAGTGGACCAATATTTCTGATCGGATTTTTATGTGCAACAGAAATGAAAAAATGCATCAGATCCACTTCTTCTGTGTATATTTTCCTTCTGATCTGATTTGTGCTGATTATTTTTTTGCTGGTCTGGTGCCTATAATGACTGGAATCTTCAAAGCTTTTGCTCATCCAAAGCTAAATCGTGATCTAAACTTCCCTAAAATAATCGAGATCTAAACTTCCCTGAGAAAATCGTGATCTAAACTTTCCAGGTTGCTAAATCGTGATCTAAACTTCCCGAAAAAATCATTAGCCAAACTTTCGAGGTTGCTAAATGGCGATTTAAACTTACCTAATAAAAATCGGTGATCTAAACTTTCCAGGTTCACGGGTGGCATGACTTGCTCTCCTGAATTTGCACACTGCCAGAAGGTGGGCTTCAAGCAAAATGCTTCTTTTTGTAGGCAATCTTTTTGGAAGGGCCAATTTTTTGCACTAACGGAAACGACCAACAGACCTTAACGGTAGCGTGAATCACAGAACAATATCGAATGGTATTAAGTGCGTGCGTAGCTATCACCCTAGGTAGAAAATCCGCGTCGATATATATATATATATATATATATATATATATATATATATATATATATATAGGATGTGGTTTTGGTACGTAACCTTACTCTCAGTAGCTATTATCATCACCATCCATTTGCTTTAGGATTGGTACTTCTTTTCTCCTATTTGTTTCTAGTGTGACTCATAGAAAAGGTGTGAAAGGGGATTTCTCTCTCCTTGTTCCTGACATGTGCATCTTGGCTGTGCACAAAATTTGAAATTGGTTGCTATTTTGGTGTGTATTATGATGAGAGGGTTCGTATTGAGTTCAAATTCGACCTATATCTAGTACTGATTACTAGCTGAGTGTGCGTGCTTTGCTTCTTTTTGTACTTAGCACCATGTTTGACATTTTATAGGTGAAGCAAAAATTACTCGACACCATCACTTAACTATTCAAGCATCCTCCTAATTGTTCATCAAGCACTCGGTCGAAATTTTGAAGTACCTAGAATTCATCTCACAAAGATAATCAAACATGCAAATCGGTACATTCGATGTCACGAGTCATTTTATAGGTCACGAAAAAATACAAGCACCCTCCGAAAAAATCATCCAGACACCCGGTTGAAACTTCTATGTACCTAAAATTCGTCCCAAAAGATCGGTACCACAATTTAATTTTAAGCACCCTCTTATTAATACATGTCGCACCACGATGGACATTGTTAAGTACCTATGTCGTGTCTCGATTAATATATAGTTGATACACATGGATAAATAAAATCAGTATCCAGAAAATTCAGGTACCATGAATCTAATTATAAGTTCTCGATTAATATATATTTAGCATAAACAGAATCGACACCCAAAAAATTCAAGTACCATGAATCTAATTAAGTTGTTCCTCAGTTATTAATATACATTCGGTACCTAGACAATTTCAGTACCATTACTCTAATCATGCCGTACCTCGTTTAATATACATTTGGTACCCATGGATAAATCCAGGACCATGTACCTAGTCAAATTTCGGTACCATCAGTCCTTTTATCTAGTGCCTCACCTAGTATTGATACGGTAGCTGATGGTAAAGAGAATGCGTACCTAGATAACTTTCAGTACCAACAATCCAATTATCGCGTACCTTGGTTAATGTATATTCAGTACCCGGTGATATGAGAGCAGATACCTAGTCAAATTTCCGTACCATCAATCTTATTATCTCGCGCCTTGACTAGTATTGTACCTAGACAATGTTTAGTACCGAAAATCCAATTGTCTCGCACCTTGGTTAATGTATATTCGGTATCTGGTGATAAGAGAGAAGGTACCTAGTCAAATTTAAGTACCATCAATCTTATTATCTCGTGCCTTGACTAGTATTGATTTGGTACCCGCTAGTAAAAAATAATCGGTACCTAGACAATTTTCGGTACAAACAACAACTAGGTTAATGTAAGTGGTGCCTCGCGAATAGATCATAGAATCTAAACTCGGAAATTCTAGTACCGTGAATCTAATTATGCCGTTCCTCGATTAACATCTATTCGAGTACTCGAGGAAAAGAAGAATATGCTTAGAAAATATTGGTACCATCAATCTAATTATGTCGTGCCTCGATTAATCTACATCTAGCACCGAGCAGATAAATAGAATCATTACCACTGAAAATTCGTTTACCATGATTCTAATTATGTCGTGCCTCGATTAATATACATTTGGTACCCACCAATAAATAGAATCGGTACCTCGAAAATTCTAGTACCCTGGATCTAAGTATGTCGTTCTTCGATTAATATACATTCGGTACCCGACGGGAAAGAATTTACCTAGAAAAATTGGTACCTCTAGACTAATTATGCCGTGCTTCGATTAATATACATTTGGTACCCATAGATAAATAGTACTGGCACCTAGAAAAATACAGCACAATGAATCTGATTATGTCGTTCCTCGACTAATATATTTTCGGTACCCAGCGCTAAATAGATTCGGCACCTAGACAATTTTTAGTGCCATCAATCTAATTCTCCACAGTATTTTCTTTAAAGTACTTCTGATCCGTACCTCCGTTATAGGGCTGCCGGTTTTAAGTTCTATCGGTAAATCAGAACACTCGTACATCAGTCCCTACCTTAGGTATATGTCGCACCCCTCTACTAGAACATTTAGGTACTTAGGATTTATAGTATTCAAAATATTGTACAAGCACCTACGTCTAGGTAAGCCGTACCTTTATTATAGGGCTATCAGTACCCGTACAAACAACACCTAGGTTAATGTAAGTCGTGCCCTGCTAATAGATCATAGAATCGGAACCCAGAAATTCCAGTACCATGAATCTAATTATGTCATCTATTCAATACCTAAGGATAAAAAGAATTTGCTTAGAAAAATATCGGTACCATCAATCTAATTATGTCGTGCCTCGATTAATATACGTCTAGTACCCACAGATAAATAGAATCATTACCCTGAAAATTCATGTACCATGATTCTAATTATATCGTGCCACGGTTAATATACATTTAGTACCCGCAGATAAATAGAATCGGTACCTGAAAAATTACAACATGGTTATGTCCCTAATTTTAGATAGTCTAGCTAAATACCTGGTCGCTCGATGCAAATGACAAAGATATATCTGAAATTACAGGTAAATCTTCCTCAGCACAATAAAATATTTGGATTCCAATTATACTTAGCTCACTGAAACTGCGGGTAAGCAATTTCCTGGGAAAACAACACACGCATACAAAACAAAAGCAACGCTGGTTTATGGAAAGACCTTGTGGCCAAAAATTGACTGAATATAACTCCATCTATTAACCTTAATTATGCAAACCAAAATAACTGCAGCACTCCTTGCATGCATTCATAGGAACACATGATGGTAAAAAATTTCAGTTGAGGAAAAAACCCATCCCCAATTGGGCCAGCACAAGACGAACATGATTCCAGACAAAGAAAAAAAAAAGTCTTCTTGCTCTTCACCGATGCAGGACAAGATCCGAGTGTACATAGGAGACACATCGTTCAACTAGCACAACCCACCAGCAGTCCAGAAACAGGCTGCCTATCCACTCCACTATCTGAACAGTAATTACCACAGTGAAACACCATCTGGTTCACGAATTATGAACTACTAGGATGCATATGACAGGCTACAGACAACAAAAACCAACACGAATGCTACAAGCAGGAAAAGAGGAAGAAAAATAACATCTGGCTACTGATTTCGAGTCTGAACTGAACATTAAAGCCAAAGAGCAAGAAAATAATAATAATCTGATCGAGAGCTCTCTACATACTGAAAGTGGCATCATAAGATGGACAAGATAACAAACTGGCTTTATTTACAACAACCGTATATGCTAGTATACAAATGTAGAGAAGCATTTCAAGTACAGTAACATATTTTCAGTCATCCATGCGAAACAAAATTAATAAACGAGATGTCAAGATCATGCATGAGATTTCAAAGACTGTAACATAAACTACAAATCGAATCCTCGAAGTCGTGATGGATCACAATCTGAGAAGATGGGATTACAATCTATGAAGAAGCCAAGTGGACTGCGGCACATAACAACACCTGCAAGATTAATTAAGCAATCGTGGGAAGCAACGAAGCAGGCAGTCATGGCGACGAGGAAAAGCTCGACGGACAGGAGGTGGAGGAGGCGTGGCATGGCGGGATCCCAGGGTGACGAACGCCTTGAGCCTGGCAAGGGGGGCCTCGCCGCGGGCGGTATTGTGCGGGATCATGCCATGGACCGTGCGCCAGAAGATGCAGGACGGCGCGGGGTAGTGGATGGGCCCGTGGAAGGGCTTGGTGTTCATCCGCTTGCGGAGGAAGGAACACAGAGGCACATCTTCTACCGGACCAGCCCGCCGGAGATGCTTATTTCCTCGCGCCGGAGGGGGAGGAGCTGGGGGCGGCGGCGTTGCGCCCTCGCATCGATTAGGTCGCGCCAGTGCCCTCGGGTCGATGGGGATGAGCAGGGGCCGCCGCCGGCGCGCATGAGCTCGGGATGGGAGCGACCGCGGCCAGACCCGTGGGTAGCAGGGGGAAGCGGGGTGGCGCACAGGAGGTCGGGGAAGGGAGCGGTGGCTCGTCGGCAGCGGCCATGAGGTCGTGGAAGGGTGCGTAGTTTCGCCGGCGGCGAGCAGACGGTTGGGGGAAGGGGCGCCGGGAAGAGCAGGGCCTGCCGCGCGCGAGGTAGGAGGTGGGGCACCGGCGGCGGGGAATCAGGATCGGGGCTGGCGCCTGCTGAGAAGAGGACCTCGGCAGCCAGCACGCGGTATGGAGTGGACGCCGGCGACGGCGAGGAATGAGGCGGGCAGGAGGTCTTCAGGGGAAGGTGGGGAGGAGTAGGGATTTTTCGGGCTCGCCGGCGATTCACAGAAGGATGGTCTGGCCTACGCGATGCAGGAAACTATGGGGCGCCGCCGGCCACCGGGACGGAGAACGAGGGGAAGGAGGCTCACGGGCGGGGAAGCCAACGCAGAGTATAATGTCAGCCTACCAGGCAAATGATGCGAGCCCTATATGCAGGCGCTAGAAAACAAGCCTAACGGCTCCATGAGAAATGGACAAGCCCAGCGTCGACACTCTGTAGAGAGCACAGACTCAGCACCCAGAGCGAGTCAGTCTAGCAGGCAGGCATAGAGGCACTAAATAAGATTCTATCTACCTCCGATTCATATTAATTGAGCTTGATATGGATGTATCTAGAACTAAAATGTGTCTAGATACATCTATATTAGAGTCAATTAATATGAACCGGAGGGTACCAACTCTTGGCACGAATCTTGGCACACAAATGGGTGGTAACGATAGCTAGCGTTGGGGTAAGGTTACATACCAAAGCTTTTGTCACCATGGTGCCCAGGCTCCCAAACCACCGTTAGATTAATTCAGATGAGATGAAAGGTATCCGGGTACATTTTGTGATGAAACCCATTAGTGCACCAGCAAACCCGTTTGTAGCTTGAACCGACAATTTGCAGATCTTTCCATCTTTGATTTGCATGGCAGCTCCACTCGAAAGTTCAAGAATATTTCCATTTCCTGGGTTGCATGCATGCAGCGTCATTGAAAGAATTAGGCACCGATTGATTGGAAAAATCTCTTACCAAAGAAACGCATGCTATTTAATGAATTTTCAATCAGCCCTGATTTACGTGTCCTTAGTTGCCTTTTTTTTGATCATTTTGAACTCATACCATCCAGCTATTTATAAGGGCCTAATCAGGATAGAAAATCAAGCCAAAACGCTGCGTCTCTGTCTAGCAGTGGGCGAGTGAAGGAGACTTAAACCCCCTTCACGTTTTTTGTTTCTATTTGGCTGAGGTATGTCTTGTTGCTGTGATTCTTGGTCCATAATTTTTCTTTATGCATTACTGTGAATTTTGACCGCGGTCGTAGCTGTCGCTGTCATTTTCACAGGATTTATCATTCTCACATGATTGCATGGATCAGGTTAGGACTGAGGTTTTGATGGACATCCTTACTCTCAAAGCGAATGTTACGTCACCTCCCTCGTTTGTTCAAGAACTGATAAGGCAATACACATTTGCAAACACATGAGGCAACGAACGTCTGGAGAAAATTAGCCTGAAGATTATGTCAGCTATAAATTGTCAACAAACTTATTTTTATTCGTGAAAATAAAAAGTCGTTATAATAATTACATTTTTTTGCTTCGAATAATGTGCTTATTTATGATTTGTAAGAATTTCTTTTTGTAATAAGTACATTATGTTTACTTCTGGAATTTCTATTGTTTTTATTAAGGTTCATAAGATATGCAATACTGTGTGTATCCATATAGTATCATACATGCATGTGTACTTATCATATGCGCACATATCCTTACTACCAAACACTCACCCTTCTCGAAAAATATATTTCTGACACACACTAATACCTCAAGTTATCTACACGAACTCTTGAACTCCTCGGACAATACCGCGATGTCTCGACATGATATTACGTAGCGGGTTTTTCTTACATGATAGCCCAAGGTATTGTCATGAAATATTGTACTAAGATAATACCTCAATACCTCGACAACATCACCTTAGGTAGTATGATATGCCCTGAGTTACTTATGATTACCTCGATACCTCGAGACCGGTACATCTAGAACATTACCTCGATATGATACGCCCTCGAGTTACTTAGGACTACCTCGGTGCCTTGTTAGAATTAATATTTCCAACATACCCTCATAGTTGGAGACATGTACTGGTATTTCTAACATACGCTAATACCCGTTGTATCCTCATGATCTATCTCATACTCCTTGGAAACAAACATGATACCTCGATACATAAAACTACTCTTATATTCCTCGGAGAATACGTCGACCCATCCAGTTACCGAGAAACCAGTACCTCAAGTATCCTAATGAGCGTATTCCTCGGAATAAAAAAAACACCGTACCTTCATACTTTTGGTATTTCCAACATACCCTCATACCTTGATACCTCGAGACATATACTGGTATTTCCAAGATATGCTCGTACCCCGTTGTATCCTCATGAGCTATCATACTCCTTCGAGAAAACCTTGATACCTCGATACGTACAAGTACAGTCATATTTCGAACATACCCTCATATCTCGATACCTCGTGACCGGTACGTTCATACCTTCATACATCAGAAGTTACGCACTCACAATCCTTAAAATATAGAGAATACATCGATACCTCCAGGTATAGTGGAACAGGTACCTCAATGTACTATATCTCAATACCTCATACCTTATGAAACTATCATACTCCTTGTAGAAAAACCTCGATATATACACGATACTTTGAGTTATTTCCGACATACCCTCATACCTAGATACCTCGATATGGAATATTCTTGAAGATACCCGATACCTTGAGTTATTTTCGACATACCCTCATACCTTCATACCTCGAGATGGAAATATTCTTGAAGATACCGATACCTTGAGGTATTTCCAACATACCACGAGGTACTTCTAAAATACCCTCATACCTCATACCTTATGAAACAAGTACCTCAATGTACTATATCTCAATACATGATACCTTATGAAACTATCATACTCCTTGTAGAGAAACCTCGATACTTCGATACCTGATACCTTGAGGTATGTTCGCCATACCCTCATACCTCGATACCTTGAGATGGGAATCCTCTTGAAGATACCTGATACATTGAGGTATTTTCCAACATACTCCTGAGGTATTTTTCCAACATACCCTGAGTTATTTCCAAAATACCCTCATAAGTACCTCGATACCTTGAGATGAAAATACTACCTTGAGGTATTTCCAATATACCCTCATACCTCGATACATCGAGAGCTGGTAGCTTCATACCTTCATACATCAGGAGTTACGGACTCACAATCCTTACAATATAGGGAATACCTCGATACCTACAAAAACTCAATACTCGTTACCTATATACCTACAAAAACTCAATACTCGATACCTATATACCTACAAAAACTCTCATACTCGATACCTACAAAAACTCTCACACTCCTCAAAAAATACCTCGATAATGATACCTCAAGCATGATATGACTTTAGTTCCTTAATACACATAATATGTAAGTATACTTATTGCCAACATACCCACATACCCCACGGTATCATCATGAGCTCTCATACTCCTCAGACAATGTGTTGATCTCTCGATAGCTACAAGAACTGCCATACTCCTTGGACAATACATCGATACCGGTAGCTCATGTATGATACGACTGGAGTTCCTCATTACGCAAAATGTAAGTATCTTTATTTCCTACATATCTGTTGCCTACCAAAACCCACCGGCGAGCAGCGACGGGCAACACGGAGAGCCGGGAGGCTCCCAGGACTGCTGGAGGGCCCTGGTCCCTCGGGCAACGGCCCGCAATGCTCCGGCACACGTCCTGGCTAATGCAAGGGCGTGCCACCTGACCTATACACGGTCGGGAAGGTGATGGATTGCTTCGATTAGTTTCATGCATGGCAAACACGTAAACATTAAATACGAGCCCCGATCGGCTCTTAGGTTACCCTGTGAATCGGCTCAGAGAGCCGATTACCCCATGGTTCACGTTGGATTTACGATAACATGGGGATCCTGCTTTATCAATATCAAGTTAAACCAATCTACGACAGTCTAGGGTTTTCACCGCATAACCGGAACATCCTACACGTAGTTGAGCCTAGCGAGATACGTAAGATGATGGAAAACCCGATCTCGAAGAGGCCTAAAAACCAACACGAAGTCGATCCCGGAACAATCCCTCTAGGACTAGTAAACCATACCTTACGCACTACCGGATCATTCAACCCGTTTGCAAGGCCTAACCATGCGGATATCAAACCAATCCTTGGCGAACAAGGAACAACTATAACGGATCAGATCTACTAAATAAAGAACAAGCAAGATGCTGCCCCTACACCCAAGATAGGTGCAAAGGCGGCTAGATATTGAGGGGCAGCGTAGCTAAGCAAGTATATCATGAAAGTATCGACGTCGGCCCCAAAACATCCACGATAAGGGTGTTGCTCGCCATCAAAAAGGCTTCGATACGAGCAACACCAACAACGAATAAGCGATCTCGCCTAGATCTAGGCAGCATGTTGCTTACCGGGAGAAACCCTCGAAACAAGGGGTGGCGATGCGCCTAGATTGGTTTGTTGTGAACGTGATCGTCCTTAATAACCCTAGGTACATATTTATAGTCCGTAGACTCTCTATCTTGGGAATAAACCCAGCTTTGTACGACTAAACTCTATCTCTCATAAAACGTAATCTACCATAATATACAGATACACGGGCAATCTAGCCCAAATTCTCGCACAAGGCCGATTCAGAGACACTTTATATGCATGTCCTCTAAGCCCATCTTCGATCACGGCCCATCTCCCGCTCTGGCTAAATTCTGGTGATAACACATGCCCCCCTGGTTTTGGTAATAGTAATTCCAAAACCACTCTGTTTTTTTCTTCACCGGGTTACGCGTTGCGAGCGAGAACCGCTTCGATATCTTTCTATCATGATGCCATGTCTTCTCAACTTCGCACGATTGACAATTCTGGCACCGCGTCCTCGAAAACTGCCCAAGCATTGAATCATCTTCCACTATATCCCTTTTATTTAATCTCACCTGAGCAGCTCGCCTCTTCATCCTCCTATTCCGCATTAGCCATCGACCAAAAACCCTCCTCTGCACCATGGACTCCTCCTCCTCCTCTGCTTCCTCAGGCCTCTCCTTCCAGTCCTCCTCCTCCAGCGAGCCGGAGGCGGAGTTCGACCTGATGGCGGCGTACGAGGCCCTCTCCCAAAGCATTGGGACGAGAGGGACTGGGACTTCTCCGTCTGGTCGGAGGATGACGCCTCCTTGACCGACGGGGAGGACAACCTCCAGTTCCTTGTGGATGGAGGGTTGGAGGAGGAGAGCGACGACGATGCCTCCTCCGACGAGTACCCGCCGATGAAGCGCTTCCGCGCCGGGTCGGAGGATGACGACGACGAGGAGGAGGAGGAGTACGGAGCGCCTGCCGCCGGCTACGGCAGTAGCGACGAGGACTTCGCCGGCAGCAGCGCCGACGAAAGTTACGACGGCGACGACGAGGGCAGCGACGGCCCTTAGATTAGGGACTACTAGATAGGACTAGTAGTAGTAGTGCATTAGGCAGTAGATCCTCCTTTTGGGAGCAATCGGCTCTTCTTGTAAAAAATCCCCTTTTAATCAATGAAGAAGGATTCCATGCTTGATTAATTCTTCCGATTATCAAAATAGATCAACGCTCAAAGAGCCGATGGCAACGCATCGATCTTTTACCAAAAACGCCAGCAAGGCCAGCCCCCAAATTCAAACGGTGACCTGATGCTTGCTTGTGACAGTTGTGCCTCTAGAGTCTCTTTTTAGTTCTAAAGTCGATGTCAGTGCATCGGCTGTCCTCAAATTTTTTTTTTACTGGCCGATTTCATGTATCGGCCCCCATATTTCACTGTCCATCATCCCACATACTCGGGAAATATTTCTTGAGATGCTGACCATTGACAGCCACTGGAAATTTTACACCGCTCAGCTCCTCGAACATGTATGCGTTACCCTTTAAAACTTGGTCGACTCTGTACGGCCCGTGCCAATTTGGAGACCATTTACCATACACCTTATCCTTAGTCCACAATGGCAATACAGCTTCCCATACCAGATCACCAACGTGGAACTCCTTTGGTCTCACCTTCTTATTATATGCGCGAGCTACCTTGGCTTTGTTCTCTTTAATTTTCTCAAGCGACCAAAGTCTTAGTTCCGTCGAGATCCTCAATGCTATCACTCATCGGGGCTGCATATTCTTCGGTTGTTAAGTCATTCGAAACGTAACACGTCTCGACCCAGCCGTGATTTCCCAGGGCAACACGGCTTCTTGTCCATAGACCAGATGGTATGGCGAGGTTTTTATCGCTCCATGACATGACATACGATAAGCCCACAAAGCCTCTGACAATACCTCGTGCCAACGTCTAGGGTGCTCGTCAACTTTCCTCTTAATTAGCTTGATAAGGCTCTGGTTGGACGCTTCAGCTTGCCCATTTGCTTGAGCATAGTATGGGGATGATCGGATCAACTTAATTCCCATGTCCTCGCAGAACTCTCTAAACTCGCGAGAAACGAAAACCGAACCTCCATCGGTCGTGATAGTCCGGGAATCCCGAATCTGTGAATGACATGTTCTTTCACAAAATTGATAACATCGGCCGATGCTACTAACTTCATAGGGACGGCCTCCACCCATTTAGTAAAATAATCTGTGATGGCCAAAATCCACACATGGCCCTTGCTCGATGGAGGATTGATCTTGCCGATCATATCCATACCCCAACCTCGAAATGGCCAAGGCTTGATGATGGGGTTCATTGCTGATGCAGGTGCCATCTGAATTTTCCCAAACTTCTGACATGCTTGACACCCTTTATAGTAATTAAAACAGTCCTCAAGCATGGTGGGCCAATAAAACCCCGATCGCCTGATCAACCATTTCATCTTATGAGCCGATTGATGAGTTCCACAGGCGCCTTCGTGTACCTCGTGTAAGAGCCGATTCGACTCGGCTGGTCCCAGACATCTGAGAAGTAACCCTTCCAAGGTCCTGTAGAACATGTCATCTCCAATAAGGACATACTTCATGGCCTTGTACCTTATCCGTTTAGGTCCCCCCGAGCCGAATCTTTCAAGTAATTGAAGATATCTGCTCTCCAGTCATCCGGTTCCATGAACTGTACCTGGACATCGGCTCCATCTGCTACATCCTTGTAGCCTGACGCCATCTGTGCGAGATCGTTCGCCTCGGTATTCTGTGACCTCGGGATCCAGTTGAAGTTTATGTACCTAAATTGTGCCATCAACTCACGGCATTGCATCCACAATGGGAAGAGCGACTCGCTCTCGCATTTGTATTCGTCCGTGAGCTGGGAAATCACCAACTTTGAATCTCCAAAAAGTTCCACTGCTACGCCCGGCTTCGATAAGCAACTCCATCCCCTTGCGTATTGCTTCATACTCAGCGACATTGTTGGTGCAAGGGGTCGATAGCCTGATGGAGAAGGAATAGGTTGCCCCCCGGGGCGACACGAGTAGAATGCCGATGCCGCAACCATCATCACAAGCCGATCCATCGAAAAACATGGCCCATGCACGTACAGACAGTGCTGCTATATCGGTGTTGATTCGTTCAGCAATGAGATCGGCCAACGCCTGTCCCTTGACTGCTTTCGCAGGTTGATACCGGAGATCAAATTCCGATAACGCAAACATCCACTTACCGAGTCGGCCTTTCAACACAGGAGCCGACAGCATGTGTTTAACGACATCTGATTTGCATATGATGGCAATTTCCGCGGTCAGCAAAATGTGACGAAGCTTGGTGCAGGTAAAAAATAGGCAGAGGCACAACTTCTCGATCTCAGGATACCTAGTCTCTGCATCCAACATCCTTCTGCTGAGGTAGAAAGCGACTCTTTCCAGACCATCATAGACTTGCACCACCACTGAGGCGATGGAAGTGTCGGCCATGCGACAGGTAAATATAGAATGGTCTGTCTTGCTGGGGCGGAACCAACACGGGTGGCTTCGTTAGATATTCTTTAATCTCGTCAAACGCTCGCTGTTGCTCTGCCCCCCAGCGAAACTCCTCATCAGGTTTAATTTTTACCAATCCCATGAACGACTCGATTCGTCTCGACAGGTGATACGTCTCCGACGTATCGATAATTTCTTATGTTCTATGCCATATTATTGATGATACCTACATGTTTTATGCACACTTTATGTCATATTCGTGCATTTTCTGGAACTAACCTATTAACAAGATGCCGAAGTGCCGGTTCCTGTTTTCTGCTGTTTTTGGTTTCAGAAATCCTAGTAACGAAATATTCTCGGAATTGGACGAAACGAAGACCCGGGGTCCTATTTTTCCACGGAGCTTCCGGAAGACCGAAGAACACACGAAGTGGGGCCACGAGGTGGCGACACCACAAGGCGGCGCGGCCCGGGGGGCCCGCGCCGCCCTATGGTGTGGCCCCTCGTCCGGCCCCCGACTCCGCCCTTCCGCCTACTTAAAGCCTCCGTCGCGAAACCCCCGATGCGAAAAACCACGATACGGAAAACCTTGCGAGACGCCGCCGCCGCCGATCCCATCTCGGGGGATCCTGGAGATCTCCTCCGGCACCCTGCCGGAGAGGGGATTCATCTCCCGGGAGGACTCTACACCGCCATGGTCGCCTCCGGAGTGATGAGTGAGTAGTTCACCCCTGGACTATGGGTCCATAGCGAGTAGCTAGATGGTTGTCTTCTCCTCATTGTGCTTCATTGTTGGATCTTGTGAGCTGCCTAACATGATCAAGATCATCTATCTCGTAATTCTATATGTTGTGTTTGTCGGGATCCGATGGATAGAGAATACCATGTCATGTTAATTATCAAGTTATTATACATGTGTTGTTTATGATCTTGCATGCTCTCCGTTTCTAGTAGAGGCTCTGGCCAAGTTTTTACTTTTAACTCCAAGAGGGAGTACTTATGCTCGATAGTGGGTTCATGCCTGCATTGACACACGGGACGATGACGAGAAAGTTCTAAGGTTGTGTTGTGTTGTTGCCACTAGGGATAAAACATTGGCGCTATGTCCGAGGATGTAGTTGCTGATTACATTACGCACCATACTTAATGCAATTGTCTGTTGCTTTGCAACTTAATACTGGAGGGGGTTCGGATGATAACCTGAAGGTGTACTTTTTAGGCATAGATGCAGTTGGATGGCGGTCTATGTACTTTGTCGTAATGCCCAATTAAATCTCACTATACTTATCATGTCATGTATGTGCATTGTTATGCCCTCTCTATTTGTCAATTGCCCGACTGTAATTTGTTCACCCAACATGCTTTTATCTTATGGGAGAGACACCTCTAGTGAGCTGTGGACCCCGGTCCATTCTTTAATACTTGAAATACAAATCTGCTGCAATACTTGTTTTACTATTTTCTCTGCAAACAATCATCTTCCACACAATACGGTTAATCCTTTGTTACAGCAAGCCGGTGAGATTGACAACCTCACTCTTTCGTTGGGGCAAAGTACTTTGGTTGTGTTGTGCAGGTTCCACGTTGGCGCCGGAATCTCCGGTGTTGCGCCGCACTACATCCCGCCGCCATCAACCTTCAACGTGCTTCTTGGCTCCTCCTGGTTCGATAAACCTTGGTTTCTTTCGAGGGAAAACTTGCTGCTGTGCGCATCATACCTTCCTCTTGGGGTTGCCCAACGAACGTGTGAAATACACGCCATCAAGCTCTTTTTACGGCGCCGTTGCCGTGGAGATCAAGACACGCTGCAAGGGGAGTCTCCACTTCTCAATCTCTTTACTTTGTTTTTGTCTTGCTTTATTTTATTTACTACTTTGTTTGCTGCATTATATCAAAACACAAAAAAAATAGTTGCTAGCTTTACTTTATTTATTGTCTTGTTTGCTATATCAAAAACACAAAAAAAATTAGTTTACTTGCATTTACTTTATCTAGTTTGCTTTATTTACTATTGCTAAAATGGCCAACCCTGAAAATACTAAGTTGTGTGACTTCACTAGCACAAATAACAATGATTTCCTATGCACACCTATTGCTCCACCTGCTACTACAGTAGAATTCTTTGAAATTAAACCTGCTTTACTTAATCTTGTCATGAGAGAGCAATTTTACGGTGTTAGTTCGATGATGCTTTGCTGCCCATCTCAATAATTTTGTTGAACTATGTGAAATGCAAAAATATAAAGATGTAGATGGTGACATTATAAAATTAAAATTGTTCCCTTTCTCATTAAGAGGAAGAGCTAAAGATTGGTTGCTATCTCTCGCCTAAGAATAGTATTGATTCATGGACTAAATGCAAGGATGCTTTTATTGGTAGATATTATCCCCCTGCTAAAATTATATCTTTGAGGAGTAGCATAATGAATTTTAAACAATTGGATAATGAACATGTTGCTCAAGCTTGGGAAAGAATGAAATCTTTGGTTAAAAATTGCCCAACCCATGGAGTGACTACTTGGATGATCATCCAAACCTTCTATGCGGGACTAAATTTTTCTTCGCGGAATTTATTGGATTCAGCTGCTGGAGGTACCTTTATGTCCATCACTCTTGGTGAAGCAACAAAGCTTCTTGATAATATGATGGTTAATTACTCCGAATGGCACACGGAAAGAGCTCCACAAGGTAAGAAGGTAAATTCTGTTGAAGAATCCTCTTCCTTGAATGATAAAGTTGATGCTATTATGTCTATGCTTGCGAATGATAGGACTAATGTTGATCCTAATAATGTTCCATTAGCTTCATTGGTTGCCCAAGAAGAACATGTTGATGTAAACTTCATTAAAAATAATAATTTCAACAACAATGCTTATCGGAACAATTCTAGTAATAACTATAGGCCATATCCTTATAATAATGGTAACGGTTATGCTAATTCTTATGGGAATTCTTACAACAATAATAGGAATACACCCCCTGGACTTGAAGCCATGCTTAAAGAATTTATTAGTACACAAACTGCCTTTAACAAATATGTTGAGGAAAAGCTCAATAAAATTGATATTCTTGTTTCTAGAGTTGATAGTCTTGCCTCTGATGTTGATCTTTTGAAATCGAAAGTTATGCCTAATAGGGATATTGAAAATAAAATTGTTACTACAGCAAATGCCATCCAAGTTAGAATTAATGAGATTATAAGATTAATGGCTGAACTGCGAGCTAGGTGGGATAGAGAAGAAAATGAAAAACTAGCTAAAAAAGAAAATGTAGCTAAAGTTTGGACTATTACCACCACTAGAAATGTTAATGATTCATATGTTGCTGCACCTCCTACTATCCATGATAAAATAATTGGTGCTGGCAATGCTTCTACTCCTAGTGCAAAGCGCGCAAAATTACCTGAAACTGCTAAAACTGCTTGAAACCGCTTTGTGATAAAGCTGCTGAAATTTTTTCCAACCTTGGGGATGATAATCCCATTGCTTTAGATTGTAATGATTTAGATTTTGATGATTGCCACATCTCTGAAGTTATAAAGTTCTTGCAAAAACTTGCTAAGAGTCCCAATGCTAGTGCTATAAATTTGGCTTTCACAAAACATATTACAAATGCTCTCATAAAAGCTAGAGAAGAGAAACTAAAACTTGAAACTTCTATTCCTAGAAAGCTAGAGGATGGTTGGGAGCCCATCATTCAATTGAGAGTCAAAGATTTTGATTGTAATGCCTTATGTGATCTTGGTGCAAGTATTTCTGTTATGCCTAAAAAAGTCTATGATATGCTTGACTTGCCACCATTGAAAAATTGTTATTTGGATGTTAATCTCGCTGATAATGCTAAAAAGAAACCTTTGGGGAAAGTTGATAATGTTCATATTATGGTTAACAATAACCTTGTCCCCGTTGATTTTGTTGTCTTGGATATTGAATGCAATGCATCTTGCCCCATTATATTGGGAAGGCCTTTTCTTCGAGCCGTTGGTGCTACTATTGATATGAAGGAAGGTAATATTAAATATCAATTTCCTCTCAAGAAAGGTATGGAACACTTCCCTAGAAAGAGAATGAAGGTACCTTATGATTCTATCATTAGAACAAATTATGATGTTGATGCTTCATCTCTCGATGTCACTTGAGATACACTTTCTGCGCCTAGCTGAAAGGCGTTAAAGAAAAGCGCTTATGGGAGACAACCCATGTTTTTACTACAGTACTTTGTTTTATATTTGTGTCTTGGAAGTTGTTTACTACTGTAGCAACCTCTCCTTATCTTAGTTTTATGTTTTGTTGTGCCAAGTAAAGTCTTTGATAGAAAAGTAAGTACTAGATTTGGATTACTGCGCAGTTCCAGATTTCTTTGCTTGTCACGAATCTGGGTCTATCTCCCTGTAGGTAGCTCAGAAAATTAAGCCAATTTACGAGCATGATCCTCAGATATGTACGCAACTTTCATTAAATTTGAGCATTTTCGTTTGAGCAAGTCTGGTGGCCTAATAAAATCCATCTTTACGGACTGTTCTGTTTTGACAGATTCTGTCTTTTATTTCGCATTGCCTCTTTTGCTATGTTGGATGAATTTCTTTGATCCACTAATGTCCAGTAGCTTTATGCAATGTCCAGAAGTGTTAAGAATGATTGTGTCACCTCTGAACATGTTAATTTTTATTATGCACTAACCCTCTAATGAGTTGTTTCGAGTTTGGTGTGGAGGAAGTTTTCAAGGATCAAGAGAGGAGTATGATGCAATATGATCAAGGAGAGTGAAAGCTCTAAGCTTGGGGATGCCCGGTGGTTCACCCCTGCATATTATAAGAAGACTCAAGCGTCTAAGCTTGGGGATGCCCAAGGCATCCCCTTCTTCATCGACAACATTATCGGGTTCCTCCCACGAAACTATATTTTTATTCGGCCACATCTTATGTACTTTACTTGGAGCGTCGGTTTGTTTTTGTTTTTTGTTTTGTTTGAATAAAATGGATCCTAGCATTCACTTTATGGGAGAGAGACACGCTCCGCTGTTGCATATGGACAAATATGTCCTTAGGCTCTACTCATAGTATTCATGGCGAAGTTTCATCTTCGTTAAATTGTTATATGGTTGGAATTGGAAAATGCTACATGTAGTAAATTGCTATAATGTCTTGGATAATTTGATACTTGGCAAATTGTTGTGCTCATGTTTAAGCTCTTGCATCATATACTTTGCACCCATTAATGAAGAAATACTTAGAGCTTGCTAATTTGGTTTGCATATTTGGTTTCTCTAGAGTCTAGATAACATCTAGTATTGAGTTTTGAACAACAAGGAAGACGGTATGGAGTCTTATAATGTTTACCATATGTCTTTTATGTGAGTTTTGTCTGTACCGTTCATCCTTGTGTTTGTTTCAAATAACCTTGCTAGCCTAAACCTTGTATCGAGAGGGAATACTTCTCATGCATCCAAAATCCTTGAGCCAACCACTATGCCATTTGTGTCCACCATACCTACCTACTACATGGTATTTATCCGCCATTCCAAAGTAAATTGCTTGAGTGCTACCTTTAAAATTCCACCATTCACCTTTGCAATATATAGCTCATGGGACAAATAGCTTAAAAACTATTGTGGTATTGAATATGTACTTATGCACTTTATCTCTTATTAAGTTGCTTGTTGAGCGATAACCATGTTTACGGGGACGCCATCAACTATTCTTTGTTGGATATCATGTGAGTTGCTATGCATGTCCGTCTTGTCTGAAGCAAGAGAGATCTACCACCTTCATGGTTGGAGCATGCATGTTGTTAGAGAAGAACTTTGGGCCGCTAACTAAAGCCATGATTCATGGTGGAAGTTTCAGTTTGGACATATATCCTCAATCTCGTAAGAGAATAATAATTGTTGCCACATGCTTATGCATTAAAGAGGAGTCCATTATCTCGTTGTCCATGTTGTCCCGGTATGGATGTCTAAGTTGAGAATAATCAAAAGCGAGAAATCCAAAATGCGAGCTTTCTCGTTAGACCTTTGTACGAGGCGGCATGGAGGTACCCCATTGTGACACTTGGTCAAAACATGTGCATTGCAAAGATCCGGTAGTCCAAGTTAATTAGGACAAGGTGCGGGCACTATTAGTATACTATGCATGAGACTTGCAACTTGTAAGATATAATGTACATAACTCATATGCTTTATTACTACCGTTGACAAAATTGTTTCATGTTTTCAAAATAAAAGCTCTAGCACAAATATAGCAATCGATGCTTTCCTCTTTGAAGGACCATTCTCTTTACTTTTATGTTGAGTCGGTTCACCTATTTCTCTCCACCTCAAGAAGCAAACACTTGTGTGAACCGTGCATTGATTCCTACATACTTGCATATTGTACTTGTTATATTACTCTATGTTGACAATTATCCATGAGATATACATGTTATAAGTTGAAAGCAACCGCTGAAACTTAATCTTCCTTTGTGTTGCTTCAATACCTTTACTTTGATTTATTGCTTTATGAGTTAACTCTTATGCAAGACTTATTAATACTTGTCTTGAAGTACTATTCATGAAAAGTCTTTGCTATATGATTCACCTGTTTACTCATGTCATCACCATTGTTTTGATCGCTGCATCCACTACATATGTTTACAAATAGTATGATCAAGGTTATGATGGCATATCACTTCAGAAATTATCTTTGTTATCGTTTTACCGCTCGGGACGAGCGAGAACTAAGCTTGGGGATGCTTGATACGTCTCCGACGTATCGATAATTTCTTATGTTCTATGCCATATTATTGATGATACCTACATGTTTTATGCACACTTTATGTCATATTCGTGCATTTTACGGAACTAACCTATTAACAAGATGCCGAAGTGCCGGTTCCTGTTTTCGCTGTTTTTGGTTTCGAAATCCTAGTAACGAAATATTCTCGGAATTGGACGAAACGAAGACCCGGGGTCCTATTTTTCCACGGAGCTTCCAGAAAACCGAAGAACACACGAAGTGGGGCCACGAGGTGGCCAAACTATAGGGCGGCGCGGCCCAAGCCACGGCCGCGCCGACCTATAGTGTGGGCCCTCGTCCGGCCCCCGACTCGCCCTTCCGCCTATTTAAAGCCTCCGTCGCGAAACCCCGATGCGAAAAACCACGATACGGAAAACCTTGCGAGACGCCGTCGCCGCCGATCCCATCTCGGGGGATTACCGGAGATCTCCTCCGGCACCCTGCCGGAGAGGGGATTCATCTCCCGGAGGACTCTACACCGCCATGGTCGCCTCCGGAGTGATGAGTGAGTAGTTCACCCCTGGACTATGGGTCCATAGCGGTAGCTAGATGGTTGTCTTCTCCTCATTGTGCTTCATTGTTAGATCTTGTGAGCTGCCTAACATGATCAAGATCATCTATATGTAATTCTATATGTTGTGTTTATCGGGATCCGATGGATAGAGAATACCATGTCATGTTAATTATCAAGTTATTATACATGTGTTGTTTATGATCTTGCATGCTCTCCGTTTCTAGTAGAGGCTCTGGCCAAGTTTTTACTTTTAACTCCAAGAGGGAGTACTTATGCTCGATAGTGGGTTCTTGCCCGCATTGACACCGGGGGAGTGACGAAACCCCTAAGGTTGTGTTGAGTCTGTTGCCACTAGGGATAAAACATTGGCGCTATGTCCGAGGATGTAGTTGTTGATTACATTACGCACCATACTTAATGCAATTGTCCGTTGTTAGCAACTTAATACTTGGAGGGGTTCGGATGATAACTCTGAAGGTGGACTTTTTAGGCATAGATGCAGTTGGATGGCGGTCTATGTACTTTGTCGTAATGCCAAATTAAATCTCACTATACTTATCATGTCATGTATGTGCATTGTTATGCCCTCTCTATTTGTCAATTGCCCGACTGTAATTTGTTCACCCAACATGCTTTTATCTTATGGGAGAGACACCTCTAGTGAACTGTGGACCCCGGTCCATTCTTTTAATACTTGAAATACAAATCTGTCTGCAATACTTGTTTTCTTGTTTTCTCTGCAAACAATCATCTTCCACACAATACGGTTAATCCTTTGTTACAGACAAGCCGGTGAGATTGACAACCTCACTTGTTTCGTTGGGGCAAAGTACTTTGGTTGTGTTGTGCGGGTTCCACGTTGGCGCCGGAATCTCCGGTGTTGCGCCGCACTACATCCTGCCGCCATCAACCTTCAACGTGCTTCTTGGCTCCTCCTGGTTCGATAAACCTTGGTTTCTTTACGAGGGAAAACTTGCTGCTGTGCGCATCATACCTTCCTCTTGGGGTTGCCCAACGAACGTGTGAAATACACGCCATCGGCGACACCACAAGGCGGCGCGGCCCGGGGGGCCCGCGCCGCCCTATGGTGTGGCCCCCTCGTCCGGCCCCGACTGCGCCCTTCCGCCTACTTAAAGCCTCCGTCGCGAAACCCACGATGCGAAAAACCACGATACGGAAAACCTTACTGAGACGCCGCCGCCGCCGATCCCATCTCGGGGGATCACTGGAGATCTCCTCCGGCACCCTGCCGGAGAGGGGATTCATCTCCCGGAGGACTCTACACCGCCATGGTCGCCTCCGGAGTGATGAGTGAGTAGTTCACCCCTGGACTATGGGTCCATAGCAGTAGCTAGATGGTTGTCTTCTCCTCATTGTGCTTCATTGTTGGATCTTGTGAGCTGCCTAACATGATCAAGATCATCTATCCGTAATTCTATATGTTGTGTTTGTCGGGATCCGATGGATAGAGAATACCATGTCATGTTAATTATCAAGTTATTATACATGTGTTGTTTATGATCTTGCATGCTCTCCGTTTCTAGTAGAGGCTCCGGCCAAGTTTTTACTTTTAACTCCAAGAGGGAGTACTTATGCTCGATAGTGGGTTCATGCCTGCATTGACACACGGGACGAGTGACGAAAAGTTCTAAGGTTGTGTTGTCTTGTTGCCACTAGGGATAAAACATTGGCGCTATGTCCGAGGATGTAGTTGCTGATTACATTACGCACCATACTTAATGCAATTGTCCGTTGCTTTGCAACTTAATACTGGAGGGGTTCGGATGATAACTCTGAAGGTGGACTTTTTAGGCATAGATGCGGTTGGATGGCGGTCTATGTACTTTGTCGTAATGCCCAATTAAATCTCACTATACTTATCATGTCATGTATGTGCATTGTTATGCCCTCTCTATTTGTCAATTGCCCGACTGTAATTTGTTCACCCAACATGCTTTTATCTTATGGGAGAGACACCTCTAGTGAGCTGTGGACCCCGGTCCATTCTTTAATACTTGAAATACAAATCTGTTGCAATACTTGTTTTACTATTTTCTCTGCAAACAATCATCTTCCACACAATACGGTTAATCCTTTGTTACAGCAAGCCGGTGAGATTGACAACCTCACTTGTTTCGTTGGGGCAAAGTACTTTGGTTGTGTTGTGCGGGTTCCACGTTGGCGCCGGAATCTCCGGTGTTGCGCCGCACTACATCCCGCCGCCATCAACCTTCAACGTGCTTCTTGGCTCCTCCTGGTTCGATAAACCTTGGTTTCTTTCTGAGGGAAAACTTGCTGCTGTGCGCATCATACCTTCCTCTTGGGGTTTCCCAACGAACGTGTGAAATACACGCCATCAACAGGTTAGAGATGAACCTTCTGACGAAGTTGATTTTGCCGATGAGACACTGGAGTTCTTTCTTCGTGGTAGGTGGCTTCATTGTTCGTACTGCCTCCTGACTTTTCAGGCCGATCTCAATTCCGCGTTCATGAACCAAGAAGCCCATTGACCGGCCGTCACACCAAAAGCACACTTCTTTGGATTCATTCTTAGTCCGAATTTTTTAGTTCGGTCCAGGATGCGTCGTAAATCCTCCAAGTGTCCTTCCACTGAGACAGACTTGATCACCACGTCATCAATGTAAATCTCCACCAACTTGCCGATCAGATCATGAAAGATGTAATTCATGTCTCGTTGGTACGTTGCGCCGGCATTTTTCAGTCCAAATGTCATGACTACATATTCAAACAAGCCCACCGAACCTAGTACTCTGAATGCAGTCTTGTGTATATCTTCTGGAGCCATAAAAATTTGGTTGTAACCGGCATTGCCATCCATGAAGCTTAAAACCTTATGACCAGCAGCTGCATTGATCAATGTCTCTGCTACCGGCATTGGGTACTCATCCTTTGGAGTGGCTCTGTTGAGATCCCGAAAATCTATGGCGACGCGCCATCGGCCGTCCTTTTTCTCTACAGGTACGATACTAGAAATCCACTCGGCATACCTGCATGGCCTGATGAACCCGGCGCTCAACATTTTCTCGATCTCTTTCTTGACTTCTTCTAAAATTTCGGCCTTCATCTGTCGTGCTCGTTGCTGGAACGGCCGAAATCCTTTCTTAAGAGGGAGCTGATACTCAATGATGCTCCTGTCTAAACCGGGCATCTCTGTGTAATCCCAGGCAAAAAAATCTGGGTATTCTTTCAACAAAGCTATCATCAAGCTCCTCAGATGCGGATCCAACTTTTTGCTGATAAATGTTGGTCGTGGCTTATCCCCAGGACCAATGTCAATCTCTTCTAGCTCATCAGCCGATGTAAACCCATATCCCAGCTTCCCATCGCCTGCTAGATCAATGCTGAACACAGGCAGAACGTATGGTGAGGATAATTTTGGCCGATTGCTGGAATCGGCCTCCTTTTTGATTGTATTGCTCAATGAAGGTTTACAACTTATTTGTGCTCCCCTACAGGAGGGAGTCTCCCTACTACGACTACGTGACATGCTTGAGGTGAGATCATCGCTTTCTATTTTTTGGGGCCGATCGCAGGGATCGGCCTTGCCACGTATGTCGATGGATGTTGCTCTTGCTACTCTGTCAGGCCGGTGGATAAGACCAGCCTCACCCCGTTTTTGTAACTTCGATGTGATCACAGCCGTCCAAACCGACTCCGGAGAGCGGCTCTTGGTCTTCCGAGTCCCAAATATTCATGCCGGCTATTGAGACCTCGATCGAGTCATCCGCATGCACGACTTCCACTTCATCTCCATCCCATTGTATCGAACCGGTGCATTGTAGATGGAATGCAGCGATTGGCGTGAATCCAATCCCTCCCTAGCAGGACAGCGTAGGTGCTTTTGCTGTCGACGATGAAGAATGATGTAGGGATGGTTTTTCGGCCTACGGTTAGCTCCACGTTCAGAACGCCTTGCGTCTCTGATGCTTTGCCGTTGAAGTCGTTTAGTGTGACGTTGGTTTTGATCAGATCTGCGCTAGAGCGTCCCAAACGCCGCAGCATGGAATACGGCATTATATTGACTGCCGCTCCCGTGTCAACCAAAATCTTGCCGACAGGCTGCCCATTGATATAACCTTTTAGGTACAGGGCCTTCATATGTTTGTAGCCCTTCTCTCATGGCTTTTCAAATATAACTGGCCGTGGACCGCGATCAACCGTGCTATCGGCACTTCTTCGGTTCCTCGAGCACGAAACTCCGATGGAAGTATGAACACCATATTTGTGCCAGCCGATGTACTCGCATCGGCTTTCACTTGCTTGGGGCGCCATTCTTTCTTCTGTGGACGACTCTCCTCGTCCAAAGTTTGCTGAATTTTCACGGCCAGATCGGGCCGCGCTTTCCTCAACGTGTGCAGGTATTGAGCCTCGGCTTGCTCCAAGCTACGTAGCCGCTGAACCCTACACTTTTGGGAGTGACTGAGTCCATCAGGACACCACCTTGGCCGGTGGTACCTATCCTCTTCTTCATCTTCTGACTCCTTAAAGTCTTCTTCCTGAGATGACTCAGCTCGTATGTTCTGAGATGGGAGAGGCCCTAGACGCTTGAAAACTGAAACTTCTCCTGCGTCCTTCTTCTGCCGTCTACACTCCGGGCAGTTGTCGATTGTAGGCAATCGGCTCATTCTTGAATCCCAGCAGTGTTTAAAGAAAGGACAGTCCCAGTGTCTATCCATGTCCTCCTGCTCCCTAGACTTCCCTTTAGCGCGGTGCTCATATCCTTCGTCGTCTCGATAATATCGACGATATCTTCCATTGTCTACATCAGACCGACGATATCTTTCGTCATCTCTGTCGTACCGCCGACGTCGGTCATACTGACGCTCATATTTGTTAAGGAGATGTGCGGAGAGTGGTCGTTGATATCGCACGCTTCTCACTTGTTCCTCTGTGAGGTACCGTCTGTCATCATACCGGGGCCGGTCGCGTGGGCCGGCCTCCTCCTTTTCCTTGCCACGGGAGTGACTGCTTTCTTCTTTATCCTTGCCATGGTGGTATGCAGGCCCTGCCATGTTAACATCGAGCGAGAAATCTAGCCGACGCCCCGTGGAGTGATTGAGTTCTACCATGTTGATGCCAGGAAATGGATGTGTGTCCACTTTCATGGCAAACTGCCCAAAGATCAGTCGGCCTTGTTCTATCGCCGTTTGGATCCGCCGACGCAACTCTTTGCAGTCATTGGTGGTATGGGTGAACGAGTGATGCCACTTGCAGTACGGTCTCCCGTTCATTTCTTGCGCTGTAGGGATCTTATGGCCTTCGGGTAACTTCAGTTGTTTTTCCTTAAGAAATAGATCGAATATCTGCTCAGCTTTGCTCTCATCGAAGTCAAACCCTTTTGCAGGCCCTTGTTGTTTCACCCATTTGCAGGACACGGGAGCTGCCCCCTGAGCCCATTCAGCCACGGCTACTTCCAGGTCTTCTGCAGAATCTTCAGCATCTTCTGTCTCGACCAGGCCTACCGGACGCTTAAACTTGTCCGGGTACAATTCAGGGTGGCGCTGCTCATACGATGTTAGTTTCTGGACCATGTGCGCCAGTGAACTGTACTCTACTTGGAAAGCCAGATCCTTGATCGGTGTTGCGAGGCCCAATGCTGCCAGATCGACTACTTCTTTCTCAGTTAAACGAACCGAATAACATCGGTTCCTGACAGTCCTGAAACGTTGAATATATTCAGACACCGTTTCTCCCCGTTTCTGCCGCACCTACGTTAGATCGGCAATGCCGGCCTCGGTAGCTTCGGAGTGATATTGAACATGAAACTGCTCTTCCAGTTGCTTCCACGTCCGGACTGAGTTTGGTGGCAACGAGGTGTACCACCCAAAGGCTGATCCCGTGAGAGATTGTGCAAAAAACCTTACACGTAACGGGTCCGATGCTGAAATCATGCCCAACTCGTGCCAAATATCGGCTCACATGTTCAATTGAGCTAGACCCTTCTGATCCATTGAATTTTGAGAATTCAGGGAGCCGATACTTGGGTGGCAGCGGGATTAAATCATACTCGTCGGGGTACGGCTTGGAATAGCCGATTGTTTTCCTCTTCGGCAGGATGCCGAACTGGTCTCTCAAGATGGTACTGATTTGTTCCATGGTATGAGCTGCAGGGACCGAGCTCTCATGACTCGTTCCGGTGGCATATTTAGCTAGCCATGCCTGTTTATCGGCGTCTGCTCCAGAAATCCCTGTTGGTGCAATCTGGTTCGTGCGCGCCAAGGTATTGCAGTCTGGCACATATGTGCACACGTATCCATGTGGGATCTCTTTAGGCGGCTCATACAGGAATTGGCAATCGCCAGGATCGCCTCCCACCTTGTAGACGACGTACGCCGGTGAACCCTGTGGCTCTGGAGCTGCAAGCGCGAATAGCAGCGGCGGTCTGGTCTGGAACGGTATTTCTCCCTGGTGAGTCCCTAGGGTGGGTCCTGACGGAGAGTACTGATGCTTCATGATTTCCTGAACCACGCGAACCGCAACGCGCTCGAAAGCGTTCACCAAGCTCTCAGAATGACGGTGTAGAGAATGAGCCACTGATGGCGTGTATTTCACACGTTCGTTGGGAACCCCAATAGGAAGGTATGATGCGCACAGCAGCAAGTTCTCCCTCAGAAAGAAACCAAGGTTTATCGAACCAGGAGGAGCCAAGAAGCACGTTGAAGGTTGATGGCGGCGGGATGTAGTGCGGCGCAACACCAGAGATTCCGGCGCCAACGTGGAACCTGCACAACACAACCAAAGTACTTTGCCCCAACGAAACAGTGAGGTTGTCAATCTCACCGGCTTGCTGTAACAAAGGATTAACAGTATTGTGTGGAAGAAGATTGTTTGCGAGAGAAAACGAGTAAAACAAGTATTGCAGCAGATTTGTATTTCGAGTATTAAAAGAATGGACCGGGGTCCACAGTTCACTAGAGGTGTCTCTCCCATAAGATAAAAGCATGTTGGGTGAACAAATTACAGTCGGGCAATTGACAAATAGAGAGGGCATAACAATGCACATACATGTCATGATAAGTATAGTGAGATTTAATTGGGCATTACGACAAAGTACATAGACCGCCATCCAACCGCATCTATGCCTAAAAAGTCCACCTTCAGGTTATCGTCCGAACCCCTTCCGGTATTAAGTTGCAAAGCAACGGACAATTGCATTAAGTATGGTGCGTAATGTAATCAACAACTACATCCTCGGACATAGCGCCAATGTTTTATCCCTAGTGGCAACGAGCACAACACAACCTTAGAACTTTTCGTCACTCGTCCCGGTGTCAATGCGGGCATGAACCCACTATCGAGCATAAATACTCCCTCTTGGAGTTAAGAGTAAAAACTTGGCCAGAGCCTCTACTAATAACGGAGAGCATGCAAGATCATAAACAACACATATGTAATAACTTGATAATTAACATAACATGGTATTCTCTATCCATCGGATCCCGACAAACACAACATAGAGTATTACGGATAGATGATCTTGATCATGTTAGGCAGCTCACAAGATCCAACAATGAAGCACAATGAGGAGAAGACAACCATCTCGCTACCGCTATGGACCCATAGTCCAGGGGTGAACTACTCACTCATCACTCCGGAGGCGACCATGGCGGTGTAGAGTCCTCCGGGAGATGAATCCCCTCTCCGGCAGGGTGCCGGAGGAGATCTCCAGAATCCCCCGAGATGGGATTGGCGGCGGCGGCGTCTCTGGAAGGTTTTCCGTATCGTGGTTTTTCACATCAGGGGTTTCGCGATGGAGGCTTTAAGTAGGCGGAAGGGCGGAGTCGGAGGGCTGACGAGGGGCCCACACCATAGGGCGGCGCGGGCCCCCCCTTGGCCGCGCGGCCCTATGGTGGCGGCGCCTCGTCGCCCCACTTCGTATCCCTTTCGGTCTTCCGGAAGGTTCGTGGCAAAATAGGACCACGGGACTTGATTTCGTCCAATTCCGAGAATATTTCGTTACTAGGATTTACGAAACCAAAAACAGCGAGAACAAAGCAAGCGGCTCTTCGGCATCTTGTTAATAGGTTAGTTCCAGAAAATGCACGAATATGTCATAAAGTGTGCATAAAACATGTAGGTATCATCGATAATATGGCATAGAACATAAGAAATTATCGATACGTCGGAGACGTATCAGCCACCATGTAATTAACTTCCTGGCGCAGAGCTCTGGTGCGTTCCTCTGAAGGGTAGACAGGTCTACTTCATCAAGAACGCCTTCGGGGGAGAACCCTTTCCACCTGATGCCATGTGAACGGGTCTTCGCGAAGGAGCCGATGAGATCGGCTTCTAAGAAGGCTTTAATCTCATCATATTTCTTCTTGTGCTCTTCAGGCAGGTCTGCGTACGTGACTGGTTCGTCCGCCACCTCATCGGCGGATTTTGACATAGTTCCTGTAGAAGGTCCCACCGGGCGTGCAAGAATGTGTTGCCTACCAAAACCCACCGGCGAGCAGCGACGGGCAACACGGAGAGCCGGGAGGCTCCCAGGACTGCTGGAGGGCCCTGGTCCCTCCTGGCTAATGCAAGGGCGTGCCACCTGACCTATACCTGGTCAGGAAGGTGATGGATTGCTTCGATTAGTTTCCTGCATGGCAAACACGTAAACATTAAATACGAGCCCCGATCGACCCTTAGGTTACCCTGTGAATCGGCTCAGAGAGCCGATTACCCCATGGTTCACGTTGGATTTACGATAACATGGGGATCCTGCTTTATCAATATCAAGTTAAACCAATCTACGACAGTCTAGGGTTTTCACCGCATAACCGGAACATCCTACACGTAGTTGAGCCTAGCAGATACGTAAGATGATGGAAAACCAGTCCTGAAGAGGCCTAAAAACCAACACGAAGTCGATCCCCGGAACAATCCCTCTAGGACTAGTAAATGATACGTCCAAAACGTATCTACTTTCCCGAACACTTTTGCTATTGTTTTGCCTCTAATTTGTGTATTTTGGATGCAACTAACACGGACTAACGCTGTTTTCAGCAGAACTGTTCTGGTGTCTCGTTTTTGTGCGTAAATCCAACTTTCGGGAAAAACCTCGGGATTTTGACGAAAGGGCCTATTTTCCCAGAATAATGACGGAGCCAGAAGGGCAATTGAAGTGGAGGCCCGAGGGCCCCACACTACATGGCGGCGCGGCCCAGGGGGGGCCCGCGCGGCCATGTAGTGTGGCCCCCTCGGCCGGCCTCCGACGCCCCCCTTCGGACTATTTATTCGCCTCGACCTAAAAACGCACGGGGAGAAGTCGAAGTCGCCAGAAACCCTCCAGAACGCCGCCACATCGCGAAACTCCGTCGCGGGAGCCGAAGTCTCCGTTCTGGCACTCCGCCGGGACGGGGAATTGGAGGAGATCATCACCTCCATCACCGCCAACGCCTCTCCATCAACCAGCAATGTTTCCCCCATCCATGTGTGAGTAATTCCCCCGCTGTAGGCCGAAGGGGATGGTAGGGATTGGATGAGATTGGTCATGTAATAGCATAAGATTGTTAGGGCATAGTGCCTAGTGTCCGTAGATGGTACTTTTATGATATTGTTGCAACTTGTTATGCTTAATGCTTGTCACTAGGGCCCGAGTGCCATGATCTCAGATCTGAACATGTTATTATTTCATCATGATATTCGTTGTTTATGATCTTACCCGCAAGTTGTATACACATGTCGCTGTCCGGAACCAATGGCCCCGAAGTGACGAAATTGGGACAACCGGAGGGGATGGTAGTGATGTGAGGATCACATGTGTTCACGGAGTGTTAATGCTTTGCTCCGGTACTCTATTAAAAGGAGTACCTTAATATCCAGATAGTTTCCCTAGAGGCCCGGCTGCCACCGGCTCGGTAGGACAAAAGATGTTGTGCAAGTTTCTCATTGCGAGCACGTACGACTATAATTGGAACACATGCCTATTGATTGATTAGTACTTGGATACCGTTTTATTATTATCTGCAAATGCCCTGCTATGATTGTTACATGAGTTTCTCTCATCCATGCAACGCCCGTCATCCGTCCCCGTGCCTACAGTATTTTAATCCTGTTGTTTACTATAATCACTACTGCTGTCTTTGTTACTCTGCTCGTCGTTATTTCACTACTGCTACTACTATAAAGCTGTTACTACTTGATAAACTCTTGCGAGCAAGTCCGTTTCCGAGTGCAGCTGAATTGACAACTCCGTTGTTAAGGCTTTCAAGTATTCTTTGTCTCCCCTTGTGTCGAATCAATAAATTGGGTAATACTTCCCTCGAAGACTGTTGCGATCCCCTATACTTGTGGGTCATCAAGACTATTTTCCGGCGCCGTTGCCGGGGAGCATAGCTTTATTTGGAAGTTCACTTGGATTGATATTGTTCGCTGCAAATTCTCCATCATGGGTAAACCTCGCGATACTAAGGTCGCCATATTACCATCCACTACAAGAAAAGGTACAACTCCGAGTACCTCTGCTTGCTCTTGATTCACCATCTGTGATTGATAAACTTGTTTCACCGCCACATGCTTCAAATGCTGGTACTTCTGCTGAATCTGAAAATTCTCATAATACTGATAATATGTCTGTTGTGCTTGATGATAGTGGTTCATTGGGAACTTTTCTAGATGCTACAATTGCTAGGTCTAGACAAATTGAAAATGCTGAAACTCCTGATGTTACTACACCTGTTAATTCACCTGAACTTGAATGCTCTAGTGATGATCTTGATGAAGATTATGTGGAACTTGATGATGATTTTATTGAAAAATGCCATGCTACTACCGATGCAAGAAAAATTAAAAAGTTGCTTGCGTAACATACTGTTAGATATAAACTGTCTCCCGATCCTAAATTTGCCACATCTCCTATAAACATTAAGGATAAAGATTATGATTTTTCTCTTGATCTATCTCATATAGCTATTGTTGAGAAAACACCTTTTTGTGGTACTGAAAAAGAAAGTGCTCGTTGAACACATGACTGAGTTATCTACTTTGAGTAGCTTGTTTTCCGATGATGTTAAGAAGCGTACTTACTTTGTTGCTAAAATCTTTCCATTCTCATTAAAGGATGACGCTAAAACTTGGTATAATAGTTTGCCACCTGGTTCTATTAAAAGTCCAAAAGAATTACTTGCTGTTTTCTTTCGGAAATACTTTCCCGCTAGTGCTCAACATGCTGCTTTGCAGAGAGTTTATAATTTTGATCAAGGAGATGAAGAGAAATTGCCTGAGGCTTGGGCAAGATTTTGCTCTCTTATTAGAGCTTTGCCTGACCATGATCTAGAAAAGCATGATTTACTTGATATATTTTATAGTGGACTAACCATTGAGTCTAGGGCATATCTGGATAGTTGTGCTGGTTGTGTTTTCAGGAAAAGAACTCCAGACGACTGCTGAAGAATTATTGGCTAAAATAGGCCGGAATTATGATGATTGGAATACGCCCGAACCAACTCCAACGCCAATAGTGAAGAAGAGGGGTTTAATTAAATTGAATGATGAAGATATGAGGGAAGCCAAGAAGTCTCTCAAGGAGAAAGGTATTAAATCTGAAGATGTGAAGAATCTACCTCCAATAGAAGATATATGTGAGATAATTCCCCCTTCATCCATGATTGAGGTAAACTCGCTTCAACGCTTTACTAGGGAAGATATTCCGTATTCAAAACCTCCTACGCAATGCTTAGATGAGTTTGATAATTATATTGTTAAGCAAGAAAATTTTAATATGAGAGTAGAGAATCATCTAATGGAAAATTCTCAAGCTATTAGTCAATTGCATGATATTGTGGAGAGAACCTCCAATGATGTTAAGATGCTTGTTAAACATTTTCATATGATTCAAACTCAAATTGATCAACTCACTAAAGTGCAAAATGACTTGTTAGGAAATAATGCTAAAGAAAAACAAGCTTATGAAGTAACAACTAGAGGTGGTGTCTCTACCCAGGATCCTCTATATCCCGAAGGGCATCCCAAAAGAATTGAACAAGATTCTCAACGCATTGAACCTAGAGCTCATTCTAAGAAAAAGAAGAAGAAACATAAAAATGTTGTAGAATCCTCTCGAACCTGTTAATGATCCTAATAGTATTTCTATTTCTGATGCTGAAACTGAAAGTGGTAATGAACATGATAGTAGTGAAGATAATGATAAGAATGATACTCCTGATAAAGAAGAGGTTGAAAAAGAACCTGAAAAGCATGCTAAAAATAAAAAGTACACTAAAGAAGATTTTATTGCTGAGAAACATGGTAATGAAAGAGAACCTTGGGTGCAAAAGCCAATGCCTTTTCCTGCTAAGAAACTAAAATCAAAGGAAGAAGAACACTATAATAAATTTTGTGATTGGATGAAACCTTTATTCTTGCAAATCCCTTTGACTGATGCTATTAAATTGCCTCCTTATTCAAAGTATATGAAAGATATTGTTACTAACAAAAGGAAAATCCCCAATGAGGAAATTTCCACTATGCTTGCTAATTACTCTTTCAATGGCAAAGTTCCAAAGAAGTTGGGCGACCCGGTATACCTACTATTCCTTGTTCTATCAAGAATAATTATGTTAAAACTGCTCTATGTGACTTGGGCGCCGGTGTTAGTGTTATGCCTTTTTCTCTATACAAGAGACTTTACTTAGATAAGTTGATACCTACTGATATATCTTTGCAAATGGCTGATAAATCTACTGCTATTCCTGTTGGTATATGTGAGGATGTTCCTGTTCAAGTTACTAATAACTGCTTGATATTAACTGATTTTGTTGTGTTGGAAATGCCTGAAGATGATAATATGTCTATTATTCTTGGGAGACATTTTCTTAACACCGCAGGGGCTGTTATTGATTGCAATAAAGGAAAGGTTACTTTCAATGTTGATGACAAGGAACACACCGTCTATTTCCCCAAGAGGATTGAAAAAGCGTGCGGGGTTAATACTATTTCTCATGTGAGAACTATCAAAGTGGGAACCATCGATTGTCCTATATATGAGCCTAAGGAAGAATATCAAACTCTTGTGATTGGATCCATATCAATACAATTCAAGGTAACATGATTGATTTGAGGTTTATTTCTTCATATGCTATGTAAAATTTATTTGGTGGCAAGACTTGATCAACCTTGTTAACAAATACCTTTTATATGCATAGAGGAGGTAAACAACATCTCTTTCTTTCTTCACTTGCTTTAGTTGCTGTAGCATTTTTAATTTGCAAAGTTTCTTAGCTGATTTGAGATTTCAAAAATTTTCCTGGCCAGTAATAATAAACTTAATACCCAGAAAATGTGCATTTTTCAAAGTTTTCAAAAATTCGCGAAAATTACACCGTTGGTCCTATTTTTCGACGAGGCGCCCGGGAGCACCGAGAGGATGACCTGTGGGGCACCAGAGGGCGCCAAACCACAGGCCGGCGCGGCCAAGGAGGTGGCCGCGCCACCATGTGGTGTGGGCCCCTCCTTGCCCCACTTTGCCATCTCTTCCTCCCAGCACCTTCTCTCTCCCGAAAAAACTCGTACCAAATTCCTCTCACTCGCGTTTTTGCTCAAGAACTCCAGATTTCTCGATCTCTTTGCTCAGCCCAGATTTCCTGCTGAAATTTGGCACATTTGCTCCTTGGTATGTGACTCCTCCACCCATCCAAGTAGAATTTTGTTTGGTTGAGTATATCTTGAATATTTTGCTGCTATAGGTGACATGTTTGGTGAGCTTGCATGCTTGTTCTAATTGGTAGAAATTAGTTTTGATGCATGATTAGTACTCTAGCAAGTTCCTATGGTAGTTTCCCTCAATTATATGTCACCAAATCAAGTTTTATATTGTTTGTTGAAAATTTCAGAAAATGAAGAAGTTGAAATTTGGAGAATTGTTCAAGAAGGGAACAACCAGCACCGGGAGGCCTTCTAGGTCCTCCACCCAAATTAGGCGGTCGTATAACGAGGAGATCCTCGCGCCTAGCTTCGCGCCCGAAGAGGACAACGGGCCTCCTAATGCTTCGACTTTCCCATGCTATGATTTTCTAAGGAATGCAGGGATATTGGAGGATTTCTTAACCCTTGTCAACAGGGCAGGGTTAACCACCTATATGGGAGATGAAAGGGAGCAGTACTATATGCTCACAAAAATTTTCGTCGAGAGTTTCCAGTTCAACAACAAACAATATGAGCCAACGGTTGCATTCAGGATTTATGGTAATCCTGTTACTATGCAATTGAAGGATTTTTGTCTTGCTTTGGATATTGTCCCTGCAGGTACAGCAAGTAGGATTGATGACAACCCTCGGGACTTGTTGGAGCTCTATCGAGGGATTACCGATGATGATTGTCGCACCATTCAGCGGGGCAAGATAAGAAACATTCAACTCCCCGCCATTAAGTATTTTGCATACTACATTGCTACTAGCATTCTTGGTAGGGAGAACACTAGTAATATCTCTAGCTACCATCTTGCTTTCCTGAATATTGCACTTACTGGTCAAACATCCTATCACCTTGGTGCTCTTATTGCTCGCCGCTCTGTCTACCAGGGGGCCTATTTTTGGAGGAACTATTGCACTTGCGTGTTTTAACATATCTAAATCTTCCTATTGATCCTAATGATGTGCCATTGGCCCCTAGGAGACTTGATATTGTTGCTATGAAGAGTCATCATTTTGTGACTACTGATTCTACTTTAGATAATATGGTTTATAGAATGTTGTTTTCTGACGGGGATGAGAAAGAAATTCCTCTTCCCCAACCAGGTTTGCTCAGTATTGACAGGCAATCATGGTCGTGCACTAAGGAGGAGGTGGATGAACATATGAAGATACAAGAGTTCCACCAGCAGCATGACTCCGAGGATGTCGAGCCTTCCTATGATTACACCGTCACACATCCCGGTGCGTCTTCTAGCACATACCCGGAATACGATCCATCTTCGTCATACTACGGAGACACTACTTCATGGGATCGATGGGATTGAACTCCACTTAGGCCAAAAGCCTAAGCTTGGGGGGAGGTATACCGGCATCACTCATTCTTTGCATATTATGATTGCTGGATACTTGTATATACTTGTTTAGTCTCTTTGAGTGGTTTTCTAATGAGAGGAAGATGATATTTGGGGAAGTGCTGCCTGAAAACAGATTCTGGGCTGTTACCGTAAAAATTCGTGCGCCCAGCCAGAACAGTATTTTGAGTTGAAAATTTTTGTGCATGTTCCCCAGGTTGTTATCTAACTTTCGTTAGTTGAACACTTTTCGAACTGAGCAACGTAAGATTTTTGTAAAAATCGATTTCTGTACTGCTGTCAGGTTTTGGCAGATTTCTGCCATCTCGCTTTTCTGTGTTTCTTTTAGTTTGCTATTTCTTGCTTTCACTTTATTTCTTTCCCAAAACACAAAAAGACCAAAAACATTTCTGTTGTTTCTCTTCACCATTTGCTTATCTTGGTTTTTGCATTTGTTTCACTTTATTTGCTATTGCTAGTTTGCTATAAGAAAACCCAAAAAGATTTTGCTTTGTTTGCTTGTTTCCTTTTGTTCTTGTTCTCAAATTCGAAAACACCAAAAACATTTGCTGTTCTTCTTTGGTTTGTAAAGTTCATCTTGAGTTCAATGGTCTTCGGTGGCTGGAGCGTGGTTTTCATTTCATATTATCCAAGCTACACAAGTGAAAAGGCAATAATGACGATCTACGACAATCCGATTGTGGTGAGAGGCTGGTATGAACTCTATTTGTTTTCATTTTTGTACATATACTCATCCATGTGAGCATGCTTAGTGGTTCATGTGAGGTATATGTTATTTGAGAAAGTCTAGTAGTTCATGATCTCTCATGATTAGCTCCAATCTATTAATATGAGTAGCATGTCGTGGATGTTTGCTTGCATTGTTTTATTCATAAGTAAGTATGGCATTGTGGTATCCTCCTCCGAATAATTCATTTATATCGACTTGGCACATGCTCACGCATGCATATGACTGAACAAGAGTCAATTAAGCCTCAATGATTTACATTGCTTCAGAGTTCTTGTATCACTTTTATGCCTCGGTTAATTTATTTTGCCGCAAGCATGATTATGACGATTCATTGCTCTCTTGATTTGTCGCTCCCTAGTCTTTTTGCTAGCCTTCACTTGTACTGAGCGGGAACGTTGCTCGTGCCTCCAAACACATGAAAACCAAGTTATTCCGAGTGTCCACCATAAATACCTATGCATGGCATTTCAAACCATTCCAAGTAAATTCTCATGCGCTACCTTTAAAACCTTCAAAATGCTTCTTAATTTGTGTTAATGTTTCATAGCTCATGAGGAAGTATGTGGTGTTTAGCTTTCAACCTTGTCATTTACTTTTGACGGACTCTCATATGGAATAGTGGCACATCCGCTTATCCAATAATTTTGCAAAAAAAGCTGGCAATGGGAATCCCAGTCCCGAATTAATTAACTTAAATAGACACTCCTCCATGGTTTGTGATTGTTGGACGGCACCCGAAGATTCGGTTAGCCATGGCTTGTGTAAGCAAAGGTTGGGGGAGTGTCATCATCATAATAAAACTAAACTAAAAAGGCACTCCTTCATGGTATGTGATTGTTGGCGGGCACCCGAGGATTCGGTTAGCCATGGTTTGTGTAAGAAAGGTTGGAAGGAGTGCCACATAAACATGCAAATAATTCATGGGAGCCGCTCTTGAAAGTCCGGTTGGCGAGGTAGTTGGTGAACCCATTACCATTCGTTGACAACAACAAACACCTCTCAAAATAATTTTACTCCCGCTTTACAAATGAAAAGCTCTAGCGCATGTTAATCCCTGCTTCCCTCTGCGAAGGGTCAATCTTTTACTTTTATGTTGTGTCTCCATTATTTCTTTGAGCACTTTCTTGAGAGCACAACTGTCATTCTTAGTATAATATGCTTGTCTCAAAATATGATTGATTGTGGTATAACTTTGATGCTTTTATCTTTGACAATCACTACTTCTAGTCTTTCTATGAACTTCAAAGGTGCCCGGGCATTTATGTTTTGCCGATCAAATACGGGCAAGCGAGATACCACTTTATCATATTCTCTTATGAACATTGCAATCCTGCTTATATACATGATTCATGATGCTTATTATTAATTGTTGGTACCTCTTCATGATTGACATAGTCTGTTGGATGATCTTATTTGCATGTATCTTATTATGAACTGCTTAAGTATTAGCCATATCATGAGAATATATACATCATATGAACAAATGTGTTCGTGAAAGTTCTTTTATCGCTCGGTTGTTAACCGAATTGCTTGAGGACAAGCAATAAGCTAAGCTTGGGGGAGTTGATACGTCCAAAACGTATCTACTTTCCCGAACACTTTTGCTATTGTTTTGCCTCTAATTTGTGTATTTTGGATGCAACTAACACGGACTAACGCTGTTTTCGGCGGAAGCTGTTCCGGTGTCTCGTTTTTGTGCAGAAATCCAACTTTCAGGAAAAACCTCGGGATTTTGACGAAAGGGCCTATTTTCCCAGAATAATGACGGAGCCAGAAGGGCAATTGAAGTGGAGGCCCGAGGGCCCCACACTACATGGCGGCGCGGCCCAGGGGGGCCCGCGCGGCCATGTAGTGTGGCCCCCTCGGTCGGCCTCCGACGCCCCCCTTCGGACTACTTATTCGCCTCGACCTAAAAACGCACGGGGAGAAGTCGAAGTCGCCAGAAACCCTCCAGAACGCCGCCACATCGCGAAACTCCGTCGCGGGAGCCAGAAGTCTCCGTTCGGGCACTCCGCCGGGACGGGGAATTGGAGGAGATCATCACCGCCATCACCGCCAACGCCTCTCCATCAACCAGCAATGTTTCCCCCATCCATGTGTGAGTAATTCCCCCGCTGTAGGCCGAAGGGGATGGTAGGGATTGGATGAGATTGGTCATGTAATAGCATAAGATTGTTAGGGCATAGTGCCTAGTGTCCGTAGATGGTACTTTTATGATATTGTTGCAACTTGTTATGCTTAATGCTTGTCACTAGGGCCCGAGTGTCATGATCTCAGATCTGAACATGTTATTATTTCATCATGATATTCGTTGTTTATGATCTTACCTGCAAGTTGTATACACATGTCGCTGTCCGGAACCAATGGCCCCGAAGTGACAGAAATTGGGACAACCGGAGGGGATGGTAGTGATGTGAGGATCACATGTGTTCACGGAGTGTTAATGCTTTGCTCCGGTACTCTATTAAAAGGAGTACCTTAATATCCGATAGTTTCCCTAGAGGCCCGGCTGCCACCGGCTGGTAGGACAAAAGATGTTGTGCAAGTTTCTCATTGCGAGCACGTACGACTATAATTGGAACACATGCCTATTGATTGATTAGTACTTGGATACCGTTTTATTATTATCCGCAAATGCCCTGCTATGATTGTTACATGAGTTTCTCTCATCCATGCAACGCCCGTCATCCGTCCCCGTGCCTACGATATTTTAATCCTGCTGTTTACTATAATCACTACTCGCTGTCTTTGTTACTCTGTCTGTTGTTATTTCACTACCGCTACTACTATAAAACTGTTACTACTCGATAAACTCTTGCGAGCAAGTCTGTTTCCAGGTGCAGCTGAATTGACAACTCCGCTGTTAAGGCTTTCAAGTATTCTTTGTCTCCCCTTGTGTCGAATCAATAAATTGGGTAATACTTCCCTCGAAGACTGTTGCGATCCCCTATACTTGTGGGTCATCAGTAAACCATACCTTACGCACTACCGGATCATTCAACCCGTTTGCAAGGCCTAACCATGCAGATATCAAACCAATCCTTGAAGAACAAGGAACAACTATAACAGATCAGATCTACTAAATAAAGAACAAGCAAGATGCTGCCCCTACACCCAAGATAGGTGCAAAGGCAGCTAGATATTGAGGGGCAGCGTAGCTAAGCAAGTATATCATGAAAGTATTGACGTCGGCCCCAAAACATCCACGATAAGGGTGTTGCTCGCCATCAAAAATGCTTCAGTACGAGCAACACCAACAACGAATAAACTGATACTGCCTAGATCGCAAGATGCGATCTAGGCAGCATGTTGCTTACCCGGGAGAAACCCTCGAAACAAGGGGTGGCGATGCGCCTAGATTGGTTTGTTGTGAACGTGATCGTCCTTCTTTCTCAATAACCCTAGTTACATATTTATAGTCCGTAGACTCTCTATCTTGGGAATAAACCCAGCTGTGTACGACTAAACTCTATCTCTCATAAAACGTAATCTACCATAATATACAGATACACGGGCAATCTAGCCCAAATTCTCGCACAAGGCCGATTCAGAGACACTTTATATGCATGTCCTCTAAGCCCATCTTCGATCACGGCCCATCTCCTGCTCTGGCTAAATTCTGGTGATAACAATACCTCACGGTTTTCATACTCCTCGGACCTCGATACCGATACCTCGATACTGATTTCTCCTTTATATGACGACAACCAGATACCTACAAAAAAATCTCGTACTTGTCGGCAAATACCTCGATATCCCAATACCAGTACATCGGGTATGATACAACATGAGTTCCTAAATACTCAACATATAGGTATATGCATTGCCAACATACCCACATACCCCACAGTATCATCATGAGCTCTCATACTCCTCCCTACAAGAACTCTCATAGTCGTCGAACATTACCTCGATACCTCGATACCGGTACGGTAGGTATGATACGACTTGAGTTCCTCAGTACTTGGAAAGTAGGTATCTATATTACCAATATACCCACATACCTCGATACCGGTATGGTAGGTATGACCTCGATACCTAGATACCTACAAATCCTTTCATATTCCTAGTACAATACTTAGATACCTTGATACCGGCATTAACTATCGTAAAACTCATACACTAACTTGGTACCTTGATATCGATGCCTTGGGTATTACACAACCAGAGTAACTCGCAATGCTCAAAATGTAGGTATAGGTATTTCCAACATACCCCATATCCCGCGATAACATCATGAGCTATCATACTCCTCATACAACAGCTCGATCACTCGATACCTAGAAGAAACTTTCATACTTCTCGTACAATACCTCAATGCGTAGATACCTACAAGAACTTTCATACTCCTCGTACACTACCCAGATACCTCGATACAATAATATATACACATACCTAGATACGATGCATTAATATAACACACTTAACCATTTAGCTTGCGATTCAAATCAATTATCCACATTCGTTGCCACTTTTTATGTGCTATACACGCATGCACATGGAATCAGTCCGTGTACATACCTGGTGGTCTGCATACTCTATAAAATATGCACCACTAATTATATTTGTGAAGCACGTCTCATAAAATTCGGGTCAATAAAAATAGATAATAAATAACGTTTCATACTATATACCAGAATCAAACATTCCGAAACCGTGACAAACATACTTTGTGCAACTTCCTAATTACCACTTCAAAGTATAGACACGCTGGCCATCATAACTTGATTTTTTACCTGATAAATATGCACTCTCATATTTCCTAGAAACAAGCCCACTAATTTTGGTCGAAGGATAGTTCTAAAGGTAAAAACGCTGGGCCACCAAACTCCTCGAACGTTGGCTGTACTTTCCTAAAAAAAATTCAGGGAAATACTTTCCTAATCTATACTCTATACCTACTAATAAAGGAAGGAAGGTTTCTCCCCTAATTTTTCGTCCGTTTTGGAACTATCCCTAATTTTCAACCGTAATTACATGATTTGCCACCGGCTATGTGAAAAAACGATCCGTCCGGCGAACACTGTCTTTTTCACCGTGTCCATCGCTCCGCTGGGCCTGGCCCAATTACCAACCGCCGCCTGCAGGTCGTTGCAAGCCCCGCGAGTGCCCGCATATATAGGCCAAGCCGAGCGAACAAACGCCACGCCTAGGGTTTTCGTTCTTTCCCTCCACCGAGCCATCGCCAAGCCTGTGGTGTCGCCTCTCTCCATCGGTACGATCTTTCTGTTGGTGCACGCGGGGCTGCTTTGACCGGCTCGAGGCTCCTAGACGAGAGGATGGCCTGCGGCATGCGCGCGGGGTGGTAGGCCGCTCGTGCGTGCCTGCTTTCCGCCCATGCGTAGGTGCGAGCCCCACGCACCGCAGCAGATCGGGTGGATGCATGGTGGAGTGCAGCTCCACGCAGCGCTGAGTGGTTCATCCGTTTGTCGTACCTGACGTGATCACGAAGGGTGAAGGAACGGGTGCTTGAGAGATTAAATAGAGCTCAGGTTGAACCATCAGAGAGATACCAGTTTCGAATTTTGGATACGCGCGAGAGGAATCAGCAGGCACGCAGAGGATTGATGCCCGGATGATCGACTGGACTTTATGAAGAATTCCGGCCATGTGCGTGGTAGATCGAGAGGAAGGCCATGGAATCGTTGTATTCTCAATCGGCCGGGCGGTACTCATCTTGACGGAATCCTGCTAGCTTGACTTTGGTCGGTAGATTAGATCGACCTCTCATTGGTGCTTCCTCCCAACTTTTATCTACAACCGATCTTCCTGTAACCAGCCATGGCAGGTTGCTCACTCTCTCTGAACATCGTTCCACGGATACTTGAGTTGTGGTCACTCGTGAGCATCCGATGTTCATAGCTGCAAAATTGTTCAACACAAGTCTACATAGATTTCCAAGGAGGAGGATAGTGCTAATTTTCATATTAGTCAGAATATTGTTGTATAGTACAATCACGTGTATATTATACACACATGCATGATGCACCACTCAACTTGGTGAGATAATAAAAGAGATAAAAGAAATAAAGGCACCAAGCAAATCTTGTTCGCTCTTCCGCAGTTCCGCCGCAACGCGCGGGCATTGTCCTATCCTAGTCTATACCTAATAATAAAGGAGCTAAGGTTTCTGCCAAAAAGTTTCGTCAACGCTTTTTTTTGGACCGTTTTACCCTCCCACCAAAACGCATATTACGCACTTTTTACCACCTACCGGTTCGTTATGTTTCTTCTTTCTTTTTCCCATCGAACGAACGAACCCGCTTCAGGCCAGCACATCCCGCGTGGATCAGAAGGCCGGAAGGAACGGAACGTGTGGGCGTATGGGCCGTGCGTGTGGCCGGGACCAGTTGATGCCGCGTTGCCGGGCGAACGGGCTGGTATTTTCGTCCATATCAAACACGTACAAGACGAAAACTCTGCGCGACGGAAACAAGTGATTGTATCTCCCACGTTCTCCTCTCAACTATGCACCAACAGAGTCCTTTCCAAGTTTTAAAAAGAACTAGTACAAATGCCCGTGCGTTGCTACGGGTCCTGAAATTTAATTTCTCAATGCACATATAAAATTCACAACTCACTACGTTAAAATAAATAAGAGATATTATAATGTATTACAACATGATAATACTAAACGCAATAACAAAATAATAATATTGTACATCGGTGTGGTTTACGAAGTCGTCCCTATGAGTCGAAATTAAGTTACTATGAGCCGTTCCTTAAGTTTATGGAGTCCAACAGCTACAAAAGGATTATTTTACATATCGGTATTGCAACCGCATAAATCCTTCAGATGCCGAACTGAACCTTTTAAGAATTTGGAGAACACAAACTGCAGCCAAGAAAAGTTCACAAAAAATCCTACAGATGCCTAATGTGCATTTTTTCTCTTGTTATGATTTCACTCGATTTGTACCTTGCACCTAGCATGGCTAAAGATCCGTCAATTCCTGCAGGTTACTCCAACACTGAATATATGGAGCTATTTTGAGTAGACGCCGAAGTGAATTGACCAAACATCATGTTGGTTCCACAATTACATTGAGGTAATCAATGCTCATTCCGTGCAAACCAGAAATTTCATTTGTCTGTACTAACTAACTGTATTGATCAGTTCCCAATTCTTCCTGTTGACCAAAGAAATTGATTGTTATGTTCTGAACCTTCTTTATCTGTTTGGTCAATACAGTAAGCTAATAATTTTTGTGTTCATATAAATAGATCTAAATTAGAAAAGCATAGCGAAAAAGTACACACAAAAAGCGATAAAAAGAAGGGCAGCTGAGATAGGCCATTACATAGAAACACCGCCCGGAGTGCGCATGGTGTGGTCATCCTTACATATGGCCTCCTCAAAGCTAGCACCGGCGTTTGCTTGGCTCCTCCAAGCTTGTTTTAGCCGAGCATCCCAAGATCCTGCCTTGGTCCACCACGTCCATGAATCTTCCTCCTTATGTAGATCCACCGAATCACCTCGATCTTTCCATTAGCAATCCATGCTTCAAATGACACAGACACCAGGTCATGAACATGCATATTCTTTTTTGACAAACTCATACATACGTTGCGAGTCTGCAAAGTAAGTATCAGGATTGGGGTGCACGACCACTACTGACGAATAGCTCCGAATAGCTAAAATGAAATCAGTACCACCACTAAAATAGAAGAAAAAGTAGTACTGCCATTAAAAAAGATAAGAATATAACCGAATCAAATACCATATTTGTTTCTTAAAAGTAGGATAGAAGTTCATATTATCTCCAACATGTTCACATATCCTATTGGCTCCATGCATACTCCATGAATTTTTCAGGTTGTTTGAGAACTCATTGTCAAATTATGAACTTGGTCTGCATATAAAGAAAATCAGCATGGTTCCTTCTAAAAAATATGTTGCTTTTGGGCATCAATAGAACTGTAAAATGCATATACTGATTTTCTCATGGCATATGCACATCTATTTATAAACTTGTTCTGCAGATGGCCTTATTTGGGCATTCTGATTTCACTAATTTGTCATTACCCATCATAGCAAAACACAACACAAGGGTCTAAAATAATAACCATACCTGCATAGCAAGTGCTATTTAGTTCAAGAGGATTTATGGACCATTTAGACAGGGGGGCGATATCAAAATGACAATTGTACTGCCTAGTGAAGGAATAAAAGAAAACATACTGATATCAAAAGTGATAATTTAAACCAACAACTTGGAAACCTAAGGGACAACAGGAACACAGAAGGCACACCATGCGGAGACGAAATACCAGGAACAACTGACTGGCAAGAGCCGCGACAGGCATGCCCGTAGCCACGAGATGTCGACCCAGCCTGCCGTCCAGAGGCAGTCACAGAAGAACCACGCCCGCCGCCATTTCCAAAGTTGTCGTGCTAAACCACTATAAAAGTATGCGAAACACGAAATTTTAAGGATGGGTATTTAAAAAAAACACATATGGTTTCAGTCTGGACTGTCTACGGTAAGCTAAGTTTCCTCCATCCAAGTGCCCTATGTAGCGATGTAACATAATTACCTTTGATTTAGTTCAGAACCTCTACTTCTGGACCAAGGCTCTAACCAGTATATGCAAATTTCCACTAAAATGATATCATAATCTGAAATGTTACAAAGGTTCTAAGATAGTAAATACGAACTTGCCTGTAGGTGTATGAGATAACTAACCATATAATCAACAACGTAATTCACATGATACCATGCATATACCCACTCTCCAAATTAACACAATCAGCACGATAAATAAATTGCACAGGAACTTACGGAGGGACAACCCAAGTACATGTATTTCACTAAATAGGTTGTGTGCATCAAAATCATCTTTCCTGTCATGGTTGCCTCACTTCACCTTCATGCGACTCTACTTAAGCTGCATAATATACACTAAGAATAACCGTGAGAATACACCGAAAAGTATCAGACTGCTTAATCTACATATGCACTCCTAGAAAACTTTACTACCCAGTGTCCCTGCATATCCAATTAGCATTCAAGTACAAATGATAGATCTAGTTCACTTCAATTTACTTTGAAAAAACTCCTTGCAGTTCCACTGATAAGAAGATGCTTGCATCTAAAGAGGTACAATTAAAAATCTTATTCTCTTAGGAGCAGCTACCAACAGGCAAGGAAGATGATTTGGCATCACAATAAAAATCACATAATCACTTTGCCTTTTAATTTCCATGTCCTCATGCTTGTATGATTGACGTGTACCTACCATGAAGTTTAATTTAGTTTCTTCATAAGAATCAGCAAGGCTATAAATTTGCAACAACATGAAACAGAGAGGTGATGAGGCTAACAATGAACTGCTCACATTCACCTAGTGCGTCAGTAATAAGATGAGAAAACGTTTGAGTTGCCATGTATAAACACAAACACATGCATTTTTGTGAAAGGGGGACATCCCCAATCTGAATGGCAAGAATATGATCTTCTTAGCCGCGCTCCTTTAGAGACAAAGGCCAACCTGAAATAATCAAGATATGTGAGGTTGATTTAAAAAATCAAGATATGTGAGGAGAGGGAAAACAAAATCAAACAGATGAGGAGAGGGAGCACGCCTAACATGGTACTGCAGCACCAACGTACGCTAGTTCTTGACATGAAAACGATGGAGGAGGAATTAGGCAGCAATACCTAAGAAGGTTGATCAGCTACGATGCTGTGAAGTGGACCCTGATCTTGAGAGTCCAAACTCTGAAGTTTCCTGAAATGACCCAACAAATTCTGAAAGAGCACATAACTCGGAACTGGGAATCATTGTGCCTTTGTACAGTGTAGAAGACCTTACTATGCATATCCCCGGTAGATAATAGGTGAACACACGATAAATAATTGCTCAGACTGTGTGGGAAACCCAAGCTGCAAAATAAAAGATAAGTTTAGAAATGTTATCGGAGTATTCATGGACAGCAAGCATAATGGTGTTGAGAGACCTAAACATCAAAAAGGAGTTTCAATGGAACAGAGAGGGAAAAGAGTGGCGTGGAGAGGATGAGATACCTGCAGCAGAGCATCACTTCTGGTCGTTGACACCATTGGCATAGGAATCTCCTTGACATCAAACCCTAGAAGCGAAATAGAATTAAATTAATTATGGGAGGCAGCAATCGGAATGAGGAGCTCACGCTGATGTCTTTCCTGCCACCACGGCCGCTGCTCCGCTGCTCATCTCCTTCGCCTCCACTGTGTAGCCGCATCCTTCAATAACGTCGTAGCACATCCATCTCCTCCGTGCAGCGCCTCCACCTCTGCCCCGATGCCTTGCGGCGCCCTACCGCGGTCCCCTCCACCAAGGCGCGAGGAAGGTGGCGTCAGGATTTTCTCCGGGGGAGACCATGCCGGTCGTGTGGCGGCGCCGAAACCTTAGGCGTCCTGGTTTGATGGGAGTATAGAGCAGGAGACGATGGCAGTTTTAGATGGACGCGTGCGGGTACTACCACGAGGACGACCAAACTATTCGACGTATCGATGGATTAGGAGAGTAGGGAACTTTCCTTTTTCTTTCGGATAGGACATTTGCCCGTGCTTCGCTACGGGTGAATATTTTGTAGGTCATGGAAAAACACATGTGCCAAAGTCAACAATTATGTGGATTTTTCGCACCGCGACACGCTGAGTATTTAAGATTTGTGTGAACCGTTTTACATGGAAGACTTCAAGTTATATTCATCTATCATTGTCCAACCCTTTGCATTTTCAAATATAAACGTTCTATGTTACCACCGCATGTTTTTTCTTGTTTTGCATGGAAATTATCACTAACACACTAAGTGGACGAACGTTCAGCCTTCTTCTCAGAAGGTGCTTATGAAGCATTAGTCTCCGATGGCACTGTTGTACGCCCAGGACTGCAGCAACAAAGAGGTTTCTGAAACTCTTGATGCGTCCTAAATAATTAAATTTAAATTAACAGTATATGTGATATTTCGATGAAACCAATTAAATTTTGTATTTCCCAATATAGTAAAAACTGAATCAAAACTAACAAAGTACAGCACCAAGACAATATTACGATGTACAATTGGAAGAACACTACAGAATGCAGGCAGACGTACGTGCTAGTAGCATAGCATGGAGATGATTCAAATGCTCACCTACAATTTCCTCTCACGATTGATCACCAGATAATTTCCTTGTTAACTAAATAATACTGGTAAATAATGTTGCTCAAGTGATAATGTGTAGCAGTTTAACTTTTCCTTTTCTGATCTTTCTGCCAAAATCGCAGCAACAGAGCATCAGAAGAAGATCAAACCTGAGATTAATAATTATAATAATAAAACAAATGTGCAAAGAAAATTTTGAACAAGCCGAACTGAAACAACAGAATCCATCATGTGCTAGGCTGCTAGCAGCATTGTGTATCATACGGCAGCCAAAATAGTGAAAGTAGAAAACATGAATAATAAATTACCTCCTCCCCAGGTCGTTAATCAGCGCAGCAATAGTCTACTCATGAATCAAGCTGTGTAAAAATACGTGTCCTGATCACGTCCATGCTATTGCTTCTTGTCCATGCTAGCTCACGTCTGCTAATAACTCGTCCCTGCTGTTATGCAGATGTGTTGGCTGTTGCCGAAGACTATGCAAAGTGGGAGACGAAAGAGAGAAATCGGATCAGAAAAAGATACCTGAACAAGCAAATCAGCTCCTCCTCAATCTTCATCTGGAGCTAGCGGCATCCATCGACCAGGGGAGGTCGACGGATCGATGAATTTGTCCTGAAAAGTCATCCCACCCGTCACGACGGATCGATAAAGGTAGGAATTTACCGCCGGCGTCCATGAAACACCGCTGGCGGGCTGCCGCCAGATTCCGCCTCCATCTTGCGGCTTGCGGTCTCCTCCCCACGGGCCGGCCACAAAGGGGAGCTGAGCGATATCCTCGTCAATGGATCGAGGGCCTCACACGGTGCAAGCATCTAGAGACAAGAGGAGGAGGTTGCGGCTCCGCCCGTCCTTCTCTGGCTTTTTCTCGAGTGGGGCGTAGTACGATAGCTTGGGGTGCGCTGCGGGATCCTCGCCTGACCAGGTAAGGGGGAGTTGGCGACGAATCTAGGGATTGACGGAAGGACGACGAGAAGGGCGGCGGCGGCAAACCCTATCGCAGATGCTCGCCTCTGTTAGTTGGGCTTTGGCCCAGTTAGTCCCGGGCGGGATGACGAAACGGACGAAAAGTACGACCAAAAGTTTGACGTATTGGGCAGAATAAGGAATAGGTTTAGTCTTTTTAAGTAGTAGAGAAAACACAGATTCCTTTTCACGATGGACTCCCTTGCCCGTTCTGCAAACCGGAGGCTACAAATAGCAGCCAATTCCATCTACTGAAAATCATAAAATCTCGCTGATCCAACTTTCCGACCGCCCATGTGCATCCTTCCGTCGGGTGGCGGCGGATCGGGGCCTCGCGCTGCAGCGGAAGCCAAACTTAGCAGAGAAAAAAGGAAACAGATGCTACCCTGATTGCGCCCCTAATTGTTGTCGACTCCTCCCCTGCCGAGATGTCTTAATGGCGGTGTGTATCCATGGCGCATTGCTTGAAAAAGAATCGTGGTGGGCACCGCAGCTAAAGGTCGAGGTCGCTGCAGAGGAAGAGATTTGCATCCGGCAAGGCTGCACGACCTGGTCTCCAGCTGTACGGATTCGGCATCCACGATTTGCTACTCCACCACGACCTGGCCTTGCGCTCGTCCTCAACTCCAAGGCCGCCACGACGGCAACAGGTTGCCGTGGTGACTCGGTCAGGGCCCCCCTCGGCAGATACTTATCATCGCAGTCCTGGAGGGAGACGGATGCGGCGCCGAGGTCCCGGCTACAGGGCCTCGACAACCGGATCGACAGTGGCAACCACTCCCTGTCGCCCTTCGTTTGCATGTTCGTCCAACGTGTCGCCCACGAACTCAGTCCATGCGAACGCGCAGAGCGGCCGGTGCCCGTTGCCATGGCGACTCCGTGGTCAGGAGGTTCTACTTGCTAGGCTGCAGCCGCATCGTACACTACAGCTGGTTGCCAAGGAGAAGCCTTGGGTGCGCTTCATTCTCACTCCTTCGAGAATGAAGCAGCAAAATTCAGAGCAGCCAGATGCTTTCGATTTGCTAATGTTTCGCTGCTAACTCTGTATGAATAAATCGCAGAACTCAGATAATAACATAGATGTTGAATTGCTGATAACAGGTGATCATGTTTGTCATTTGTGCAAGTGATGACCGATGCACGCTCTGATGTGTTGTTTGATGTAGGCTGTAGCAGACGCATGGCATGATTCAGGTTCAGGTGGAGACCGACTCGGTGAAGCACTCCTCTGGTCAAAATAATGGTGTTAGCCTGATGCTTGCTACAACTAAATTTGCAAGTTTAGGCTTGTTGATTGAGAAAATTTTCTGAAACTTCTGTTTCCATGCAACATTTGCAGTCGAAGGGCAAGTGAATTGGAATACTCGTTACGGGCAAGTACTGAAATATTTGAGTGTGATCGCCTGCAGCGTTAAAATCAGAGCACCACTCGTCCTCAAAAAGGAAAATGAGAGCGGAAAGTTTACTAATAATGGCGGGTCAATGGAGAGGGTTTATATTCTGACACAATGAAAAGGTGCCCCAGATACACCTCATGCTACTTTTACTCTATAGTTGTTTGCGTTAGCTAGCCGAACGTTTGTATAATGATTATTCTTTTAGTTACGCACAATTGACATGGGTTGCATCTTGGTTAGTTGACGAGGCACAATCTATATCTGAGTATCGTCGATACATTTTCTCATTGCCAATTTTTTATTAAATATATTATTATGCTTTTTTAGTGTATAATATTAAAGTAGTGCATATGTTATGGATAAATTATATAAGGGTCGTGATGACAATCATAACAAGTTTGTGTACAAGTCAGTGCACTGAGAGCCTCGCAAGCTCATTATTTTAGGATTAATCAAAATAGGAGAAAATGTGACCATCGACGTTGATGATGGCACCAAGAAGAAGTGTTATTAGGTATGATTCACTAGAGGTTCGAGTATGAGTTTCTCCCGGTGCAACGCACGGGCACTTTTGCTAGTCTATACCTATCTATATCTATACCTAATAATAAAGGAGCTAAGGTTTCTAGAAAAGTTTCGTCAACGCTTTTTTTGGGACCGTTTTGCCCTCCCACTAAATCTCATAATACTACAATCTGCCATGGTACCGGTTCAGTTTTATTTTTCCTGCTGCCACCGAGACAGGCGCAGGCCCGCGACGCACTAGCCCCCCTTCTTGTGCCTCCCGCTCCGCTCCCAGACAGCGCGCTGCAGGCCCGCTGCTGGTGGTTGGTACCGGAATAGGCGCGCAGCTCCTCTACCGCCCCGTCGCTGGAAGCAGCCTCGAGCAGAAACGGTCGGGTCGGAACTTGGCGGAGCCGGCCGTCGGAACGCACAGCAGGGTGGCGTCGATGGCGGCAGTGTGTTATCGCAGGATGCGTCGGAGTGGTAGGCGGGGGAGGCTATGGAGGGTGGAAGAGAAATAAACCAAGCTTCAGCGGCGAGCACCAGAGAGAGATGGAGCGGCCGCCGGACTCGACCGTCGCGGAGGGATCTTGATGAGAAAAAGTAAAAATAGGATGGGAAGGGGCAGAGTGGCGGGCGTCACGCGAGGAGAGGGGAGGGGCTGGCGCCGCACCACTTGGGTTGGGGACGGGCAGAGATGATGGCTCAAGGTTGAGAAAGATGGGGTCTCGGGGTTAGAAGCAACTTCCGATTCTGACCAACTAGAGAGGTGGATGAGGACCGGCTGATTTCAGAGCACCTGAAGCTTCTGGATGAGGAGCGGCAGCGAGCGATTTCGGCCGCGTCCTGCTCTTTCTGATGGAAACTGCTGCTGCTCTTTCCGATTGGGGGCTGCTGCTCGTTGTATTCGTACAGATAGTTGGGCTGTTGCTCTACTTGGTCACATCACTTGGTTCCGTCAGCAATTTTGAATCTTTGTTTAATTTAAATATCAATATAAAACCATAATTTATATTTACAAATAGATATTGTATGTATCAAAATCATGATCACAATTAAAATTCGAGCGAGCTCTGATTGAGTCGAGTGAAAGGTTGAGTCATAAAATTGGCTCATACTCAGCTTATAATGATCTCGAGTCGATCTAGCGCACCTCCTGCGTGTCCCCTTTTCTGGCGTTGCAAGGAAGAAGAAATGTGGCAGCTACGTCTTCGAACGTGGATCAGAATGTGTGGGCGTATGGGCCGGAAGGAACGTGTGGGCGTGTGGGCGTCGGTCCGTCGTGCTGCGAACTGTTCTAGATTCCGCTTGGGCCACGTTGTGTTGGTGGGCATGGTCTGCATCCATGGGCAGCAAGTCTCCTGAAATCCGTTACATCAAAAGCTGCATCAGCGCTCAATAGTCCCACCTCGGTACAGCATAAAAAGTTCGGCCGGTTTAAGTACGTCCAGTTTTCTGGAATCAACAAGCCACCTCACTAAAATCTGATTAGAAAGGAATTGCTGATTGGCGGCCGTGACCCTCGAGCGAGCAAAGGAAGGCAGATGAAAAAAAAGGAAGGTAAGGAAACGTGAGGAAATCTAGGGAAAAATACCCCCAGCTGGAGCCTTGGTGGACGGCATGGCGAGCGCTGGGCTGGGATCGACGGAAGCGGAGGAACAAGAGGACGCGCGGAAAGAGAAGAAAATGAGGGTGCCGCTCTCTGAGAGGGAGCCTCGCGCATCCCCAGCCGCCGTGACGCCGAAGCTTTGATCTAGCTCGAGCTGGCGCTTGAAGTAGGCTCTAAGCGGCGGCGGTCTACTTGGGCTCTTTCGTTTTGCACAAACAACAGACGGCCCGTCGTAGCCCGTTGCTTCAGCCTAGATTTTGGTACTCGCTCGTTTGGCTTGTTAACCCCAGACCCAATTTGTATTCAGAATTTCCAATGAGCATTCCCATTTAATAAAGTGATGGCTGTTTCCCCCCTCAAAAATAAGAGAAATGAAAAAAGGTGTTTGTGGAAAAAGAAAAGAGCAAACATTTTTGACAACATTTTTTGAAATACAACAAAGTTGAAAAATAAAATTCTTAGGTAATCTCCTATGGCCTGACGCAAACAGACACAAAAATGTCCATTTTGGTCTACCCAGATAAAACATGGGTCTACCTCCAGTCCAGCCGTTGGACGCATAGTGACTGGTATGTTCCCGCGACGGACATACATTTGGACTAAACTTACGGAGGTTTTGCATCTAGGCGAACACTGTACGTGCGTACATGTATCCGTCACATGGTCTGCCTGACCCCTCTCTCTTTTACCTAAATTAATGGCTGTGATAGCCATACAAAAGGCATATTCCTATTTCTCTCGCCTTCCTAATCTAATGCATGACCCATACTGGTCCGCCCTTTGCAGTAAAAAATGACACTACCGGTAGGGCAGGCGCTTGCGGGAAAGTTGAAAAAAATAGTCATTTCCGTGTCCGCGTCGGTCCGGTGGAGATGCCCTTACATCGAGGAATGAGGTAGGAGCAACAAAAAAAGGTTCATACCAGCTGGATGGGAATGATGGAAAACTTCGAGGACGCATTATTGTCGGAGTCCTGGATGGGAAGGACGAAATGGTGGTTCACCATGTTAGAGACAATGCCTGCGTTGAAGGTGAAGCCGTAAGCGGCCCTGGCAAGGGGGCGTCGTGGCCCTTGTGGGGCGACAGATATAGATGGTGGAGTTGGTTGCTGCCTAGCAACGAGGTAAATAATGATGTGTTATATATAGCACAGTTAAATAGATTGTCACTTAGAAAGTCCACCATATTAATGCAAACCTAATCAGGTTTATTTAGAGACTATATAGATATCCTTTTCCGCCCATGATATATTGAAGGAGATAATGGGAAAAGGCAAAAGTAAGACTAGGGTTACTGTGCTCTGCTAGCTAGATTGTCTGGAAAAAATTGAGTAGTACGGATGTTTTGAATTCTAAATTTCTGAACCGTCATCAAAATATTATGTGTGTATTAATGTGTGAATCATTTGCTATAATGGTTTAGTATTTATTTTCCCGATGCAACGCACGGGCACTTTTGCTAGTAATAATAAAGGAGCTAAGGTTTCTGCCAAAATTTTCGTCCAACATTATTTTGGACCGTTTTGCCCTCCCACCAAATCGCATATTACGGACAGATGCCATGTACCGGTTCGTCCCTCCCCTTCTTCTCCCATCCGTCCTCTAAACTTGGAATTCCTTTCCCCGAGTTCGTACCCAACACGGCTGCTATCGATCCCGATAGATTTCCACCTAATCTCTTGCTTTCTCTTCACGAAAATCCACCTATATATAGCTCCTCTATTCCGCCTGCGATTCCCAGGAAAAAACTAGAAAATTCCCACCAAATCAACCGCATAAACTCGCCGGATTGCGCGTTGTTTCACGGCGGAGAATTAGATTGCTGAGCGCTGACTCATAGAGGGGACCCAGCAGGTGGAATTAGCCGGGGCAGGATCTTGCAGGCCGGGAGACGGAGTGGAAGCCGAGATCTCGGGTCAGGGTCTCGCGAGCCGAGAGATTTTCGTCCAAGCGAGGGGTTCGGCCGCCGGTGAGCTGTGCAGAAAACAGGACGCGGAACGCTCGTCGGATGTTCTCCAGGGAACAGGGCAAGGGGAAGGCGGCCAGATGTACTGAAGTCCGAGCGAGGATGGCCCACTGGCCCTCCACGTCTCCGCCGCCGCCGCTGATGCACGCGCGCCTTGAGGAGGGCCAACGCTGTGAGCTCGCCGCAGCGCGCCTAGAGCCAACGCTCTGAGCGTATTTTGCCACCGCGCTCTTTGAGGAGGCCGCCAGGGAAAAGGCCTTCGGGCTCGGGGAATCCAAGACCTGCGCGCGTCTCACCGCCTTCCAAGACTCCCTCGGGCTCGCGGACGGACGAAGGGTAAGGGAGGAGGAGCAGCAGTGTTGGGGGTGCAGGGGAAAGGAAGAGATGCCGGTGCCGGGGAGGAGATGAGCGGGTTGCCGCAGCAGCCGCATCGACACCAGTCGAGGGAAGGCCGTCCAGGACTCCCTCCCCAACGCCACTGAACACTACTCCTATGTCTGTTATTCTGAATCTTGAAAACGTTGTACCGTGTTTTCTTTTGATTCTGAATGTAAATTCCATCTAATCAATAATTTGCATATTTTAAATTAAATTGATACATACATGGCTTAATCTCACAATAGGGATGGCTAGACGAGAGACGAGGCCTTTTGGCGTTGCAAAATCAGCAGTATACGAGAGGCAAATTTCTAAACGAACTCTGCTCCGAGACGTACTATACACAAACACACGACCATGGGGCTGCAAGCAAGATGGGTGCCCGCTCTCGACCACGGCCACCTGCTCCTTGCCGAGCGTGAGGGATCTGAGGTGGGCTGACGAAGAAGAAGAACACTGCAACATGGGGAACAGAGTCGGGCACCGTGTTTATGGTTAGGACCAAAAACAACTTCAGCAAATTCAGGCTTAAAACAAAATTCGCGGCAAGCAGCCGGGATGAGTGAGCTGGCTGTGTGCATGCAACAGAGGCGGCAGCCTTCGGCCAAACATGCGTGCGTGCGGATGTAGAAAGAAATAGCAGGGTTGCACATGTGCGTATACTTGCAATCAGCTAGCAGAATGGATTCATTGTCTTGCCACAAAAGCGGAGGACACAGCGGCCGTGGAGAATTGAGGTATAGAGAAGGGAGGAGAGGGGATTTATGAGAAGACAAGGGAGGGGATTATGAGTTATACTATTTTTGACAGAGTGTGACTATTTTACTTGGTAAAAAAAATACATATTCTGAATATTTTTTAATTTATTTCTTCATTGCTCATTTTTGGTACTTAGCATATTATTATGTTCCTTTTCAGTGTACAATATCAAAGTACTTGGAAATGTTATGAATAAATATTACTTCAAATATATTTTAGTTTTGTGGGCCACAAGTCAAAAGACAACGATTCAAAAAGGTCAAAACGCATAGACCTGGACGACATTATGTTGGGACTTCCTATATAGCTGTTGCTGAAGGGTCAAAATATATTATCTAGAAAATCCGTGGCTCCACACTGGAATTCAATTAGGCACATCAATCAACTTTAGGCGAAAATTTGATTGAGTAGTAAAAGGATTTAAAAAAAGTTAATTTATTTAACTCTCGATCCATCTCCTTTTTAATAAGCGACCTTTGTTGAGGAACACCAAGTGTAGACCACACAAGGATGCCGCAAATGTTCATAACAAGCGAGCGAGAGCCTCGCAAAATTATATTCTTAGGATTAATCATGTTCTTCATGAATAGTAGAAATGTGACCATCTTCATCCAGGGTGGCAAAGAGGAGAAGTGTCATCACGGGTGATTCGCCAGTGTTTGTGCCTCTGTTTTTTTCGATGCAACGCACGGTGATTTTTTTAAAAAATCTGTACTTAAAAAAAATCTAAACATTTCAAGCAAAATAAAAAACGAAAAAGCCAGAAGAAATGAATGAAACAGAAACCCGACCAAACTTTACAAAATCAGACCACACCGGAGAAAAAAAATGTACGCACGAAAATAACAAAGCGCTAACTGGGCCTGGCCCAAGCGCTCGTGGCGGGGCACGGCGCGGCGTATAGGTTTTTAACTCTCGGATGGGTCCTGTTGAAGGTCATTTGGTTTGACAAAAAATATTATTTTTGTTAAAAATAAAAGAAAACAAGGATGGATTTTTTAATAGAAATAAAAAGCAAGGGATAATATTAGCAACAAAGCATGAGAAGGCTTACAGCTGACGGTAGAGGAGATGGTAGCGGCATGGCAAGCGACGGCCGGGACGTTGGAGCTAAGGAAGAGAGGAACAAGAGGAATCATGAGACATGCGGCATATCGGGAGGAACCGGTGCGGTATCGCGCAGCTCAAGCTGGCGCCATGGAGCGATAGGGTGGCTGTGGGAGGAAGAATATCGCGAGAGAGAAGGATGGCCTTGCGCACAAATTGAGAGGTATCGTCACACGAATATAAACATATGAAAGAATAACCTTTGATTTAATGTGACACCGTAGCAACGCACGGGCTTTGTGCTAGTTCTTCATATTAAAAGCCCACTAATGAAGGACGATGCAATCTTTTAAATTAAAAAAATATGGCCCGCCATATACCTTTAATCTCGCCCAAAAAAGAGAAAACTACACATACCTTTTTGCGAGTATAAAAGCCCAGTATTCTTAGACGATGCATACAAGGAATTTCATGCATGCAATTATAAACAACTCACCCAACAAGGCAACAATATATTTGGTAATTTTAAAATAATTTTCTTTTTTCTCATGCAGCCTGCATGTAAATATTTCCAAAAATACCAAAGTTAATGGGTCAAACCCGATAATACAAACCCGTTCTGATTGCAAGATCAAGATACCCATCGTACGGTCAGGAAGCATGGTGCCCAGCTCCTAGGTGCCCATATTCATACTACACCCGGGTGTAGTTACACCCACGCGTGTTTCTCATAATCTAGAGGGTATCTATCATACCTAAGAGTATGTACATGTAGTATGAAGTATATAAAATTATTTTGGTAGTATATATAATATTTTGTAGGCATTATGCACATTTTTTTACGTAGACTCATTTTTTACGTATACATATACATGTATTTCGTATATATAATGCAAACTACATGCTGACTTATTCCGTATGGTAGTATATTAGATATGGGTGTAACTACACTCAGGGGTAGGAAGTATTTATCATATATATATATATATATATATATATATATATATATATATATATATATATATATATATAGATTACTTCGGAAAACATACAAAAAGATTTGAGTATGAAGGTGTATATAAAAAAATTGAATAATGTCAATACAGAAAAAGACTAAAATGTCTAATCTGATGAGATCCAATATCAAATTGTGAGTTAAATAAAACTCAATTATAAATTGTGTTGTAAAGACGAGTACACTGAAGCAAAGACTTTCTGAATTTAATGCATCTTTCCCCGCAAAAAAAACAATTTAATGCATCTTTTATCAGTGAATTTCATCTTTGTCGGGTCAGAAACAAAAATTCAAAGATTTATTTTATTGATATTTTTTAGATAATGGGCGCTTTATTACTTATGAAAGCAATTACACCCAACCTCTGCATAGTTAAGATGTACACAGCCGTTTAATTAGTTTCAAAACTCTGAAGTGGTAGATAAAAAGGCGAATTACATATCAAAACATGAGCAACTATAAGACGCCTAAGTTGAAAATGGAGGCCCAATTCGTAGATTATGCTGCCACCAATGTAGGGAAAAAGTATCTCTCGCCGTGTCCTACAACCGTGTACAGACCTTCGTAAAGAGGTCACAATTCTCCATCTTCTGCAACACAAACCACGAACGGAGAGTAGCAATATATCTGTAGATAACTTGCAAGAGAGAACAATTCGTATCATTAAAAACTTTGTCATTTCTACACAGACATAGCGACCATATAATGAGAATCGCCCCCACTCTAATAAACATTATAAATATGTGATCGATACCATGAAGCCAATTACCAAAGGTATTGGCTACACTAGTCGGGGGATACAGATCAGAAGCTACTTGGATGCATGACCATATAGACCTGGCAAAGCAACATTAGAAGAATAAGTGCTTAATCGTCTCGTTGTGGTGACAGAAAACACATCGTGTACTCCCATATCAATTGTGTTTTACAAGATTATCTTTGGTTAGGATTACACCTCAACGCAAATACCAGCCAAAAATCTTAATTTTGAGGACTATTTTCGTCTTCTAAATTTTCTTGTTTTTATCAACTGGTATTTCAGGTTGGATAATTGCATTGTACAACGAACTTACAGAGAACTTTCCATTGAATTATAAGTTCCAACAAAATTCATCATGCCCTTCAGACAATTGAATGGATTCCAAACGTAGAAGTAAGGCATTCCATGCAAGAAGTCTCGGACCGATTAAATCCCGTCTAAACGTTACTGCCGAAGGTGAGGTTGCCATTACTAAAGCAATGGTATCACTTTTTGCGACGAACAATGTTGTATAACGCTGGATATTGTTCAGAGAGAAGCATATTCCTTAGCCATGTATCCTTCCAGAACCGTATCTGAAGAAAATTTCTTCGTTGCCATCCTTAATATTGAAAGTACCATATCTGAAGAAAATTTCTTCGTTGCCATTACGCCTGCCTAGAAATGCGAGTCTCCCGGTTTTCAATGGATGTGGGGTAACGTTTTCTCGCCAATGTACTCTCTTTTAACCATAGTCTGCCATACGCCATGTTCTGTTAGAAGCTTAAAGAGCCACTTACCTAACAAGGACGAATTCTTGACCTCATGGTCATGAACCCCTAGCCCACCCACATCTCTGAGTCGGCATACAATAGACCACTTGACCAGTCGACTTTTTTTTTCACTATCCCCTTGCCAAAAAAATCTCGATCTATAATAATCGAGCTTGTGTAACACACCTTTTGGCAAGATGAAGAAGGATATCATATACAACACCATGTTAGTGAGTACTTCATTAATGAGAACCAGTCTTCCTCTGAGGGATAGCATTTTACCTTTCCAACTACTAAGTCTCTTCTGGAGTCTTTCCTCGACTAGTTTCCACTCAGCTATAGTTAATCTCCGATAATAAATCGGGATGCCTAGATAGTTGATAGGAAACTGGCCCTGCCCACAGCCAAACAGTTCCGAATATTCGGCGACTGAGTTCGAGCTTCACCAATGCAGAACAGTTCGCTTTTATGGAAATTTATTTTGAGACCCGATAAATGCTCGAAAGCTGCCAATATTAGCTTTAAATTTCGAGCTTTTTCGATGTCATGTTCCATAAATAAGATACTATCATCCGCGTATTGAAGAATTGATAAACCCCATGAACAAGATGTGGGATCACACCTTCAATTTGGCCATCAGATTTAGCTCGTTCGATCAAGATAGCGAGCATATCAGTCACAATGTTGAAAAACAGTGGTGATAGAGGATTGCCCTAGCGTAGGCCTTTTCGTGTCTAAAAGAAGCGTCCCGTGTCATCATTGACACGAATCGCAACACTTCCTCCATACACAAAATTATTGATCAATGATTTTCACTCGGGTGAAAAACCTTTCATCATGAGTATCTGATGAAGAAAAAACCAATTAACTTTATCATAAGCCTTCTCGAAGTCATGTTTTTTTAATTACCTCATTCATCTTTTTGGTATGCAGCTCATGAACCGCCTCACGTAGAACTACAACCCCATCTAGGATATTACATCCTTGCATGAAAGCGGTTTGAGATGGCCTGACCACATGATCAGCACTGTATTCAGTCTAACGGTGGCCACTTTCGTGAAAATCTTGAAACTTACATTTAAGAGGCAGACGTGTCTATATTGTTAAATCCTTTCTGCCTCTTTAAATTTGGGTAGTAACAAGATAACCTCACCAAAATTTAGACAGAATAATTCTAGCTATCCAGCGTGTAAAACACTGAACATTTCTAGAAGATCCTCTTTAATGGTATCCCAGAAAGTCTGACAAAATTCAGCAAGGAAACCATCTGGACCCGGGGCTTTGTTATGTTCCATTTGGAAAACCTCTTTTTAACCTCCTCCTCCAAGTAAGGGGCCGTTAAAAGAGCATTCTCCTCTTGATACACTTGCGGTATATCTGCTATTTGGGACTCACCGAGAGAGAAGGAACTCTCTTCTGGAGAATCAAATAAGCTCTTGTAATAATTAGTAATGTAGGATTTGAGTTGTTCATGGCCTTCAATTAGACCCTCATCTTTTACTAGGGATTGAATATGCTTTTTTCCTCTGACGGTCATTGGCAATCCCATGAAAATATCTCGTATTTGAATCCCCCTCCAGAATAAATTGGGATTTAGAACGCTGGTACCATTTCAACTCTTCTTCCCGAAGAAGACCCGCTATTTGAGTATTAGATTGATTTTTCAAATCTAATTCAATGCTGGTAAGCGGTCTCGCTTCAGCAAGCGCTTCTTACTCATCAATGATAGTTGATAAGCGAAGCTTCTCCTTTTTAAGAATACCAGCTGTATGACTCGTCCATCCAGAAAGGTGTTTGCGAACTGCTTGCATCTTTTTATTCCACTGGCATATACTGGTTTTTCCCATACATTTTTAACCATATCGTGAAAACCTTCCCGTTGTAACCATCCAAGTTCAAACTTAAATGGTTTCTTAGACATCAGTCTTGTTAAACCGGTAGTTAAAAGTATAGGATCATGGTCTGACAGTTTTATTGATATCGAGTGTGTTGTTACTAAATACTTTACAAGGCATGTATAAATTGATGGACACAATCATTTGCATAAGTCAATATTTTAATCTTCTTAGTATTATTAGTATTATAATAAATCTGGCTATTCTTTTGTCTTTGAAGCTCCACGTCTAGCTTTGCTACAAATTAGTCCCTATTTTATTTTCAACTGATTTTTCACATAGTTTATTGAAATAAGAACCAGCTCAATATATTGAACTTCGAAAATACAATACACGCGCTACTTCCAATCACGCGTGGTCCTTGATTATGAAAAAAATAAGTGCCTACAAGCACTAATGATTGGTTCGTAACTAATTATTTTTCTTAGTTTTTTTGGTGTTTGTTTTTAGATTGCCATTACATTCTAGATCTTAGCACAATATGTTCTTCATCTTTTGAATATTGAACAATCCAGGCAACAGGTTATGTTGTCAAAGTCTTACTCCCACTACAGGAATGGGCCGAGGTGTCGATGGCCTGGCCCTACGCCGAGGGCCAAATGTTGGGGCGTCGGCACAGGCCGGCTAGGCCAGCCTAACAAAAAAAACCTGCGTACAGAAGCCCTCGGCGCATGCCGGGCTACGCCGACGGCTGCCTTTGGTGCCTCTATGGCCGTTGGCGTAGGCCTGAGCACGCAGCCCACCCCAGCCATGCCGTGATGGCCCTGAAACGGCGACAGGTCTATGCCGAGAGCTACCATCGGCATTGCCTACCCCCTTTTTTTTTCTTTTCCCTCTAGCTTCTCCCATCAAGTGACGTCACAGCCAAGGGCCCGTACGCCGAGGGGTAGATCGCCGTCGGCCTCTCGCGTCTATGCCAAGGGTCGTGTGGTCTCGCCAAGGGCAACATTTGCCGATGGTCTACGCCGACGGCAGCCCTCGGCATAGGATACGCCAACGTCCTCTCCTGTCTACGCCGAGGGCCCGTGGCCATCGGCACCTTGAGCGATTCCTGTAGTGTCCCTAATCCCTATGCTTTCAGAAACATGTGTATGTATCGTTATCCTCTCCGATGCAACTAAGCACGATTACATTCAGATTCAATTGGGCTTCTCTGCTGCTCAATTGTCTCCACGGCACAACGAGGATGTTGCGCAACCCAAATTCAGACTCATAGTTGTAGCTTGAACGCAAATTAACTTTTGACCTAGGTTTTCAATCATCAAAAAAGCTGCCAATATCGCTACTTCTAGTTTGTGAATCATTACCAAGCTGGAAGTATCACAACTGCTCTTAGTCCTGTATTAATAAACTTAATCATCAACTCCGGTGAAGCCGTACCCTCTTATGCAAACAGCGCTCGGGCCCCTCCTCCATAAAAACTTACTAGATGGACCTCGCGCTGCTTTTCTGCGCGCGTATTCGCTCTTGGCGTATTTTTTCCTTATCGTGCGCATAATGGATGGTAAAATCAAAAGGCAGAAAATCCAAATTTCCTTCATTTTTACGAACATCAATGGGCAGTAAAATGAACTTTGACAAAGGATTGCATTTTGGAAATAATCTGCTTTTCAGTTCCAATAAATTACATAGACCGAGCACATGGCCCATGGTTACAGATCATTGTGAAGGTAATACTGCAAGGATAACAAAACAGAAGGAAACAAAAACTTACTAAAAAATAATTGCTCTTTGGTCAAAGATACTGTGAAACATAAGGGAAATCATGATACACACATCTTACATACTTCCATAATCCCAATATGAAACACAAAATTCAAAGTATCAATTCGCTTGACAAAAATCTAAGCAAGAAATATCCTTATCCATCGAATAGATCCATCTTTTTTCCATTTTGAGTGCACATATCCTGATGGGCAAACCCCATATACCGCCATTCAAATTTGTGCTTAACTATGATAAACATGAACTAAAATCATGTCATGGACATAAGGTGCAAACTGTATAAATAGCATCTGACCAAGCATATATAATGTACATGAGACAACGAAGTACACAAATTCATATTAAGTTAGCCATAGGTAACACTACATGTTTCAAGTATGAAGGCCAAAACTACTTTATACAGCCACAAATAGTATATGTTCATTTATACAAATGCGGGGGGTTTAGAGCTCCTCCTTTGTCGTTACTGTCTATACTTCAGTAAACTTATGAGCTCCAATATTTCAAAGCAAAATTGAGAAACAAAATATCATCCGATCAGGACACTTAGTATATTCACGTTTGATCTAAATATATGATTCCAAATTTTTTTGTTAGGCTAGGTATTTACAGAAGTCCGAGCAGACAAATAAACTAAAGTAATGCATTGTACCATAAGTTCATTATTAGCAGTATAGTCTTTTAACGACACTCCATGTATAGCTTTCATAGTCAGCTACCATCTGACCTCAATCATCCTACCGCAAAATTTAAAACATTTTCGATCACTCTCAACAATTGTCAAATTAAAGATATACCAAAAATATTACTATCAAAATTTCTACTTGGTGTTATTTTTTAAAACTCTGACACTATCAACACCACAATATTTGTGAGCAGGTAAAGATTACTATGATATTACATTTGTAGGCATGAAACGGGCACAAATGAACATTCATTGGTGTGGCCGTTTGCTATGACTTAATGGGCTATCTTAATAAACATGGGTTTTGGGGTTGCCAAATGAACTCAATTGGAAAATTAATGCATCAATAACCACAAATCACAGAAGGGAGATCGGTAGATTACCTATAAAAATTGTCGAATAGACTACCAAAATCATTACCTTGCAGGTCATGATATGTCCTCCCTTGCCCTGCGTCTACCCAACTTTGCTCTGGCCTCTCCTTGTGATCCCCACCCCATACCAATACGGCAATAACACCTTAAAATCACATCACAATCAAATTTCTCATATATGTAAAAGTATATTTGTAGAAATGATACACGAAAGCAAAGAAACAGTACAACTTCAACATAATATGCGAGAAACCGAGGACGCCTAATAAAGATTGCAAGTTGTGGCATATAAAGAAAACAAAAGGCTGCAAGGGGAACTAAAAAGACCTGATCGATCAAGGTCAGAAGGAAGTTGCACCTCTAATATTTTGATGGCGCTTTTGGATATAAATATTTCACATGAGCACGAACAAGTAATTGAGTAGAACTATGACCATACGCATGACCACCACCCTATAACCGTAGGGATGCAACCAAACACATAGGCCATTAACAAAAGGTCAAACCAAGAGCTGGCATGGCATTAACGAAATGTGCAATAAAGAGCTAACATGCCATTACGAAATGTCTGCCATCCTCTATGAAAATAATTTAGGTTATGGAAATAACGGGTAATTACAAAGATGTAGAACTTCCAATGTATAGTAAGAAAGCCGCCTAGTTGGAGAATAGAATATAATGTTATAAATAAATGTTTTGTCGTGGAACAACATTCTAATTGGAAGATAGGTTTCTTGCTAGGCTTTATGCTCATATTGTCATAAATAAATGTTTTGTCGTGGAACCACATTCTAATTGGAAGATAGAACACCACAAATACCCTTACTACCAGGCACTAAACCTGTCAATCAAAGGGCCTATGGATATTCTTATTTTCGGGAACTTTCAATTTAGAAAATCATGGACAGCAGAAATAATTGCATGTCTGATTGGTGTTCCAGAAGCTACTTCTGGAGAGTGTAAGCTGATAGAGATGTTCCACTCGGCACTTCCTAAGCTATGGATGAGAAGTGGTTGTTTTGAGGAGGCCTTGCTAAAAACAATTGAATTTCTTCCTTGTAATCTCCTTGTCATGTAGATTATCCATCCAAAGCTCTGACTATTCATCTTTGGTCTCTAACCTAGATACAGATCTATATTCATAAGGAGAAAATCAATAACTCCGGTCTCAGGAAGCCATTGCAAAAAAGGTATAATTATTTTCGTGCCACTCTTGCAGAATATATGGAAGCTTCCAAAAAAAAGGCATCTGGAATCTGAATTGATACAAAAAAAAAACTCTCCAAATTTGCGTGAGCACATATGAATCCACTGAATCATCTCACAGCAAAGGTAGTTCAAAAAGTGGTCAGCAAAAAATGATATCAAGTACGAAGTCCATAGCATGGCAATGATGATCGAAAGAAAAATAGTATGACAATGGTGTGAAGAAGGCAGACATTCATCACTATCAATATTATGTTGTGATCTCATACCTAGTCAGCTCAGGAGTTGTAAACTCTGAGACAGGGCATGAACGCTTTGTCAATTCTAGAAAAGCCTACATTAGTTATGTGTCATGAGAACGGCTGCGCTCAGAAGAAAAAGGGCCACTCTAGATTCAAACCTAGGCATAATTTTCCATGTAGAACAGTTTATGTACATATTTATTGAAATGGATAGATAAAATTGAGTAGGATAATCTAAAATTGTCTTCCATAAAGGAAAATATAAAGCCTTGTACCTTACATTTTCGTTAATATTTGAGACCACTTTTCAGGTTCACCAACAATTCTGCATCACCATTAAGTGATGAGACCAGCAATATACTACAAATACAAAGTTAGAATTGTGTACATTTGGACATTTTATACATTAAACTACTTAGTGGTCACCTTAAGGATAGTTACTCAGAAAACATAAGAAGATACATTTATGTCTAGAGCTAACTGGCCATGCTAAAAATAGAGACCTATTTTTGGTTTTCAGAATTCACTAAATTTGGGATCTAGTGCATACCTAATATTGGATCCAATTTTAGCACAGACCTAACTATGCCCATAAATTCAGAGGTAAACATGGAACTTGTATGGTCAATCACGTATTAGTCACCTGGAAGAATAAGTAGCATCTATTGCAGTAATCGGTTGCCAAATGATGCAGAATAATCTCTGCACTACGATAAGTCACATGCTAGGTTACAAAATCAATACCTCCATCGCAAAAATATTACAAAAACTTGAGCATGGCCATGATCAACAAGATACCTGAGTAGTTAATATATTGGGTATGAAATCACATTGTACAACTCATCCGAGGAGCAAGCCATGAACAGAAAGACAGAATAATAATTGATTTAATCAAAGATTGACCACTCTATTCTTCCAGTATGCAAATCCTTGAGGCTTAGTGATGGTGGTGGGAGCATATTATACAAAATTAATACCAGATTGTTTTCATTAACGATAGATCCATAAATTATAAATCAATCGACCGACGCTGGACGTCAACGAGGACGTTACAGTCAAAAAATTATAAATCAATGTTGTAGTTTTCACAAGGCATATTCTCCCGGAGCACTAAAATATTTTCTCATAATAGTAAATTAGCAAGTGGTGTGGGATCACAACAAACGTGCTAAATTTGCAAAAGGGCTCGAGTTCACTTGGCATGTTGTCTGATGAAAATGGGCAGTTGACAAACATACATTCATCAAAAAGAAAGGAAAACAGATGAACTACAACGCTATTGTTAGTGACTTAGTGAGGTGACTGCGTCGCCGGTGATGTGAGAAGAGTAGTCATCAAGCGATGGATTGCTCCTAGCCGTTGTCCTTGGCCACGGTCTCCTTGACGGCGTGGCCAGCTTGAGGATGATGAGGCCGAAGCCTCCCTCCTTCCTCTTGTACATATTTTCACCTCCCATGTAGTTCGAAGTTTAGTTAACTTCGGTTGAGTTGAAGGTTGCAACCAATCAGTTACGTCACAAGAACTGTTACATGGAGGAAAGCAAATGCAAGTGCAGGTATCATGCTGTGAAACTACGCACCTGTCTGCTTGTTCCTGAAGGCGTAAAAACCGTGGTCAACGTCCTCGAACTGCTCCAGCGCCTTGTCCACCGTTAGTGGCGCCATCTCAAACACCTTGGTAAGCACCACCTGAAGACAACCAACCAATGCCATCCATCATCCTCACATCCATCAGTCCATCAATCTCGTCACTCTTGTCAAATATACAACAATATGAGATTCTTGGGAAATACTCTTGCATAGACTGAATGTTAAAATGTGTATAATTGACAGTTGTAACACTCCATTCCTGAGAGGATGCATCCACATTATACAACAAAATGATGCTCGGCTAGAGGTGAATGTTAAAATTCTTTACGCATCAAACATGCTGAACAAAACGTGTATAGTTAACTGGGGTAGCTCCTAACAATCCATTCCTGAGAAGAGAAGGAGATCGGTGGATTACCTTGAAAAGCACGGTCTCCTCGTCCTCGGTGCCGATGACCTTCACCAGGTCCTTCTCATCATCCTCCAGACCTCCACTAACTCCTCCATCAGAGTCGGAGAACGCCGCCGCCCCATCTGCGGCATGCCACTTGTTGGTCCCTTTGAGATGCCGCATGTCCGTCTCCTTCTCCTTGATCTTCCTGACTGTGACGTGGATGATGGCGTATCTGGACTCCTCCTCGTCCTCGGCGCGCACCACGCTGTGGCGCCTGGTAGCGTGATCTCGCAGCGGGATGCCTTGGGGCCCTCCCCAGGTCCCCTCCACGGGCCGAGAGGCACACGTCCACCTCGTGAACCAGGTGGCTGTGCTTCACGTGAATACCTCTCCCTACGTAGATGTGTGTGGAGGAAGAAATTAGGCCAACCTCACCGCAGCTAGGGTTCTCCACGGAGGCTCCAACAGGGGCAGAAGGTCGAGGCGACGAAGATTTGGTAGAGGAAGGTGAAGGGGATCCAGGACGGTGATCGGCGCCGCTGATTAGAGGTGGAGGCGCCTGCAATCGGATATGGTGGCAGGAATTTCGGGAGGGGGAGAGAAAGGTCGGCAGCCGGGAGAGGACGAAGAGGACTGGGGAGTGGGGAAGAGTCGTGTACTCGTTTGATCGTGTGCCCACCAGAACGACAAAGCGGTCAAGCAACGCAACCTTCCCAGCATGTGGGGCCCGCGAAAGGGACCTGCCGATCAACCACAGGCGCTCCCAAGGCTGGGTGGGAGCTTAGAGCTCTTTTGCTAATTTGTATTGTGTACATATAGTAAACATCAACATCAGATCAATACTGACGCTACTGCTTCACTTATCGATCAATCACTGATCACCCTCCGAGTTCTCCATGTCGTGATCAAATGATCGATCCATGGCTTCGCCTCCGCGTCAAATGAAACATTATGCATTCGTGCCTAATAAAACTTCGCACCCGCAAATGAAACATCGCGTCGAATGAAACGCTGCGCCCAAGAGTCTGACGCCATCCTAAGGAAGATTTTGCTCATCCTCGAGAATTTTTGGCAAAAAGGACCACCTCTACGAGTGAATTGTTAAAAAGGATCACCTCTGAGTGAAATTGCCAAAAAAGACCACCTGCGTCGTGGTGGCAAGCTCCACCAAACGACACGTGGCACCTGCCGTCACGGCGCAGATGGTTTTTTTTTGTCAATTTCACTCGGAGGTGGTCTTTTTTGACAATTCACTCGTGGATGTGGTCCTTTTTTTGCCAAAATTTCCATCCTCGAGTCCCCCACATACCTCGCATGGGATGTGCGGCCAGCCCCGTCCGCCTTCTGTCCTGTGATCATGGACCTACAGTTTCACCGATGTTTCCTTCTCCTCCACCACCCCTTCTTGGCATCCTCAACGATGTCTTACCCCACCCTTCCGCATCCATGGTCCGTTGGATTGTACACTCGGAAGTCATCCAACTTGTCGTGCAAATCCTTCCTCCCTTCTCCAGGCCGATGGCGAGTAAGGAAGAGCCGCACCGACCACCATCCGGCCATGGATGGCAGAGCACGCCCTGCGATACAGCGCCTCGAGGCTTATGCCGCCAGAGAAGGCAGAGTCGACCTCGTGGGCGCGAGGGAACAGAGACGCCCAAACCTCCCCCGCCTCTCCTATATCTCCTGCTCTTGCTCCGCAAGCAGGCTAACAACATCTGCCAATGCGCGTTCACACTCCAAAGCGGTGAGGCTGAATAATGTTTGAGTGCGCGAGTAGGTATTGAGAAAGTGAGGAAGTACGAACAGATCGGGCAACCATGGATAAAGGGAGCTGCTACATCGAGGTCGACCTCGATTCCTGGTAAAACGAGGTCAGTCCGACCAGGTGGGCTTTCCTTTTCTGGACCAGCGTGGGGACCACGCACTTTCCTTTTTTTGGCCCACCGTGGGGACCCCCCGGCGGCATACGAGCATCTCCCCCCGCAACTCCCACGTGAACGCCACTTTTTTTGGGGACCGCACCATAAAGCTACATCGGATCCCATCTTCTTCCCTGCTACATGTGCGTTGGATCCCCATCTTCTTCTTCACCACGCCAAGAACGAGGGATGAACCGGGGAAGAACGAGTCACATCCAGATTCTTGAGAAAAAAACTCCTCTCCTCTCGTCCGAGTTCACGCCACCGGTCAATCTGCTACATCGATTCAATCAGCTTGACCGTGAGATCTGCTACATTGAGGAACAGATCTGCTACATACACATAGTTTCGGACACTGCTAGTTTCGGATCCGCTACATACATATAGGGAGAAAATCTGCTACATTGAGGGAGGGATCTGCTACATCTGACGACTTGCAGGTCCAGGGGAATCACCTCCAGCACCCCCCTCCCCCCTGCTACATCGTCTATCCCTCTGCAAAAATTCAGTTGACTGGAGGTACTATCTTAACCAGATTCTGTTACATGAACCTTTCCCTTTGCTACATCTAGTGAAAAATATAGTTGCCCCTTGTGGTTCATAGGAACAGACTACATCTAGTGATTCTGTTACATGAACCTTTCCCTTTACTACATCTAGTGAAAAATATGGCATCATCAAGTCTTTAAACAGCTATAGCTGCCACTAATGTATGTTACATGCACTTGGTAGCTGACCTATCTACTGCCTTCAGACAAAAGTAGTTGCCACTAATGTAACTATAGTTACATGCCCCACGTTTTCATGTGCCAGAAAAAATAAATTACTGCTATGTTTACATGTGCCACTAATGTAACTATAGGACAAACAAAAAGTAACAAGTTTTAAGAAAAAGAGCATAGGACACAAAAAAGATAGCATGTTAGAACACAGGATATAACACACAGAAAAAAGATGGAACACACAAAAGTAGATAGCATGTAGATAGCATGTAGAACACACAAAAGGGTAGGACAAACCATGTAGAACACACAAAGAAAAAAGCATGTAACTGGTAGACACAAAGTTAGGGCAGAGCTACATGAGAGAACACTACACTGCACCTCTACATGCTAATACTGGTTATCAGTTCATACTGGTTTCCCATTAGTAAAGGTAGTACTGCATCTCATTTGGCCATACTGGTTGCCATGACAGTCACATGATCTTTCCCCCTGGTTTTGCCTTGGGTTTCTGCGGAAGATATTTACAACTTGCACCTGTAAAAGACAAAAAGGGAGAATGTTATTTAACTGAAGATTGTAAAAAACAGATGTAAAATTACTTTAGAAAAAATGTTGTGCAACCAAGAAATCTTAATGATTCATGTCATTGATTCCATGCAGATATTTGTTTTTGAAGAAGAATGCCAAGGGCTCGCGGATTTGAATACTTGGTTTGGTGGCATTGATCTCAATGCAACTCCCGAAGCTAGTACATCAAGCGATCAACATCGTTGGGCAGCCGCCGGAAGTCGGAGGCCATCGTGTCGATCCCCAAGGAGATGAAGCGAGGTCCTTCAAACAATGATCGGCAAGCTGATTCGCGTGCACGGATCTGGTGTTACACTTTCCGGTGAGGAAAGCGATGGTGAAGGCTGAGGTTGAGTCAACGCTCGAAGGATATGTTCCAAAGGTTCCATTTGTTGGCATGATGTTTGACACACCCGAACTAGCTTTGCGAGCACTACAACGGATATGCTCACCACATTGGTTTTCGGTGAAGATAGAATCATCTAGGAGATGTGCTAAAGATGGTCAGCTAGATAAATATGTTTATGTACGCAACAAATGCGGGAAGCCTAGAGAAGAAGAAGCGGTCCGAGTTAAGCAAAGAAACCGTAAGCTAAGCTGTGCTGACCGACTGCAAAGCAAAGCTTCGAGTAAAACGCGATGGTGCTAGATGGAAAGTTACTCAGTTTGTCGAGGTTCATACACATGAGGTGATTGACAAGTTTGCGCTTAAGAAGTACTTGAGATCACACAACAAGATCCCTACGAAGAGAAAAAGTTCATTGACTTGTTGCATGAAGTCAACCTTTCTTCGGGAAGAATCATGGAAATCATGGGGGAGCTATATGGGAGCAAGCGGAATGTCCCATACAACGGCAAAACAGGTTAGTAACTACACTGCAAAACTAGGGAACTATGACGGGATTAAAGATATCCCGGAGGCTGCTAGAGTACTTTGAAGAAATCAAGAAAGATGATCCCAGATTTTTCTACGAGGTTCAAGCTAGATGCGAGAAAATAAAGTGGAGAACCTGTTACGGGTGGATAGCAAAGCAAGAGATGTGTACCCCTGTACAATGATTGTATTTCTTTTGATACAACATTCATGACAAACCGAGTACGACATGCCATGTGCTCCTTTCATTGGAATAAATAGATATGGTCAATCCATCCGGCTTGGTTGTGGTTTTGTGAGGAATGAATCTTCCGTGAACTTTGTGTGGTTGTTTCGAGCGGTTTTTAGAGGCAATGGATGGGCTACATCCATTGAACATCATTACGGATCAAGATGCGGGTATCGAAGCTGCTATCCTCATGGTGTTCATTGGCATCATACACGGGTTACTGCAGGTGGCATATAATGCAAAAAGTACAGGAAAAACTTGGTACTTTTGTTGCTCGAGAGAAGACTTGCGTTTAGAGTTCAATGATGTGATTGACTACGAGCATGACACCGGAAGAGTTTGAACAGCGGTGGGCAAATATGGTGGAAACGCATGGGGTTGCGGATAACACACATTTCCTTGACCTCTATGATTTGCGTGAGTATTTTGTGCCGGCATATTTCCGCCACCGGTTTTTCCCGTTCCTTCAAACTACATCTAGAAGTGAAGGGTTTAATGCTTGTTCTTAAGCGGTATGTTCATCCACATGATAGCCTTGTTCGTTTCTTCAAGCGGTACATGAAACTACGAGGAAAGAATTGATGTAACGAGAAGATGCTCATGAGTTTGATGGTGATGAGAAGACGGTCGAGGCTTTGGGGGACTTTCCCATGGAGAAGCGGATCCTTCGGACATACACCCTGCCCATCTACCACCGCTTTCGGCTTGAGCTTCGCAAGATTACATCCTACAATGTTCGTGACATTGGTGTTACTTGAACAAGGGAGCATTCATGAGGTTTTCCCAATACAAGGATCCGTGCGCGGGTACGGTAGGAGGAGTTATCGTGTCGATGCTGATGTAGCTAATGGAATCTACAATTGTGAATGTTGCAAAATTAACGGGGATGGTATCCTGTGCTGCCATGCAATGAAAGTTATGTCACATCTAGGGATGGTTACAAAATACCCGAGCACTACATCCTACCCGGGTGGTGTCTACCCCCTCCGACATAGTTGCACCGCGGGATGAGAGGCAAGAAAGGCCTGTTGGCCGAAGCTATCTAGAAAAGATATGAGATTGCTTAGATATGGTAACCTCTGCGAGTGATTTTGCTAAGCTTGCTTGTTGGTTTAGCGGCCTCGGAGAAAACTAATGAAATAGCTGAACGGCACATGAGAGCAATGGAGAAAGAGATGGCAGATTTGAAAAAGGCAAATGCTGATGCACTCAAAAAAAGGAAGAGCGCCAAGCATGCAGTAAACACCAACACTGCTAATGATTCACAGGAAAGTGTACCTATGGAAGAAGATGCTGCTACTGTGGAGAATCGGAAAGCTAGGAACCCACCAATGTCAGCGACAAAAGGGCGCCCAGGTTCAAAAAGAAAGGAAGGTGGTCTACGATTCTAGAAACCAAAACAAGGTCTCTGTGGTGTGTGCAAGCAACCGAGTCACGATGCTCGTACGTGCGAGGTGCGACTAGCAAACCCAGAGAAGTACAGTTTGTTGGGCCTTTTTCATTGATTTGAAAAAAAAAGAAGGAAAAAATATAAGAAGTGAAGGTCATTGTGTTTGATTTAAAAATTATGTGGCTCATGTTACCTTGTCGAACAAATTTGTACGAGACTTTTTTGCGAATATTTAAATGATTTTTGAGACGAGTATGTTTTACGATGCGAAAAAATGTATCTTATGATTGACAACTTATACTTTATTGCATTTGCTGAATTCTTTTCGATATAGTAATAATAAAGTAACTATGTAAAGTCGGTATTGAAACATATGTAACATTTAAAAAATGAAAAAAAGAAGAAGAGCATGGTTAGAGATATGAATTACCACTTGACACATTTGCTAGACAAATAGCTGCCAATTTGCTTTCTTCGTGAAACGTAACCATTTATCTGTGTACAACTTCACGATGTTTGGAATGTCTTTTCGCGAGTACGTTGCTTTGGTGTCCTGCTTGGGCATGCTTCAAGATTCTTCGGTGTGAAAAAACCACGGTCATACACGGGAGATGAAACACGAGATAGTGTGAAGTTAAAAAAGTGAAGTTACATTGTTCGATCGGATCTGTTAGAAAAACAGCAGAAATGAAAAACCTATAGTAAAAAGTGAAGTTACATTGTTCCAAAAAAAAAATATAAAAAAATGCGTTATACACTTGAATTTAAAGAGAATTATGAAGCTTACCCATTGTTTTGGCGCGGGCTATCAATTATCTCTATAGGCCGGTCCATGATCTTTATCTTTGAGTTGGAGTACTTGTACGGTCCGAGTTAGTCTTTATGCCGAGCAATTAGCAAGTGGCAAGCGTGCATGTTTGCGGCTCGGAATTGTTTCCTAGTGAATCATATATCTCGAACCTGCGAGCTTTGATGTTCGGGTTAACAAGCCGATAATGGCTCTGATGCATCCTTTGGTGTTCCAGGAAAAGCTTGAAGTGTAGGGAAACAAATCTGTAATGTAACAAAAAATATAGATGTGGAATTGTGATGAGGAATCAGAAAAGATAGAAAAACATTCTAGTAATAAAAATGTTTGATCAGGAAAAATGATTAGTAATTAAAAAATCAGGTTAGCACTTACAATGTCTTTGTGATCCAATCTGTTTGATGGATCATTTTCGAAACATCGGGTTACTTCCTTGAGATTATCACGTCCCTCAATAAGGTATGATTTGTTTGAACGAGATAAAAAGTAAAAACCAATTACTATTGACTTGACAAAAAACGAAAGAACAATTAGATGCACATGTGTTCCACTAATTTCAAGTTCTATACGATTATCCAAAAGAAAAGAAAGAGTACAAATTGGACATAACTTACGGCTATACGCGAGAGGCATAATGACCTTTTTGGGGTTTTGATTTTCCCTTTTGATGATGTTGATTCCAATTTCTGCAACGGTGTTGTACAACTTGTTCCTTGGCCTAACGTGATTCAGCAAGGTCACCGAGACTAACATATATATCATCCGGGTCTATAAGCGTTTCCTTGTTGAAAGGGTCCCTTGGTGCATGTTTCCATCCATGCTTTGGCGGACCATGCTTGTACACCTCGTCAACGGACTTGTTGACATAAAATGTTCTACTAGTTTGTGAGTTGACAAAAGGCGATTTCGCATCTTGTCTGGCTTGGAAATCCTCTTTTCATACTCATGAGCCATCGGTGTAATGCTAGATGTCTGGTTGTTTCGATTTTGGATTCATGCGATCTTGAGCTACCTCTTCCTTCCTAGCTTCGGTTCCATCAAGATTGTTACGTTCGTTTGCAGTTCCTTCGCCTAGGTCATTGACATCTGGAGGAGTGTCGAGATCAAATAGTGGAGGATCTGCAGCCCGTCTGATTGCTTCTTCCCTTATTTTTGATTCAGAGCTTTCGAAGTCAAGCTTTCTATTCATAGGATCATGTGCAGCGGATCGGGGCACATCTGTCGTCAATGTCCTTGGTCCTGAATTTTCCTTCTCTGATTTGATAGCTGCAGCAACTTGTGACCTAGTACTGCACTGCGCGAATTGCTCTTGCTTGGGCTGCCTCCCGATTCGGTTGCATTTTTCCTTGGTGTTGTTCCTATTCCATCCTTCATAGGACTTGTTTTTGAGCTCTTGGCGCACAGCAGACCTAGTTCGGTACCTTCCTGGTGATGTTACATTGGTTTCCTCAACTTTGGTTCTCTTGTCTTTTTTGTCAACAAACCTTACATCTTTCCTTTTCTTTGGTATGATTTTAGGCTCCATTTGAGCAAGAATTTGTTGGCACTCGGGCACGAGAATAGCATCATGCACGGTTTCCGGCCCATCCATTGAAGGTTCCATTCGTGGTATGTTCTTCATTAGCTGAACCCTATCTAGAATAGGTGTGCCGATATCAATGAACTCGGGTTCTTCGAACAAAGGAAATTCAGGCTCTTTGTGTATCTCGGTGCCAACATACTTCAAGAACTCCATCCTCCTATTTTCTTCTAGTTTGGATTCCGATTCTTCACTGCAACTGCTGTCATCTGCTAACTTGTTTGTTGTCTGTACCACATGTTCCTTCTGTGATGAGGTCATGTTTGCGTTGCGATCGCCGCGGCAAAATTGATGCATGTAGTTTACGGTTCAACTTCTTCTTCATTGTTTTCAAGTTGGTCAATATCATCCTCTCGCTCTGTTACATCTTTTCCTCTTCGGATCCCTCATCAAAGCCGCTATGTGCTCGGTTTTTGTCTTGTCAATGTGAGTAAACTTGAGGGTGTTGGTTGTGACATTATCGGTATCCGCCAATGTAACCTCTGCATCTTCAAGAACTTTATTTTCTTTGTCACCAACGAGTGGAATAACATTTCCACATTCCTTCTCCACTCTTGTAACTTCAGCTTGTTCTTCAAGTTTTCCATGATCACTAAGCTGATTATCAAATGGGGCGATACTTTTTCGGTGGGAAGAGCATGTTTCGTGGTGTCTTTGGTCCTCCGTGGGCAACACTTGCATTCTTTTGTGCTTGATATTTCGTGTTGACCATAACTACATGCTCCTCATCCTTTTGAAGATTCTTCGTATCAAGCGAAGTTTCATCTTCTTTTTCCAAGCTCGCGTGTTCAACGACAAGCATTTTGGTTTTGGCAACGAGCTTGCGGGAGCGAGATTAGACTCTTTCTTCTCGACTCTGGAATTGCTATGATTGCACCGAGTTGAAGGATGTTGGGCGGCATGCGTGTTACCATCCAACTTTGATTCTCCTTGTACATTCTCTTTCTTGGTAGTATTGCTTGGTCTTGCTTCAGACTACATCTGCCGTTATTTTACTTGAATCCTTGGTTTCCACTTGAGAATGAATCGTACCAACATCCTCATGATTAGGACCTTGCAACTCTGTGTCTTTGTGTACCTTTGGTTTCCTTGGAGCAGCTCTCTTGCTTTTTTTTGGAGTTGGGTAATATTGATTTACGTGGCATAGAATTGTGGTTCCTTGATGTCGTTGGGTCAGTTCGACTCGTGGCTAGGTTCCTAACTAGCATCTGCAAGGAAGCTTCAAAACCATGGCAAGCATACTCAACTGCTTCTGTAAATCTCCTTTTGTCCTACAAAAGAAGATAATTGGAAAGAAATGAGATGTAGTGTAGGAGAAGAAAAATTAAAATTGTTTTTCCAAAAAAAGGATGTAATGATAGTGGTCAGCATTTAAAATGTGCAAAAGCATAGAAACAAAAACGATTGCACGACTTACTTCCTGTGTAACGTTTTGTGGAGCATTCTTTTCAATGAACTTGGTTATTTTGCGAGGGTACGAGAATAGAATGCTTTGTGACATCTGAACATATTCATCTTCTTCGATTGCCCATTGTCATTAGCGGTATTGTTGTTTTCATACCCCTGTGCTTGGTGCATCGGATGGGCCGCTTGTTATGCTTTTTGCAACTTCGGAATCCGACATGGAACCATCATTACCACGGCTTTCATTCATCTCCGGATCGGATGCAACATTCACATTCTCATTATCACTTCCATCTGTTATTGTCGTGTCATCCGATGCATCTTGTACTTCTGAGAATTCTTGCTTTAGCTGCAATTATATTGAGAAAAAACATAAGGATATAAAAATAAGGTTGTTTCTAAAAAAGACATGAGTGTGAAATGCAATGTAACATTTCGGAAGTAATGGAGTTTATGAAAAAACAAACACCAAAAGCACCTAAAATGAAGAGGGAAAAAACTCACCGGTAATGCACCGAATGAGCCATTTTCTTTCATGTCTTGCTTTATAGCTTTTCTAACCATTTCATTTGTCCATACTGACACTCTAGTACCTTCAGGGTTTACATCCAAATCCCGCAACTGTAATGAGTCAAGATATTTTACCTGTCATAAAAAAAAGAGAAGAAAAAGAAGACCATGGATGTAAGTAAAAAGCGTTTCCTTTGTAGAATCATGTTGAGAAGAGACGATGCCATGGGTAAAAGTTATATTTAAAAAACATATGAATAAATTGGAGAAGGAAGAGGTACCATGAGGTACGACATGCATGGACTGACTTGTTCCTTGTACGCATCTACACTCAATGATTTACAAAGGATCATTATAACAAACTTGCACATGTTGAGCCGCTTTGCTTCTTTAATATTTACCAATGAAGGATATACTCTCGGGTGACGCGGATTCCGAGTTGTTGGAGCCGAAGCAGAGCACATTGCAAAAGTTATGAAAAGCCTCGAAATTTACGTTAGCGAGGTCTCATTGCGGTGAGCTTTGTTTCTAATGAGGTAAGGGTCGAGCTGTTTCCTCCCGATAAGCGATAGTTGCTCCTTCATGAAAGCGATTTGCGTCTCGATCTCGAGCAAAAATGACATCAATATCTCCAAATGGAACACCGATAACTTGTTGAACGGACTCTTCGTCACATTGGTATTGCGCCATGTCCGGGAACACTAATGTGCAAGGCGACTGGATCAAAGCTTTCCATTAGAAGCTGGCACAGATCGGGATGCAACTTAGAACACTTAATATCCAACGGACCGCCATAGTCATTGCTCCTTATCAACAAGCTTGTTGTTCCTCTGTAATGTTTGGGTATAACTCGACCATCCTCATAGGTGAAGCCCTACGAAACAATTTCTTACTTTTTGTCTACATAACAAAGCAAAAGAAGTAGTTGAAAACAATCGAGAGGATGTATTTTTCACTATGACGATTCTGAGAAAATACAAATGAAAAAAGAGCAAAAAAGCACTAGACTAGGATGTTACAAAAAGTGACTAACCATATTATCTTGGTGCTTGTTCATTACCAGCCCACTGGAGATTCTTGTTTTACACATTGAATGCCTGGTCTAGCTTCATGCACATTTTCCTCTTGCTTGGCATGGAATTGGACTGGTGACATGGAATGCTTCGAGTGTAAGCTTATGGCGCATCCGGTTGTACTTTGAATATCTTACGACGGACTTGTTTTTTTTGTTACTACTAGATCTTGTCATTGTACACTGTAACAAAAAATCTGCATTAAAGAAGAAGTTACAATTTATTTGAAAAATGTAACTCTGCATAAGACATTTCCCCATGAAAAAAAGTGAACCCTTAAAATTTCAGAGTAATAGAAATTGAGATGGAATACATTACAGAAAAGAGTTATATACTCTCTCTAAAAAGAAACGAACAATCCACACATATATATTAAAAATTACAGACCATAAAATGTCGTTCATAGGAACTAATACAAAAATGAGAATGAAGGTTCAACATAATAAAAAAGTACTTATTACATTTCCATGTTCAGAAGTACATTGCAGCATAGGTAAAAAAACACAGGTGGAAATGTGACAAACATAGATTTGGGAACATCCTCCCAAAAATCTAGTTATGAAATTCCAAAAAAAAAAAAAAATCACTCGAAGCCTCTCCCCCCACGGTACAGCCTGATCGTATTTCCTTCCCTAGATGGACTAGACAACACGTTCCCATGCATCATCAATTGAAGCCCTGAAATATATTGGCATGAAAGACGCGTCAAGGGCAGCAATCCTTTTGTTGACATATGCTACTCGATAGAACTTGATCATCATGTGTCCACCCACGTAGAAGTGATGGATAGATGTGTAATGAGCTTCAAATGTGGTCCTATACTTCATGTACATTGTTCCATCTTGGTCAACAGCAAACTTGTGGTTTGGGAGGTTGGCAACTCGTATGGCATACGGGAAATCCCTAGGGCGTCCGAAATACTTGATTTCCACTGCGAGCGAGAGAATGCGAAGGGCCTTCTTGTACACCAAGGATGTCCATTGTGGTGGCGGACAACGTGGGGTAGTAATGCAAGTCCATGTCTTCGATTGGAGTACCAAACCCTCTAGGGTAGTGCATAATAGAATTGCCTTCATGGCATGCAAGGAAATGCTCAACGAGTGCATGAGTAAACATCGTCTTCATCATAAGGTAACATGCTTGATGGTTTCGAGGTTGATGCATTTGATCAACGTGTCATTAAACTTGAAGGTGCCCCTTGTGTAATCTAGGTTTAGTGCATCAAGCTGGGTTTGTGCACCTAACAATCGGTTGAGCATGCCGTGTGCTTGTTTACGACATAATTGATAGGAGCGAGTAGTCAAAGCTTTGACTGTGTGGAGTGCATGGAAAATTGCCTCGGGTGATGAAGAGAAACGGACACAAACCAAGAGGACACCAATTACTTGGGCCAGGCTGCGGACTAAGGTAATCCATAACTAAACGAGAAACCATGGGGTTCCTAGATTCTTCGTTGTTGTCCATAGCTCTATTTTCTGTCTAAGAAAATTAGTTAGTTTTCTTGTGAAAAAACAAAAAACAACTAATCTGAATATACAGAAGGAAAAAAAGATAGCTCAAAATCTATTATTGCATATAGCATATATGTAAGCTGCATGTTCCATTTTGTGTCCTACACATTATGATGTTACATGCACCAAAAAAACTCAAGCGTAGAAAAAGAGATGGTAGAGAGTCGGAGCTACAAGGTCGACGTGATGCAATAAACACTGCATGTAAAGATGATAAAAATCTATAGTTACCTTACATGTCACTAAAAGCAGCCAAAAAAAGAAATTTAAGTAAAAAGATATCTCATGTAACATACTACGTCGAGGTCTGGAAGTAATATACTGACCAGATTCAGTTACATGCACCTAGCAAAAAAAAAAAAATAGAAAAAATCCCTTTCCCCCATATCTGTAGCTGCTGTACATGATTCAGTAATATACTGACCAGATTCAGTTACATGCATCTTAGCAAAAAAATATGTTACAAGCACTTACACAGCTACAGCTGCTGGCAACGAACACAAACATATCATTTTCCGGTTACATGCCCCCCAGGTATAGCTATCATGTGACATGCAGTAATGCAGATACTTATATCATGGTTTGTGTGACCTAGTTACATGGTTTGTGGACCATGTGCTACATGCTTTATGCCACCTGAAAACAAGCTGATAACCATTTTTTCGGGGACTAAAACTAGACTTAGCATTTGATTTTGATAACCATGTGCTACACTTGTTACATTTTCATTCCCACATACATAGCACTTGCATGCAAAAAACATGGGTGCATGTAACCACTACATATGAAAAAATATCAATACAAATTAGGATGTAACACTGTTTGCATAAAAAAAAGGATCCACACACATCGGCTATGAGCTTGACCATGGATATGTTGCTACAACTAAAATCAGCGAGTTGCGGAGGGAGATCCTCGAAAAATAACTTAGATCCGTGAATGCTTCAACGAGATCCTAACATATGCTGAACGAAAATCACCATCAAACTTACCGAGAAACAGCTCGGGCGCCAAAGTAGATGTAGCGACAAAACAGAGCAAAGCCGAAAAATCCCCCGAATCCTGCCGGATCATACGAAGGATGTAACCACGAGAGACAAACCCGGATGCGGGGTGCTTGCGCTCGAGGGAGGAGAGGGCGCAAACCATACCTCACCGTCGACGAGCGATGAAGACCTTCCCCCGCCGAGCGGACGGAAATGCGGATCCGACGACGAAATCAGCCGCCAGCCGACATGGTGTACACCCGCCGCGGCCAGGATCTCCTACTCTGCGGCGAGAATCGCGGGGGAGCGGCGGCGATTTGGCCGGCGATTTGGCGAAGCTCCGGGAGAGATTTGGGCGAAGAGCGGAGGCGAAATGGATGAAGCCGACGGCACGAGTCCCGAAATTTGAACCGCCTGGGAAATTACTACGCGCACCAAAAAAAAACAGCGGACGTTACGACCAGGTGGTGGCCCCCCGCGCGGGACGGCGCGCGATCGTCCGATCTCATCCAACGGCGCGGACGCGTGACCTCGGCGTAGGACCAGAACGAAGTCGACTAAGAGATAGAATTTGCGATGGATAAATCGTGTGCAATATTTTTTGATCCAAGAAGCAAGGGGAGCACCATGGGGCGTCATGTCCCGTACAGCAGCCGGCAGGGCGTGATCGCCACCAACTCATCCAACACCCGCGCCGCCGACAAATAAACGCTAGCACTAACCCGTCGCCTCTTGGTCTACCTCAGATGCAGCACCAGTGTCTCCGCCGTTAACACAATTTTCCGGCAGCGCCGTCAGTCCCGACTTCCTCGCCAGTCGCCTCCGCCGCCCGCACCTCTTCGTCTAAATCCCACAGCACTGGCGGTGGCTAGATCGCCTTGTTGAGTTGATGCAAGCACACGGACTCTTCAGCCAGGTTACTTTATCTTGCGTGGGATCAGCTACCGTCGTCCACCGCCGTCGTGCAGTAATAAAGGCCGTTTGGAGTTGGTGGGTATACGCGCCGGGAAGCTCTTGCTGTCGTGGCCACGTGGCCTGGGCAGAGGAGATCCAAGGATTGCATCTGGATACAAGAGGTAGCGCTGGTGGGTTGCTTTATAAGAGCATCTCCAGCAGACGCTGCAAAAATCGGCACGCTATACCTAGCGCTCGGGCGGCATTTTGCGCTCGGGCGGAAAAAGTGCTCCTCCGCCGGACGCGCCATTATGCAGCGCGCGGCGTGGCGCGAACAACTACTTCGACCGTTTTCGTTTCAAAATAAATCAAACAAATCAATCAAAAGATGAAAATTTAATTGAAACTACGAAATATATTAGGAGTTCGACGATACGAAATACATTTTATTTGAAACTACTCTATCCTACTCCGAATCCCAGTCGTAGTCGGACGAGTGGCTGCTCGGAGTCGTCTCGGACACCGGCGTTGAAGTCCACTCGAAGGAGGAGGAGGAGGAGGAGGAGGAGGAGGAGGAGGAGGAAGAGGAGGAGAGAATGATTGTGGACGGCCCTGCGCCGTTTTTCTTCTCCTCCTCCCTCCTCGCCGCCTTCCTCGCCGCGGACTCCGCCCGGCGCTTCTCGCGGCTCGCCTTTTTCTTCGTCACCGCCGCCGCCTTCTCCTCCTCCTTCTGCGCGTAAAACGCCTCCATCGCGGCGACATCTTCGGGAAACTGGCGCGCCCACTCGAGGCGGAGGCGTTCGTCGCGCTCGGCGATGAGGAGCCGCTGCTCGAGCTCCCGTTGGCGGCGCTGCTGCTCCCGCGTGATGGCCGGCGATGGCGGCGCGAGCTGCTCCGCCTGCTCCCGCGTCCAGACGTCGTGGAAGTTCATCTGCCGGCGGGAGCGGCTGAGGCGCCAGGCGACGGCGTCGTACGCCCGCGCCACCTCGTCCACCGTGTCGAATGTCCCGAGACGGATGAAGGAGCGGATCTTCGCGTCGAAGCGGCCGCTTGGCCGCGATCGAACGCCGAAGTAGCCGGAGGCGGAGCGGCGGCGCAGAGGCATCTTGCCGGAGTCGGAGGCGGAGCGTCAGCGCGGGAGGCAGAGCAGTGGGGAGAGAGAGAGAGACGAGCGACACGCGAAGCTCCGACGTTGCGTGCACGCGTGTCGCGTTACGCGCGCGCAGCGAACTCACGCGGAATAGCGCAAACGCGCGGGCGCGACAAAGTTTTTAGCACGCGCGCCTTTTTCCCGTGTCTGCTGGAAGTTCGCGCGGGCGTCCGCGCTTTTTGCAGCGTCTGTTGGAGATGCTCTAAATGCTGGACTCGTCGACTAGGATGCTAGATCGCTTGGACGGCCCACCACCAGCCATGTGGGGTGCAGGCGATGGGCTTGCCGTCGGCAGATTGGGGAGGCGCCTCCGGCTGCGCGGTGCACGTGATGGGATCGCCACTGGCCGCGCGCGATGCACGTGATGGGATCGCCGCTGGCCGCGCGCGATGCATGGAGGTTTTCTTCCAACTAGATGACCTGATGCGCCCCGGCGCAGAGGCAAAAGTGAGACAATTAGAATTTAGTAGGTCTTTAAGAGCCATTAAGCCTGTATAAGCAATATTTTGGTAGTAGATAAATAATTGGTTTTGAACATTATAAATTGTTTGGGCACTTCATCTACCTGGATGGATAATCCCTTTCTTTAGTTTTATTCTATATTTTTTCGAGGTGGAATGGGGACTATTCAACTCATTTGTTGTAATAATATTGATTTAGATCTTAGTTTTGATAATTGTAATAGTGCCTGTACTATAAAAGTAAGCACATGGAAATGAGATCTGTATGGAAGGTTCTGTTGTTTTCAGATCTCAATGGAAGTCAGTCTAACTCCTTGTATTTGCACCAAACAAATTCTATATAGTCTCACTTTTTTCATCTGTAGTTTTAAATTGGTTGGCCATTTGATCTATAAACGGGCCTCTAAATATCCAACCCAAAGATATTCTTAGGGTCGTATAAGATGTAGTATACGATGATGTTTATATACTAATAGAATCAGTACATTTTATCTATAAATCTGGCAACACAAATTTTTTATATATATTATATTGGAGGTGGTGTTTAAATTGGTGGAAATTAGAACTTGAGAGAGCTCTAAAAAGACAGCATTTTTGTTTCTGGAGAAGTAGATGTCTATTCATCTCATAGACATGTGTGTTTATTTTTGCCAAATGGGCGGTGCATTGAATATTCTAAGGCTGGGTTATAGTACCCATGATGAGATTTTGTGCTGTAAATCTTGGGCCATGTGTTATTTCCTACTGTCGTTTCCATTGAGCTGTGAAAGTAGTACTGGGCCAAACTTAGCGTACCGATGTTCAGCAGGAGATCTGAATCTTATTAGGATACACCGTCTCCTTTAATCACTAAGAGCGCATAGTAAATATACTTGTAACTTAGGTTGTAAAAAGATAGGAAGGGGCCTAAGAGAAACTTGTGTATTGTCTTCTGGTTAATTGGAAGATAACATCGTTAAAACACATTGTACAGTCTTGTTCACAAGTTAGAAGCTGGTACCAGCCAAACCAAAAGGAAATCAAAACCCTTACAAACACATAAAGCTGGTAGCAAAGACCATAACACCTAGAGCTATGTGAACGGTCCATGATCTCTGTCTTGATTTGAGTGGCAGATCTTTTACTCCCATGATCGATGTTCTGAAGTTAGAAGAAAATGTGACTTCATAACACTGTTGCATACAGGATATGTTAGCGGCTGCAAAAAAGAAGAAGAAGGGTAAACAGCATACTTGTGCTGCAGATGAGGAAGCTCATCTTGCTACAAAAGGTCTATCTTCACACCAGTTTTGGCACAATAGCGGTTGTCATACTTGGATGGACCGTAGGAAGATCAGGTTAGACATTCATGGGTCTTTTACTATGGACAAAACATATAGAAACGGTGGCAGAAAGAGGCAGCATCTTCACCTGGTATTAGGCTGTCGATTAGAGAATATGTCAGTTGTTGATCATCAAAATATGGACCGACATCCATTTAATTCACCAAGTGAAGGCACGCTGCACCTTTACCCTTCTCATCCAACATCCAGTCTAGATCCAACCGTCCACATGACTCAAAGGCAAACATCTGTTTTGCAGCCCTGCAGTGAACATCAACAGCTTACTGCAAGTTGAATTCAGTTTGCCATTTGGATTCAGTAAGCAGCAACAGATCGTAAAGTTGCATTTAAAATCGTAGATGTTTCAAATAGACAGAAAGTGGACATTAGTTTAAATAGCCTGCCAACTTTATTGGATCCAGTTAAGTTTGAACAGAAAAAAAATCAAGAAGTCATAGTTCTCATTCGCACACTATAAAAAACATGAACATATTATACAATAACATAGTAGTAGAATTTAACACTGAAATTCAGTATTTGACACCAAATTTCTGCAACACGTAACGTCCAAATTCTACAGCAAGATATGCTAATACTGAACATTCATTCAAGTGCACAAATCAGGACATTTCACTTGTATACTTAGGCTAAAAAAGACTACAGTTAACCCCTGAAATACTGTAGTTAGCCCTGTCCAAAACACTATTACCTCCATTCATTATTTTGCATTATGGGATGGGGAGTACGGAGAGAGCAAGGGGAGCAGCGATCGAGCCTCCCACGGGTGTAGCTCCTCCTCTGGGTCAGAGCCGTCCCAAGTCCCTCCTCCACATGGCGTCGCCCCTCACTGCTCCTCCACCTGAGAGCCAGCGCCGCCCCTCTCTGCTCCGCCACCTCTGTCCCAGCGGTGCTCCTCAAGCTCCCCCCGCCTGCTCCACGTCCAGACCCACCTCCCTCTCCCACTACTCCACCTCAAGAGCCCAGATGCCTCTTCCCTAGACAACAACCGCCACTTCAGCCCCGCCCCGACCTAGTTTTCCAAGAAATAAACGAGATTGACGGGGACGAACCTGCTCCACCGGCATGGCCTTCTGTAGCACCTCCCCCGCCAGTCCAGTCCCCACGACCGGTGAGGCGACGACGGATCGAGGACGACCGCCTGCGCACGAGGAGGAGGAGGAAAGCTGGAGGCGGCGGCGTCGGGAACGACCATGGAGTGGCGGCGGAGGGGAGTTGGGCTCACACGGGAACGAACAATGGGGATTGAGCAGCTAGGGTTTTTACCGCACCAATCGCGTGCGGGATGTTGAGAGATAAAAGAGAGAGCTCTCTGTCCACCCACCCCACGGAAAAACAGGGAAAAACAAGCGACGCGGGCGAGCAGCATCCCTCCCTCTGTTGGCTGACCCCACTCGTGTTCGGTCCCAGATGTCATTGACTCATCCAGAGAAGCAGAAGGTGACGAAAAGTATGACCGCATCGGACGGCCGTGGTGGAAAACGGGAGGTAAAAAATACTGTGGCACGGTGAAGCAACGCTCAGGATTGAAGCCCCTTCAGAGCCCTGGGAAGCCGAGTAGCGCAGGCTGCTTTCTAGGAGTAATTGTGATGCAGGCGTGCATCTCGCCGGCCCCTGTCCGAGACCTGACGACCGTGGTCGACCGACCTCCTAGACATCCTCCGCTCGTCAGAGCATCTCCAGCCCCAAATAGACGCCGGCAGGGGCACCGGCACTGTCTCCTCCATTTTGGGACGCTGTTCCCACACCGACGCCCCAAACAGACGGTCCCGGTAGATTTTTACATTTAAATACAAATTTGCGACACGATATTCATACGTAGTTCGAACGAAATTTGTACAAATTTAACGCGATTTCAAACTAAAAAACTAAAAATAAACATCTAGCGGCGTGGGGAGTCGAAGGCGCTGAAGTCCAGTTCGTCGTTGGATGACCCGAAGGACCAGCTATCGGCGTCGTCGCTCTCCTCCTCGTCGGCCTTCTCCTCCTTTGGCGTCGGCATCTCGGATGGTCCGGCGAGGTCGACGTAGTTGGCGCCGTGGTCCCTAGCGGACCACACCGCCGCCTGTGGAAGTGGTGGCGAGGCGTCCTCCTCCTTGACGCGGGAGCGGCGGTCCGACCCCGTCGTCCGACGAGCCGGAGCAGAGGAGGCGCTCCTAGCGTCGTCGCGGATGACGACGCCTCCAGAAGGAGGTGCGGGCACGGCCGAGCGCGTGCGCCCGACGGCGGACGATCCCGTGCGTGAGGTTCTGGACGCTGCGGTCCGTGCCGGTGCCCCCTGCTTGGTAGGCGGCGGCGCCATGGACGCTGCCTGCGGGAAGTAGACCGGCTCCCGTTGCCCGCGGACGCGTGGACGGTAGCTGTACTCGCGAAGCGTGCGGTCGACGTCGCGCCCGTACCACTAGGCACGACGCCCTGCGTTGTTGAAGCGGCCGCCAGAGGGATTGTCCATCCGCGCGACCTCTTCGGCGCGCTCGCGACCGAAGCGCTCTTCCCAGTCCGGGCTATCGACGACATTCTCCGGGAGCCTCCTCTGCTCCGGCGTCATCGAGGCCCGCCGTTCCTTGGCGAGGGCCCGCATCTGTGGTCCTCGCGGCGGCAACGGCGGCAGGGCGAAGCCGTCGTTGGAGAAGTGCCAGCCGTGCGGCAACTTGAACTGCACTGGCACGGGGATCCGGTTCCAGTACAACACGTCGGCCTCGTCGAACGACAGCTGCGTCGAGCGCGGCATGCCGCCGCCGCTGCCGCCGGCCTGGTCGTTGTGCGCCATCGCGTTCGCGTGCGGGTGGGCGGTGGTTGAGGACGGCGGCGGCTAGGGATGGACGGCGGGGAAAAGAGAAGAGTGCGCGCCGGTGTGGTTTTAAGGAAGGCGGCGGACGCGCATTGAAGGCACGTGGGTAAGGTAGGTGGACGCCGCGTAGACAGTCGCCGCCCTCGCTGTTTTGGTTTCCGTGCGGGAGACCATTAACGCCGATGACCAACCTCCCCGTGTCGTTTCCGATGCGAACCGCCGCGTCCCCTCGCTGACAAGGCGCCCCCACCTGTGAAAACCGTCGTTCCGCGAGGCGTCGGCGCGCCCGATTCGCGCCCTTGGTGAAGGGGCCGGCACGGGGTTGCCGGCGATTCTATTGGGCTCCAAAATTGGCCGGCCCCGTTTGGGGCGCGCCGGTGCGAGGCCATTTTCGCCCCCGGCCCCCAAATTGCTATCGGGACCGCTATCGGGACCGCCGGTGGAGATGCTCTTAGACAACACCTTGAAATTCCCTCAGACTCCTCATCACCTGGTTACCCGTTCGAAATTCCTCGCATTATACATACATACATACACTATATAAAAGTTAAACAGATTAGCGATCCGTGAGAGATTTTGTTACTGTAGACGCGCTATTTTGGAGCAAATCCGTCCGGCCTAAATTTATGTCGTGTTTACGGTTGCACAGATAGGCCATGAGTCCGTGGCGCGCAGCTATTTGTCTATCTCGGGCCCTTTAGCCATTCAAATAGGAACCAGACCCTCTTCCAAGCTTCCACCTCTGTCGCGCCCCGTTACCCCTACTTATTTTAATTTTTAATTCAATGCATGTCATCTGTGAAATAAACTATGTCGTATGACTTTAGACAGGGTGTTTCTGCAACCAGGTGCATATGCACCCTTTATTTGAAATACATTTTAAAATATTTCAAAATGTCAAACAAATACAAAAATATCTCTCATGTATATGTTGGCATGTCACATGCTCACAAAGTTATTTCGACAAAAACCGACATGATTTGTGCCCCGTGTAAAAAATATAAATTTTGGTGCTAAGATAATCTATTTCTCACGATTTTTTTCTAAATCTTTTAATTTTTTAAAATTTGTTTTGTACATACTGGGTGCATATGACTTTGGATAAGTTTTGAGTTTCCGCTATGACTTTGTATTTATTTTATGAACTTGTCAACTATGATAATGAGCTCAACGTCTAGAAGTCAACAGATGAATTTATTTTTACCGTATTTAAAACCTACCGAAATATGCAATTAAAGATTAGAAAATGTGAAAAAAAGTGTAAGAACCTGAACATTTCCAGCGGTTCCACTAGTACGGTGTATAATAAAGTTGAAGTTGTACAGACAATCAAAAATTGCATATTAACGCAGTGGTCGAGGTGAGCGCAGAATGTCTGCGACCCTGACGTCGTGTGTTCGAGTCTGCCCTTGGCTCATATTTTTATTATTCTTTCTTCACCTCTGATAGGTGGAACCCACATGAATTATACAACCTTAAGGTCACATCTGACAGAAAAAAAATGTATAGGGGCGTTACTGAAAAAAAACATCACCACGTGTCATCCTCTAAGATCAGTTGGACCATTTTTGCACGGCAATGCAAGTTGTGGGACTTGGGTAACTCGTTTTGCAAGATGTGAGACTAAAAATGTATATAGCTCCTTCTTCGTCTTGGCTTCTCCAACCGCTGGCTCCAACCAAGTGCACGTGCAGGCCGATGTGCACGCCTCCTTCCACCACACGGCTTCGCGCCTTCCAAGCTCTCCTTCAACACCCGCCTCACACGCCCCGTCGCCGTGGCTGACGAAGAGGCCCACCATGACCGGCGTGGCGGGGAGCTCACCGCTGCCCATGAATTCCACCACAGCGCAGGGTAGTGACCCGCGGGATGGAGGCCTGAAGTTTTCTGGAGGCAACGGCCGCCGTAGGAGACGAAAAGGCCCTCCATGGAGGCATGGACGACGCGGCTGGAGCTCTCGGTTGGGGCGGATGCTTCCTATGAATTTTACCGCCGGGGAGGAGAAGTGGAGAACCCCCTCTCTTTTGCTTCTTCCATGACCTCTCGATCTGTTTTGGAACGATGATGTTTCTCTTCAGTTTCGTTTTGATTGATTCTGTTTTCCTATGCTTTTTCCGACCGTCTCGGCTGCTGAACATAAATTGCACTGCTGCAAGTGCCATGTCGTGGTAGACAAGGCGCCGTCCGCTGTCCGCACAAACAACTATCTCCATGAGCTGTAATGCGTCACTCCCTCTCCCGTTACTGCTTTCGTTTGATTTCATGCCACTCCATTGATTCTCTCTGGAAGACACTCCATTGATTCTCTCTGGAGGATTTGTGCTAATCCAGCGGGGACATTTTTTTCCATAAGTGCATGCTACATGTTCGACGAAATGCCTACTAGAAATACCCTGGGTAAGGAAAATAGAATAACACACATTGATATTCAAAGTATGCATGAATTCTGGTCGCTCTCATGTTGTTATATTTGACCAATTCCATTGTCAAAGTTTTTCCTACCATATTTGCAGTTCACTGCAATTTGTTGAAAATGAGGGAATGTGCCAGAATACACTATCAACTGATGCCTAAATGTTATAAGAGATAGTGAAATTGTTAATCTATTGTAGGTTTGTTGCTTATTTATCCATGCACATGTACAGTTTTTGTCCAGTTTTAAGGACTTCTGTCCCATACAAGTTACCACCAGTTGTAGCACTATAAATCAAAGAACTGGAAGTTTAAGAAATAGGGACTATCTTCTATCTTAGAATCCACCCACTAAAATCGAGCTTATGGGATTCTATAGACTTTGTATAACCAACTAGAAAGTAAAATTGTGAGTAAAAGAAAGTAAAATCAATTCAGTCCTGCTCCTTTCTCATGATATCCGTTAAAACTATTTCCTTTTGCAGCTCGGGTTGTTTTATTCTTGATTTTACTTACAATCCCTGTCACATGTATAAGAAAATCTACATCACAATGGTAAGTTTTGATCTACATGCATTCATGGTATGGTCCATTCTTTGTGGTTAGGGAATAATATAGGTACATAGTGGTTGTTACATTTGCAACATCCCATTTATTTAGTTAACACTGAATATGTCATTGGTGCATCGTTCTCTTACCACGGACAGTTGATAGCTAATATCGCGGTGCCTATTTTGCTTACGAGCAGTTGATAACTAATATCATCGTGCCTATTTTGTTTCAGATTGCAGAAGCACTACGTTGTGTTGTTTCATTTTTCCAAGTTTGCAGTTATATTTATGTCAGCTCCCATGTCTCAAAAAAAAAAACTCCCGACCCTAGGTAGCATCTAGGCAAAGAACCACCAAAGAAGCATATTTGCACACTAGAAGGAATTATTATCCCTTCTTTTTTTCTTAATATGCGAGTTTATTCAGTACAGCTTTTAATCAGATACAATGTAGAGGCCAGCAACATGCCTGCAGATGCTGATCAAGAATCAAAAAATTTGGTGACATCAATGAGCTGTTCGCACTAAAGAAGCAAGAGGTTCAGAGAGTATGCTAATACTTTTGGAAACTTGACACGAAACAGGCTTGAGGATGAGTTTCAGCCACTCATTTTCTCCGAGAAACATGTATCCCAGATGATCAAATCGCGAGAAACAACATTCTTAGGAGCATCCAGGTCAGTACATTTAGAACATGAGAGGTCAGCTTGATTTTTATTGATTGTGTCTAACTAATTCCATTGCTTCTTTGGTGTTTGTGACAATCAAGAGTTTTAAGAGTCTACGAGCTAATTTGGTTGTACTGCTGAGCAACTTTTTTTCTGAATGGGGTGTGCCCCGGCCTCTGCATCGGTTGATGCACACAGCCTTTTATTAAAGAAGCAAATATTCAACGTTTACAATTCAGGGATCAACGAGGGTCGATACAAAAATCAACCACCGAAAAAGTAAAAGGATACTAATGTAATCTAAGCTCACACTTTGCATTATATTTCTTCGTGGCACCACTACTGATATGAACTTTGAAGTATCTAACTGAGATCAGTTATGGTGGTACGCAGTTCTTCTTTTACGGTATGCCTAATTTGTTCAAAAGTAGCTAGAAATTTTGTATTGTTCAACGAGTCATTTATCATGCCACAGGTTCCTCCACTCCCAGGACTAACGAAAATATTCATTCTTCTTTGGCATGAAGATATTCTTTTATAATGTTTAGCTTTGCATTCTATTGATAATTTTATAATATCTGGCCAAAGATGATCTAAGCTAATCTTATTTTTATAATTTGTTCTCTCATGAGCTTATCCATTCATGTTTTTGTATTTTATTGAAAGTTCGACCAGGCTTACTCTCCAATTTGGTTTTTTTTTCAAACAATTATCTGAAATAGTCAGCTGCTATAATTAGATCGTATATCAGTCAACCTAGGTAGTTCATCCATTGTGGGCGGGTCGTCTTCGTCTGCTGCATATAGTTCTGAGGTTTCTGATCCCGTTCATTCTGATGCTCCTGCTGTGCTCGATCCTGCTGTACCAGTTGATCCGTTGTTTCACAGTTTGTGCATTTTCTGCTTTTGCTGTACCTGTTTAACTGTTATTGCCTGTGTACTGACTACTCTTTGTTTTTGGTTTAGTATGTGCTACTCCTTTCACGACTTCTCACTGGGTTGCTGCAAATCGTCAACGGCGTTTGGATGTGGGTTTACATTCTGCTTTTGTACGAGCAGGCTGTGCTTCCGATTTATTGTTTATAGAACCCAAACTTTGCTGCAAAAAAAAAAAACTAAGAGAACAGCAGAAAGTTAAGCTCTAGGATGTGATACAACTACACTTTGGGATTATGTACACACAAATTTACTATGTTCTAGATCTTAGCTTAACCAGATATAACCACCGTAACACACCATTGTCGATTTGGTTTCAGTCCTCAGGCTACTCATCAGTACCAGTATTCCATCAAGAAAATATCATAAGTTCTCACACTGTGGTTTCCCTGTCTATGATAGAAGCTCAAAGTAGTGCGGGTTCTTCTAGATTAGCTATTGCAGCCCTTTAGATTACTCTGTTTTTTCGTATTTTTTCCAGTCAATGTGTTGAAGACCATCTTAAGGCTGTCCTCCTTTTTTCCTGTTTTATATTGCTTCTTACCGTTCTGATTAGTGATGATCCAGCGTCGGTGCGTAGTTTGTTTTATCTCTTTGGTGTTCATTTATTCATCAGGCAGCAAAAGAGAATCTTTAGTACAATGAGCATACTGGAACTAGAATTCAGAATGTTGTAGCGTGACAGTTGTTCGTTTATTCATCAGGCAACCAAAGAGAAGCTTTGGTATAGTGAGCAAACGGAAGTGAGTTCAAAGTGATGTAGTTTAATAGTTTCAAACATGTGTGTTCTTTGTTTGGGGTTCAGTTGGTGACTGACGTGGCGCATTCTTGCACAACACCAGAATGGTCTTGAGCAGTACCTAGCTTAGCTTATTTTTAAGAACTGTCCAGATCAATACCGGCCTTAGAGCCCGTCCAATCTACAACCATACAAACCATAGAAGATGCACTTCAGGGTAACTGACATAGGGCATGTTTTGTGCTGTTACGGGGTGCTTCCAACATGAGATACAACTACAGATCATGAGCCTGTGTATAATTTTCAGCTTATGCCCGTTAAACTGTATACAACCTATGCTTCGAATTGATTATGCGAATGAATGCAGTTTACCTTTTGGATTCTTTTCAGCCTTTCATATTTATATGTCCTCGTACAGCAGACATGAAGGCCTGATTATGCCACTGATACAGCTGCATCCACTGTTTCCTACCATATTATCTGCCCATGTTCGCTTCAAACTTCGTAGAGAGACCAGTCTACACACAACTCTACCATCCCTATTGATATGTTACGCCACGGGCGCGGCGTGCCGCTGCGCCAGTCCCTCCTACCATATTCAATAAACTGCACAGTTTGTGGAATTAATCAGTTCCGCTTCCGCCGCAAATCCAACAAACTCGTGGAGGAACGATCGTGGCACAGCCCCGACTTCGCTGGCCAAGAACATGACCGCGAGCTTTACAGTTTACGACCACAGCGATCACGGCCTTGATCGTCGGACAGTCGTCGCTGGCATATTTGACCAACCCAACCATCGCTTCTTCGATCGATCTTTGTTCCTCGATCTGACCTGTATCTAAAGGTATAATAGATGCCCCCTATGGGGGATTCACAGCGATCAAAACATGTGAGCCGTTGGATTTTTACACTGCGTTGATCTTAGCTGTTCGTTGTTGGCTCACAACTGCTAGATAAATCCATGCAACAGACATGTTCTACCCATCTGAGGCTGGTCGTGGGCCCCACCAGTGTCCGGGCCCGCCCGTCAGTAGCCGCAGGTGTGGTTGGCTTCGGTGCACGAAGACCAGGTGTGGTTGGCTTCGGTGCACGAAGACCGGGCCGAACAGAAAAATCCCCCCGCAGTGAGACAAAAAGGCCTTCTCGTCCAATCACCATCAAACACTAGCCGCACAACTCATCTCTCCCATCGCCGCCGGCTCGCCCATCCCTGCTCCTCTCCGTCGCGCTTGGCGCCGCCGATGCCGCCACCGGTCCTCCTCTCCGCTCTCTTCTTCGGGTGCATCTCGCTCCGGCTGCAGTCGGCGCATGGAAGGGCGACACCGGTCGCTGGAGTTCCGATGGCAGTGGTGCGTGGCGAGAGGATGACCAGCCGGGCAGCAGACCGAGAGGATGACCAACAAGTAGCCGGGGCGGCCGCGGTGGCGGGCTGAAGGAGGCGGAGCTCGATGCACCAAGTGCGTCTCTCTCCTTCCTCTCTTTCTCTCTTTCCCCCTCTATCTCTCTCTCATGGCTTGCCCTGGAGGACTAAGGAGGAGGGCACGAAGGGGCTGGAGCAGGTGGCCGGCCCTGCTATTCCTGGCTGGGGAGGATAAGGGACGAGGAAGGCGTAAAGGGGTGGGAGCAGGCTCCCACGCACACAGCTGTGGCGGCTCTTACCGCCGCCGAGCGACTCTGGCGACCAACACCCGGCGCGACGCCGGCGACCAGCATCCCGAGCTAGCTCCTTGGTGTGGCTCCTCCCGTCACTCGTGCTGCTCCTCCATGGCAAGCAACCTTGTGCAGCTCCTCCTCCTCTCCTCAACCATTTCAGATTTTACACTAGTGGAAAAGGGGCAACCGTCTAAGCCTTTAATACCGGTTCCCTTACGAACCGGTATTAAAGGGGCCATTTGTACCGGTTTGTGCGCCCAGGCGGGCGAGGAGCAACAATACCGGTTCGTGAGGAATTACAGGTGCGTGTGGGGCCAGGTGACATAGGCATCCCCAATGGACCTGCCGAAGAAGGTACCCGAGGTTTACTGAAGGCTTACGACCCGAAGATTTACAAAAGCCCAGAAGCCCAATCGAGGGATAATTTGGAGATATAGAATTGTATTAGGAATATTGACTTGTAACTATTGCGGGACGGGTCAGAAACCCTCCCGGACTCTGTAACTTGTGTATCACGAAACCGTCGGCTCCGCCTCCTATATAAGGGGGAGTCGAGGGACAGAGAAGGGATCGATTCATTGTTTACATGCAACCCTAGTTTTCATAGCAGTCGAGTATTTTTCCGGCTGAAACCTTCGAGATCTACTTGCCCTCTACTTCCAACTAAACCCTAGTCTACAACTTGTAGGCATTGATAAGTTAATCCCTTATCAATTGGCGCCGACCGTGGGGAAACTGGCACCGTCTGTGGGGATTAGAGGCGACAAGGTTCTGATCTCGATGGCACGCTCAACATCTTCGGCGTCTTCGGTAGCAAGCAACACGACGGATCGAGGTAAACAGATCGAAACCGCTCTAGTCGATTTTGTTCCTCACCCACCCTCCCGTATGGATGCATATACACATCTGGAGGAGCCCATGGATATGGCGTTCGGGAGTTTCCACTTCCGCGTCGGGAAGCAAGGATCTTATCAACTCGCAAGATCGGAGTCGACGAGATCGGTTGCAGCTGGTTCCGGTTCGTCGGGATCGGTTTCATCGTTCGAATCAGGCGACGAGGAGATTTCGTCGGCAATCTCTTCCAAGCTGGCATCAAGCGACGAGCTCATCAAGATCTTCGACAACATATCCGTCGGGTCGTCTGCGGACTCAAATATAAGCAACGATTCCGACAACATCGATGCTCTCAATTTCATCAACGGATCTACGTCTATCCGTGAGGTCTTCGCCGATCTATATGACGGTGTCACCAATCACGACAAAGATCAGAGCTCAAAATATCATCAAGTTTATGCAATAGGAGATACAAGTCGTCCACAGGAGGAAACATCAGAAAAATTCGATGATGCAGGAAATCCATATGTCGACCCCGCGGATCTTACGCGAGGGTTGGGAACCAAATATATTGGACCAGAAACACGGCAGATGGTGCAATTCCCACAAGCAGTGTGGGACAGAGTCGCAAGAGCCATTGACGGTACAAAGCCAATGATTGTAACGGCGACAGCAGAGGAGTTACAGGCATATCAATATAAACTCGCTCGTACTAGGCGGGAACTAGAAAAATAGAAAATTGAGTTGGATAGGAGGCAAATGGCGGCTTCCGCGTCAAGCAGGCGAAGGGCGGAGTTGAGCCGACAATCAGGGACTTCTGGAGATAGTCACAGAGCAGCTCGAAACAGAGCAAGATCTCGGCTGCAAAATATACCTGAAGCTGAGAGAGAGAATTTGATCCAGAACCTCGACATATCTTTCATGTCAATCGATACAAGAGGGAACATTATCCCAAAAACTCCGGAAGCAGGATATATGGCGACACAGACCTTTATACTGGCAAACAGGCCACCCGCAGGAGATCCAAGGGAGGCATTGTATAATATGGCTTTGGCAGGAGTTGGAGTTATGGGGCCAACATTCGTAGGAACGAGCACGCCTTCCGAAGGCGCTGCAAGGCAAAATAGCCCGCGACCTACAGCGGCAGTACAACCACCTCCAAGAACGTCGGCAAGAGATACAGTAGCACAAACGCGAGTGGACAGGGCACGACAAGAAAGGAGAGAACGTCGACACTCACCCGAAGTAGATGATGAAGATCTGTGCGGACTCCCTTGCTTTACGCGACGCGTTCGGAAAACGCGAGTGCCGTCAGATTTCCCAGCTGATTGACTACCTAGAAACAGTAAAGTTGGCAGGTGGAAATAAGGCAACGGCCATGCAAAGTATCCAGGTGTATCTCAGTGGCGCAGCTAGATCGTGGATCAAGAAGTTACCACCTGGATCTATCGACAGTTGGGAAACTTTCGAGGACCTGTTTGTTAAGAACTTTTTGTCTACATGCAAGAAGCCTGCGTCGATAGAAGAGTTGAGAGCCTGTCGACAGAAATATGACGAGTCAATGAGGGCGTATATACAGAGGTGGAATATCATCAAAACTCGGCAGAAAATGTATCTGACGTGAGAGCGATAGATGCTTTTATCGGAGGGATTCGAAGGAAGGATTTCATCGAGGATCTAGGGAGAACTAACCCAAAGACAATAGCAGCACTCATGGAGATAGCTAATCCTTGGCCAGATGGAGAGGATGCCGTCAACAGTAAGCGACATAGATCACCCGAGGAAGATCGTAACATGAACTTCCAAAATAGACGGTGTTTCCCTCGCTAGTATTCAGATCACAATGGTCCCGGCCAAATATCGGCCGGCTTCCGAGGAAACAATAAAGGAAATAATCGAGATGATTATCAAAAGAGTGGGGAGCAGCGTGGTGATTACAGGGATGGCCCTCGTCAAAATAGGCAAAATAATGGTCCAAGGTTCCAGAGGCCGTATGTATCGCCCGAAGATATGATGAACGGACCATGCCAAATGCACTTTTACCTCGACAACAATGGAAAGAGGCAGTCAGGACATCTGCAGAAGGATTGCCAAACTTTTCAGGCGTTGAATAGAATTGCGGGGCATGCCAACGCACAGGCAGCAAATAGATACCCTCAGGAGCCAAGGAGCGAGGTTCATCTTCCGCCTCCTCCCGCGATTACGGACGAAAATCGACATCAGCTCAGAATAGCGGCAGCACCACCACCGCCTCCATATATCGACACCAACGGCGCGGTCTCGATGATTCAGAAGGCCAGGCCATCCAACAGAGCCCAGAAAGTGATTTCTCGGCAAGTGTTTATGGCAGAGAAGATGCCTCCACCAACAATAGAGTATCTAAATTGGTCGGGACAGGAGATCGGCTTCACCATAGCGGATCACCCGCAGCAAGTTCCTCGACCAGGGTAATCAGCTTTGATCTTACCAGCGGTGATTGCAGGATTTGACGTGTCGCGAGTTTTTATAGATGGAGGCAGCAGTCTAAACCTCATGTACGCAGATATATTGAGGAAGATGAACATATCCTTGGCAAACTTAAAACCAACGGATACACATTTCCATGGCATCACACCTGACAAGCCAAGTTATCCATTGGGGAAGATTAATCTCGACGTTCAGTTTGGAACCCGAGAGAACTACAGGATCGAGAGGCTGGAATTTGAGGTCGTGGATTTCCCATCACAGTATCACGCTTTATTGGGACGACCTGCGTATGCCAGGTTCATGGCAGTGCCACACTACACATATTTGTTGTGGAGATTACCTGGACCCAAGGGACCAATCACAGTGAAGGGCAGCTTTGCGCTAGCGGATAAGTGCGACAAGGATTTTTCATCGCCTGTCAGAAACTTTCGGGATGCAAGCGGAGTATATGGCATCAAAATTAACAACAGACTATGACGTGCTGCCAGACGTCGGGAGGCCGCTCAAAGAACCAACCTTTGACATTACCAAGAACTCGAAGGAAGTGCAGATACACCCGACGGATCCTAAGAAGACGACAACTATCGCCACAAACATGGACCTCGCATAGGAAAGCGCGCTCGTCGAGTTCCTCCGTGAGCGCTGGGAAATATTCGCATGGTGTCCAGCTGACATGCCAGGAGTACCCAGGGAACTTGCCGAGCACCCCTTAAACTTGGATCCATTGGCCAGACCAATCAGACAACCTTTGCGGCGTTTTTCGGAACCAAACCGCAAAGCTATGCTATCAGAAATCAATCGACTCAGAGAAGCTGGGTTCATCAAAGAAATACACACAGAGGCCACATGGGTAGCAAACCCAGTGTTGGTCCCGAAGAAAAACACGGAGGTCCTTCGCATGTGCGTCGACTTTACGTGTCTAAATAAACATTGTCCAAAAGATCACTTTCCCCTCCCGAGGATCGATCAAATTATCGACTCCACGGCAGGTTGTGAACATCTTTCTTTATTGGATGCATATTCTAGTTATAACCAGATTCGATTGAAGGAGGAAGATGAAGTCAAAACAGCTTTTATCACTCCCTATGGCGTGTTTTGCTACAAAACGATGCCTTTTGGGTTAAAAAACACGGGTGCAACATACCAGCGGATGATGCAGAAGTGCTTGGCCACGCAGATTGGCAAGAACGTCCAAGTATACATTGATGATGTCGTCATAACAACAAAGGAAGGATCAACATTGATCGATGATCTCAGGGAAACCTTCGACAACCTCGACAAATTTTGTCTTAAGCTCAACCCGACAAAGTGCTCTTTTGGCGTTCCTGCAGGGGAACTTCTCGGGTTCCTGGTATCAGCAAGAGGAATCGAGGCTAATCCGGAAAAAATTCAGGCTATCGTGATGATGAGGAAGCCAACAAAGCTAAAAGAGATACAACAGCTAACAGGACGAGTCGCAGCTTTGAGCAGATTCGTCGCCAGGTTAGGCGAGAGGGCATTGCCATTTTACGCTTTGATCAAACATGGAGAAAAATTCGAGTGGAACGAGGAAGCAGACAGAGCCTTTGAAGATCTCAAGCGCATAATCTCGACACCTCCAATACTGGTGGCGCCCAAGGAAAAGGAACCTCTCCTGTTATACATTGCGGCCACACCTCAGGTGGTCAGCACGGCACTCGTGGTTGAACGAGAGGAAGAACGAAAATTACATGGAGTACAAAGGCCGGTATACTTCGTCAGCGAAGTTCTATCGCCTTCAAAACAGAGGTACCCGCATTATCAGAAGCTAGCCTACGGAGTATTTACAACAGCAAGAAAGTTACGACACTATTTTTCGGAACACCCGATAGTAGTGGTCAATGAGGCACCATTGTCAAATATACTAAATAACCCGGAAGCTACGGGCCGTGTCTCCCTTTGGGGAATAGAGCTTTCTCTTCGGGACATCACATACGAAAAAAGAAAAGCGATCAAGTCGCAGATCTTACCAGACTTCATCGCAGAGTGGATGGAGTTGCAAAACACGGGACCGCCTGATCTATCGAGAACCTGGACCATGAATTTCGACGGATCCAAGAGGTTAGAGGGAGCAGGAGCTGGCGTGATATTGGTGTCGCTTCAAGGAGACAAGTTAAAATATGTACTACGGATGACGTTTCCCAACGCATCTAACAATGAGGCAGAGTATGAAGCACTGATACATGGGATGAGGATGGCGAAGGCTTGTGGTGCGACCCGATTAAAAATATATGGCGACTCTCAACTGGTGGCTCAACAAGTCTGTTGCGGTCAGAAACCCACCGGCGGGCAGCGACGGGCAACACCGTAGAGCCGGGAATCTCCCAGGACTGCGGCTGGCCCTGGTCCCTCCGAGCGACGGCCCGCAAAGCCTTCTGGTCACACGTCCGATGCTTGTCGCAAGGGCGTGCCACCTGACCTATACCTGGTCGGGAAGGTGTTGGATGATGCCTCGCTTAGTTTCCTGCATGGCATACACGTAAACATTAAATACGAGCCTCGATCGGCTCTCGGGTTATCTCGTGAATCGGCTCAAAGAGCCGATCCACCCATGATTCGTACGAGGTGTACGAATATATGGTGGTCCTGCTTGATCAAGATAAAGCTAAAGCGATCTACGACGATTTAGGGTTTTCACCGCATAATCGGATCATCCTACTCACGATTGGGCCTCGCGCTCGCGTACGGTGATCGTAAGCCGATCCTAGACAGGGCCTAAAAACCAACACGAGGTTGATCCCCGGAACATCCTGTCTAGGGCTAGCAAACTACACCCTACACGCCGCTGGATCCTCCAACCCTTTGTAAGGCCTAACTATTGCGGATATTAAACTAATCCTTGAAGAACAAGGAGCAACCGTAACGGATCGGATCTACTAAACAATGATCAAGCGGGGTGCCGCCCCTACACCTAAGATAGGTGTAAGGGCGGCTAGATGTATAAGGGTTGCACTACGACAGCATATGATATGAAGAACAATGCTAACCCTAACACATCTAAGATAACTACGTTGCTCGCCATCAAAAAAGGCTTCAGTACGAGCAACGCATGAACAACGTAATAAGCTTGTGCTGCCTAGATCGCAAGATGCGATCTAGGCAGCATGGTGCTTACCGGAAGAAACCCTCGAGACGAAGGAGTTGGCGATGCGTCGAGATTGGTTTGTGTTGAACGTTGGTTGTTGTTTATTTCATAAACCCTAGATACATATTTATAGTCCAGGGGACTTTCTAATTCAGGCGTGCACCTAACCGTGCACGGGTAAAACTCTACCTTCTAAATTAAGATACGATCTACTATAATACATATACACGGGCAATTTAGCCCAACTCCTTCGTGTCAGGCCGCTTCAGAGATCTTCCACGCGTACATCTTTCAAGCCCATCTCATCTACGGCCCATCTCCTGATTTGGCCAAAATCTGGTGATAACAAAGTCATGAATCAATGTGACGCAGTCAATGAGAGCATGATAGCATACAAGGAGTTATATAATGAACTCGAGAAGCTTTTCGACGGGTGTGAAGTGAATCATGTTAGCAGGCTCAGCAATGACGAAGCTGATGTTTTGGCAAACATCGGGTCACAATGCCTAGCAATACCACCTGGAGTATTTTGGGAGGAGATAAGTGAAAGGTCAACCAAGGCGAGGAAACAACCAGAGAAGAAAGAAAAGGTCGAGAAGGGCTCGGGGGCTTCGACAGCCCTCGAAGCAGGCGCATCACGAGACGAGGAAGAATCACACGAGGTAATGGTAATACAAGTTCCATGGATGCAGGCTTATATTGCATATATTTCAAGGCAGCAGATACCCGACGATCCAGTAGAAGCAAGGCGATTTATTCGGAGATCCAAAGCTTTTACTGTGGTTAAAGGCGAGCTTTACAAGAAAAGTATATCGGGAGTCTTGCAGCGCTGCGTGACAGCTGAAGAAGGTCGAGTGCTTTTAAAGGATGTGCACGAAGGAGTATGTGGACACCATGCCATCAGTTGAGTTATTGCAGCCAAGGTTTTCAGAGCAGGATTTTATTGGTTAACAGCCATAGAGGATGCAAAGGACATAGTGCACACTTGTGATGCGTGTCAAAGGTTTGCCGCCAAGCCCCACTCTCCAGCAGCGGAGTTGATGCCAATACCTCTATCGTGGCCCTTTGCTCAATGGGGCCTCGACATGGTGGGCAAATTACACAAGGCGTGGCCAGGAGGATATGAGTATATGCTTGTAGCTGTCGATAAATTTACAAAGTGGGTTGAAGCGAAGCCGATAAACTCGCCAGATGCAGCATCAGCAGTCAAGTTCATCAAAAGTATTGTTTTTCGGTTTGGAGTTCCTCATAGCATTGTCACAGACAATGGAAGCAATTTCACGTCCAAGGAATTCAAAGCTTATTGTGCAGAGGTAGGCATCAAACTACACTTTGCGTCAGTCGCACACCCGCAGACTAACGGTCAAGTCAAAAAAGCAAACGGCGTCATCTGCAACGACATCAAGAAGCGCTTGCTAGGACCATTGGAAAAAGCTCGGCATACTTGGCCAGAGGAATTACAAAGTGTGCTGTGGAGCATACGAACAACACCCAACACAGCTACTCAAGAAACCCCGTTTTTCCTGGTTCATGGAGTAGAAGCAGTATTGCCGATAGAAATAGAACACAATTCTCCGAGAGTAGCGGAATTTGATGAAGAAACCTCGAGAAAGGCGCGGGAAGATGATATGGATGCACTTGACGAAGCTCGCGACGAAGTATTGTCAAGAGTCGCCAAGTATCAACAAGATATGAAAAATTATCACAGTTGACGATTGCGACCAAGGTCTTTCCAGGTTGGCGATTTAGTTCTTCGACTCACACAAGATAGCCACGAGAAACTCGAGTCACCATGGCTAGGACCTTACATCGTCACTGAAGTAATCGAAGGAGGAGCATACATGATAAAGGACAAGAAGACAGGTATTGCGGAGCCAAATCCCTGGAACGTGGCGCAACTTAGGCATTTTTACGCTTAAGTCAAAATATATATGTAAACATACAATGTACTGAAACGCCCGCGAGTTTTCAGACGCACTCTTTTCCTTTCAGGGCACCGAGTGGGGCTGGAAGGTTTTTAATAAGGCGGGCTCGCGGTGCTGCAATATAATAAAGATATTGAGATATACATCTTTTCTTCGACAACCTCAGTGTCTTGCTATAGACATCCATACAATATATAAATTTACAATGATTTTTGCCTTGGTTTAAAATACCTCGCAAGAAAAATAAAAACAAAGACATAGGCCACCAAAATACTCGGGGGCTAGAGATATTTTTTCTACAATATATACAGAAAATTTACAGGTCTCCCGACAAGATAGTTAAAAACGGTAAAAATAGATTCAGTCATGGCCTAACAAGTCGTCTATGTTGATCCTATCTTCTTCATTTGAGGCACCTAGGAAATCAGCATAGTGACCATCTGCAAAAAAGTCGGCATCCATCCGAAGAAGGTCACCAATTATTTCTTCAGCCACGGGCGTAACTACCGTGTCAATCTTGTCGACACCCCTCCGTCGTTTCCTCAGCTTGTCATGGACTTTCTCAACCACTTTGGTCATATCCAATTTTGAGTGGCAGAGCTGAAGCATAATAAGAGCAAATCTAGCACCTGCTACTAGTTGAGCTTTTACAAATCCATGGATCTGACGCGAGTCTTTGAATTTGATCATCAGTTCAGGCAGAGTTTTAGGCTGAACATTTCGAGGGAACATGGAGTTGTAAACCATGGACAGCGTTTTGGTACAAAAGTCAAGGAACTCACGGACTTGGCAGGCGCGATCTTGGAATCTAACGATTTGTCGGGTATGCTCAGGGGTAGCCCAAAAGAGGGAGCCATGATCTAATGCCAGGTTGACAAGGAAATTTGACATGGTATCCACCCTTTGATCTTCGGCAGCAGTGTCCACAAAAGAACCTATTCAACGACATTATAACAGTTAGAGAGAAGAGGAAAACAACTGGAAAAAAGTTTCAGCTCGCGAAGTTTACCTGCCATCTCCACGCTGGCGTCAGTCAATAGTTCAAGCATAAAATTTTCTCGAGAAGTAGCCTGTTTCGCCTCAGCAACTGCAGCCTCTTTCGCAGATATAGCTTCTTGAGCTTGTTGGCGTGCAATTTGTTCCCTTTCAGTTGATCTTCGAGATTGTTCCATTATTACAAGTGCTTGTTTCTTCATAGACTGAAGCTGTTGGCGGAGTTCTTCCAAGTCTTGTACCAAACCCATACTCGAGGAATCCTCAATGAACTCATCCTCGGCAGGCGTTTTCTTCGAGTGGGATGAGGCAGGCAAAGCATCGGAAGGATGAGGATTTGAAGTGTAGTTATCAAATACCAACTGGAAATAAAGGTTCGCCATCAATCATCAAGCAAAATAGATTTCCATTGATTTGCAAAATATTTACATGGTCCTTACAAAAGTATGGATCCTAGCGACCCAGTCATACACTGTCGCGAGCTACATCTATTGCGACAAGCGTCAAAAGAAAGAAAAAGAAAAAGAAAGACAGGTGGGGGGTAATCTACTTGACCTCCGTCTTGGCGGAACTGGAGGAAGGAGTTGGCTTGTACCCGAGGAAAGCCAAGATTTTCTTTGAGTGGGGCTTCGCAGCCCTGATTAAGTTTGGCCATTTATCTTGCTTCATCTTCGTGGCCTCGCCAACTTTGGTCCAGTCGACGTTCTGCTGGCTTTCCGCCATTAGTGCTATGGTACCTTCAACACCGATCTTCAAATTTTCTTGACGAAGAGCAAGGCCAAGATCTTCTTTGGGGATGAAGCTTTCGGCAAGGGCAGCAAAGATGTCGGGTTCCTTTTTCTTTGGGAAGAAGTAAGGGAACAAGCGCGAAAACGCCTTCTGGGCATCAAAAATGCTCCGGCGTACCAGATCAACATGAATCTCGAGAAGGGATAAAGCATCGAGAAGACGATTATCCTCAAGCTTCTCTAGCACAAAATCTTGGCTCATTTTCCCTGCTGAAACGACAGTTTGGGTTTTCAACACAAAGAAGAGGCGGAAAATCAAAGACAAGGATGAAAATGGATCAGTGAACTTACTGACAAAACGTCGATTCAACGACTCGAGGCGAGCGGCAATTTTTCCTTCATTTGCAGTAGTCTGAATGATTTTTTCACTCAGAGCAGTTTCTGCTTCATGAAGTCTTTTCTGAAGACCTTCGATACAAGATGCGTCATTTTCAGCTTTTTCGCGAGCTTCTTCACTTGCCTTGAGTTTCGCGGCAAGGTCGTCAGCCCGTTTATTCGCCGCAAGGAGAGATTCTGTCGAAAAAACAGGAGAAGGAAGTTAAAATGACACACAAGCCAAGGATGATAGCTGGAGGAGTCAAAAAGATGGATTATTCGACAGGTTACCTTTTAAACCTTCAACAGTATTGCGGTACCCAATAAATTGAGCACCTAGGTTGATGAACGGCTGCATCAAAGGCTACAGGGAAGGAAACGAAAAGAAAGGTTCAGAAAAGTGAAAAATAAGACAAATAGAAACGCAAAGGGATAGAAGACTTACGTCATCCAGAGCAGGAGTCGGTGAAACTCCGGCAAGGAAGAACTGGTCGCCTAGCTCGATCCTTGCTCTCTTTGGCGAAGAGGCTCGGGGGCTAGTGGCAGGAGTTGGCCTCTGATGATTTGGATGTGGAGTCGAGGTTTCCTCCGCCGTGCGGGGCGTCTACGACACAGTCAAAGTATGAGACGCGCTCATAGGAGCGGTCGCAGTGGCGGCGGGTTCTTCTACCTCGTCGCTGAGTACAACATAGAATGAGATTATTCGACATGGAAATAAATTTTTCAGCATATAATAAAAATAGAAAAAGCGACAAGGCAACTTACGAGCTAATAAGGGCGGATGCGTAGGCGTCGAAGGGTTGCGGTCCTTCGGGAGCAGTTTCCTCGACAGGAGAACCGCCCAGCTTGGAGGTGCCGGAATCTTCCATGTCCTCCCTCTTCCGTTTGTTTTTTGGAGAAACAGCGGCAGGGATAGACTCGGTTGATTCGGAGGCCTCCGATTCAACTTCTTTTTCTGAGCGAGCCGTGGATTTTTGAGAAACCACGGCTTCACTCTCAGGTTGAGAAGGAACCTGGGTGTCATCGGTGACGATGGCTCGTTCGTCGACCTCTCCACCTTCAGGAAGGGGAGGAAGTGGTGATGCAGTTTGATGGTTCTGTACAAGATAGTAGTGTGTCGATAAGAAATCGTGTTAAGGCATGTTAAAAAAGTAGTCGACAAAAGTGAAAAGTATAACAACAGCCAAAAAAGGTGAGCAACAGGAATTAGACGACAAGACATATATTACCTAGGGGAGAGCGTTGGTACCGCTGAATGGTACCACGCGACAAGTTGACGGGACGGTATCTTTCTTGTTCAGTGAGGAGATCTTCCGGACAAGTTTTTCTAAGTCCTTGACCGAAAGATCCGCTGACATGCGATCCACGTCTTCTTCGCCAGAGTACATCCAGAGGGGGTTTTTGCGAGCCTGCAGAGGCTGCACCCTAATCCTAAGGAAATAGGCTGTTATTTGGATACCCGACAGCTCTTGGCCGGAGCTCGTGGATGCGGGACATCAGCGCCTCTGTCGCCGTTTTTTCTTCTTCGGATGCCTCTACATCCCAGGAACGACGATGGAGAATTTTGGCGCTGCCGTGAGAAGGAGCGATGTTGTAATCCAGCGAGTCGCGGCAATCCTCGCGGACATACAACCATTTTCTGCGCCACCCTTGGACGGAGTCGGGGAATTTGACGTCGAAATACTCGACATCAGGGCGAATGCAAATAACAACACCGCCAATTTTGTAGGCGATGTTGGGGGAGCCATTACGGCGGACCAAAAATATGCGCTTCCACAGAGCCCAGTTAGGTTGGACTCCGAGGAAGCACTCGCAAAGAGTGATGAAAATCGAGATGTGGAGAATGGAGTTGGGAGTGAGATGGTGAAGTTGCAGGCCGTACACAAAAAGTAATCCACGCAAAAAATCGTGGATTGGTGCAGGGAGGCCGCGGATCAAGTGATCAACGAAACTAACCCGATATTCCATTGGAGGGGTTGGGTATCTTTCCTCGCTGGGGAAGAGGAGAGCGTCCTTCTTCTTGCTGAGGCCTAGTTTCTTCAGCAGGTTCACGTCCTGGGGGGAGATCTTGGACCTTTCCCACTCCAGTTTCCCCAGATCTTGAGCCGCCATGGAATCAGGGGTGTTGTGTCTGGTGAGCTTTGGGCGCGGTGGCATCAGCAGCGGCGGCGCGGAAAGTGCGAAAGGGCGTGGGCGCTTGAGCTCTGGAGATTGCAAAAGGGGTTGAAGAAGATATTATGAGAGCAATGGCGCGGCGAAGGGGATAAACGAGGAAGAAGACGACTATTTATGGAGGTTTCAGTCAAAGCGTCGCACCGTTAGATGATAAATGAATGGAATCGATGATTTACACGTGGCTCAAGGGGGTAAAACAGTATTTTCACTGTGATGGAACTACACAGGTGCTACAGCGCACGTGCCAGAAAAAGCGGAGGACGTCCCCCACTTGCGTAACGTGTCAACGTGCCACAGAATTTGGGCCCGCAGGTCAGCGAAGGGACAGCTCTCGCCTCTTCCCAATACAAGTGGTCGTGGCTATCGTCAGCACTGACGTCACAGTATCGATGGAAAAACATCGGCTGAGGAGATATGAAAATTGGCGGCAAGGCGGGACGACTGATAATTTCGAGAGCCTTTGCCCAAATACAAGTTTTTGTTCAAATGCTCGGGGGCTACTTTATAAAGATATGTCAAGAAAGTTGATGACGATGAATATGAAGAGGACGAATCAAAAATATTGCGACAAAGGCAAGTTGGAGCCTACAGCCAAGTACAAGTCCTTGACTGTAGCCTCGGGGGGGCTACTCCCATCAGGAGCGCTGTTCGCGCACCCGATAAATATGCACAGAAGCATGAGATATAACAAAAATAATGGTTAAGATGTTACAAAGGTGAGCCTACAACCAAGTACAAGCACTTGGTTGTAGCCTCGGGGGCTACTCCCATCGGGAATGCTGTTCGCGTGCCCGATGAAATTTAAGCATTGATGAGTATATTTCGAGTTATCAAAATAACTCTTCATATACTCCCATCGGGAGGATAAGTTGAAAGAAATATAAGTCATCCGTTGACTCGAATAAATGTGCTATTCCAACAGCCGGAAAAAGCACTCGACAATATATTCTCAGAGCGCCTAAGTCGCGAAATAATCTCTGAATGCTGCAAAACTCTGCGAAGGTAAGTCCCCGGGATCCGTCCTGTGCGGCGTGGCACCGCCTCTGACGGTGCTTTGCTACTTTTTCCGTATCAATAGATGCGAAGAAAAATCCTAACGGACGCGTTAGGTACCCGATAAACTATAACTGGGATTCGGCATCTGGTAAGACCTTAAGCGGCACATGTCGAATTTACACCAGTATCCCGAGATCATGTCCAGGGACGTGATCTTGAAGTAGGTTTTGGTGGATTGCTGCGAGAGCATTTAACTGGTACCTAATCTATCAGACGAACCAGCCCCAATTACCGATATCCCTGTACAATATATGAGTCTTTCGAAAAGATTATTTGTCGAGTTAAAGAACTTATATGCAGATTGTAAAGATGGAGATTTTCCTTGATTCTTCGATTCAAGCAAAATCTCGGGGGCTACTGACATAGGCATCCCCAATGGGCCTGCCGAAGAAGGTACCCGGGGTTTACTGAAGGCTTACGACCCGAAGATTTACAAAAGCCCAAAAGCCCAATCGTGGGATAGTTTGGAAATATAGAATTGTATTAGGAATATTGACTTGTAACTATTGCGGGACGGGTCAGAAACCTTCCCGGACTCTGTAACTTGTGTATCACGAAACCCTCGGCTCCGCCTCCTATATAAGGGGGAGTCGAGGGACAGAGAAGGGATCGATTCATTGTTTACACGCAACCCTAGTTTTCATAGCAGTCGAGTATTTTTCCGGCTGAAACCTTCGAGATCTACTTGCCCTCTACTTCCAACTAAACCCTAGTCTACAACTTGTAGGCATTGATAAGTTAATCCCTTATCACCAGGGCTGGACCTTTGGTACCGGTTCGTAACACGAACCGGTACCAAAGGGTGCCCACCTATATTATCACATCGCGCCCGTCCCTGGCTCTCATTTTTCTCTTCTTCCTCTCACACTCTAAATTTTTTTGCACCTCTCACACTCCAACAAATCTCTATTTTTCTCCACCATTTTAACAAGATTAAGGGCATACAACTATCCAAGGGTTAGCAATATCATCCTTCCTTCCGGCGTTCCTAATTTAGCTCATTTCTTTGGTAGTTTTAACTCGTACTATTTTTCTAGTGCTAGCAAGCTGTTCGATGAAATGCCTAAGTTAGGGATTTTATTTTTTTATATGCAATTTGAGCTGAAATTATGTTATGTTTTGTAGGTTTTAATTAGTATCATCCCCGTCCTCACCGCCGTCGATCGCCAGCGTCGTCCCCTAGCCGGCACCGTACCACCTCAGTGAGCCTCTTCTTTTTTATAAAAAAACTTAATTTTATGTGATGAACTTTAATATTAATTAAGTTGGTCACTCATATATCCACGATGTTATGTAATTAATGATTTTTGATATACATATAAAATGCAGATGAGTCGACAATGGATGTACGGTGACCGGTGCCATCCCGACTTCATTAATGGCATGCATTATTTTCTCAACGTGGTTGAAGCAAACAGGCGGTCGAATGGTTTCATCTATTGTCCATGTAGTTCCTGTAAGAATATGACGGATTACTCTACCTCAAAGACCATTCATGTCCACCTGCTGGAGAACGGTTTCATGCCCAGCTATAATTGTTGGACCAAGCACGGATAAAGAGGGGTTATATTGGAAGACAACGAAGAAGAAGAGGATAGTGACAACTATCCTATGTTCACTGAAGACGGTGATAGTAGAATGGGGAAGACGAAGCTGAAGAAGAGCCCATTTTTGATGAGCCGATTTTTGATGACCCCGATGACGATTTGGGTCGGACCATTCTTGATGCGAAGATAAGCTGCCGAAGTGAAAAGGAGAGGTTGAAGTTGGAGAAAATGTTAGAAGATCACAAGAAACTGTTGTACCCAAATTGTGAAGATGGCCAAAAAAGCTGGGTACCACGCTGGAATTGCTGCAATGGAAGGCAGAGAATGGTACTTCTGACATGGGATTTGAAAAGTTGCTGAAAATAATAAAGAAGATGCTTCCAGGGGAGAACGTATTGCCCTCTAGTATGTACGAAGCAAAGAAGGTTGTCCGCCCTCTAGGATTAGAGGTGCAGAAGATACATGCATGCATCAATGACTGCATCCTCTACCGCGAGGAGTACGAGAATTTGAATGCATGCCCGGTATGTAGTTGTTACCACCAGAATTTAACCAAGTCTGGAGATGGGCCGTGATTAAATGGGCTTAGAGGATTTACATGGAAAATATTCCCGAACCGGCCTTGTACAAGAAATTTGGGCAAGATTGCCCGTGTATCTGTAATTACAGTAGGTTACGTGTCGGTTAGAATTAAGAGATAGAGTTTAGCTCGTACACGGTTGGGTTTATTCCCAAGTTAGAGAGTCTACGGACTATAAATATGTATCTAGGGTTATTGAGAAAGGAGGACGATCACGTTCACAACAAATCAATCTAGGCGCATCGCCACCCCTTGTTTCGAGGGTTTCTCCCGGGTAAGCAACATGCTGCCTAGATCGCATCTTGCGATCTAGGTAGTATCAGTTTATTCGTTGTTGGTGTTGCTCGTGCTGAAGCCTTTTTGATGGTGAGCAACACCCTTATCTTAGGTGTTTTGGGGTTGATCACAATGCTTTCACGATGTACTTGTTTAGCTACGCTACCCCTCGATATCTAGCTGCCCTTACACCTATTTTAGGTGTAAGGGCAGCATCTTGCTTGTTCATTATTTAGTAGATCTAATCCGTTATAGTTGCTCCTTGTTCTTCAAGGATTGGTTTGATATCCGTATGGTTAGGCCTTATAAACGGGTTGAAGGATCCGGTAGTGCGTAAGGTGTGGTTTACTAAGCTCTAGAGGGATTGTTCCAGGGATCAACTTCACGTTGGTTTTTAGGCCTCTTTAGGGTTGGTTTTCCATCATCTTGCGTATCTGCTAGGCTCAATTACGCATAGGATGTTCCGATTATACGGTGAAAACCCTAGACTATCGTAGATTAGCTTAGCTTGGTATTGATAAAGCATGATCCCCATGTCCTGATAAATCTAACATGAACCATGGGGCAATCGGCTCTTTGAGCCGATCCACAGAACAACTTAAGAGCCGATTGGGGCTCGTATTTAATGTTTACGTGTTTGCCATGCAGGAAACTAATCGAAGCAATCCATCACCTTCCTGACCAGGTATAGGTCAGGTGGCACGCCCTCGTAAGCACCAGGACGTGTGCCAGAAGGCATTGCGGGCCGTCGCCCGAGGGACCAGGGTCCACCGCAATCCTGGGAGCCTCCCGGCTCTATTGTGTTGCCCGTTGCTGCTCGCCGGTGGGTTTCTGACCGCAACACATTCTGGAACGCCCGGTGGGACACTCTGCAACAACATCGACGTCTGCAGCAACCATGTCAAAAGCTGCGGAGGAGGTGGTTGGCGAACCAGTCACGTACGCAGATCTGCCAGAAGAGCAGAAGAAGAAGTATGATGAGATGAAAGCCATCTTGGAAGCCGATCTCATCGGCTCTTTCGTGAGGACCCGTTCACATGGCGTAAGGTGGAAGGGTTTTCCCCTGAGGGTGTTCTTGACGGAGTGGACCTGTCCACCCCTTCGGAGGAACGTACCAGAGCTCTGCGCCAGGAAATCAATTACATGGCGGCTCATTCTCTACATCGATATTCTGAAAGCCTGGTGAATACTCTAGAGCGCGTCGCGGTCCGTGTGGTGCAGGAAATCATGAAGCATCAATACTCCCCGTCAGGACCTACCCTAGGGACTCACCAGGGACAAGTACCGCTCCAGATCAGATCGCCGCTACCATTCGCGCTTGCAGCACCAGAGCCGCCGGGTTCACCGGCGTACGTTGTCTACAAGGTGGGAGGCGATCCCAGCGATTGCTAGTTCCTATATGAGCCGCCCAAGGAGATCCCACATGGATACGTGTGCTCATACGTGCCAGACTGCAATACCTTGGCGCACACAGGCCAGATCGCACCAACAGGGATTTCTGGAGTAGATGCTGACAAACAAGTATGGTTGGCTAAATATGCTACTGGAACGAGTCATGAAGGCTCGGTCCCTACAGCTAATACCATGGAGCAGATCAGCACCATCTTGAGAGACCAGTTCGGCATCCTGCCGAAGAGGAAGACAATCGGCTATTCCAAGCCGTACCCTGACGAGTATGATCTGATCCCGCTGCCACCCAAGTATCGGCTCCCTGAATTCTCAAAATTCAATGGAGCAGAAGGATCTAGCTCAATAGAGCACATAAGCCGATATTTGGCGCAGCTGGGCATGATTTCAGCGTCAGACCAGTTACGTGTGAGGTTTTTCGCACAATCTCTCACGGGATAAGCCTTTGGTTGGTACACGTCGTTTCCACCAAACTCAGTCCGGACTTGGAAGAAAATGGAGGAGCAGTTTCACGTGCAATATCACTCAGAAGCTACTGAGGCCGGCATTGCCGATCTGACACAGGTGCGGCAGAAGCGGGGAGAAACAGTGTCTGAATACATCCAACGTTTCAGGACTGTCAGGAACCGATGTTATTCGGTTCATTTATCTGAGAAGGAAGCAATCGATCTGGCAGTACTGGGCCTCGCAACGCCGATCAAGGATCTGACTTCCCAAGCAGAGTACAGTTCATTGTCGCACATGGTACAGAAACTCACATCGTACGAGCAGCGGCACCCTGAATTGTACCAAGACAAGTTCAAGCGTCCGGTAGGCCTCGTTGAGATGGAAGAA
>NC_061510.1:50321757-50343396 GCF_022539505.1 Lolium rigidum | reverse complement strand
TTCACCATCCTTTCCACAATCTAATCTACAATAATCAAATTGAAAGGACTCCCGAGGCAGCACTGCCTAGCAATTGGGATATAGATCGTTCTAACAATGCAGGAAAGACGGAGCCCGAAGCTGAAGGTTGGGGAAATAACTCCAAGAGTTGGGACTCGTCGTTGGACAGACTTCTTAACCGCGTCGAGCACAATTCGGAGATGATTCGCAACCTCATATACAGGATTGATGAGCTTCAGGAGCTTATTGAAAAGCTTGTCGGGAATTCATCACCACCATCGCCAAAGGAGTAATTCATCATCGGTATTGGCATCCCCTTGGTTTGTTCCAAGCTTGGGGAGTGCCGCGGTATCACATTATCACTACCTTTTACTTTTTACTATCAAGTAGTGTCATATCATGAGTAGGGAAGTTATCGTATGAGATGGGTTGCAGTGTGGAAGTATCTCTCCTTTAGTTTGTCTATGTATCCCTTGGTGTGAGTTATCGTTATGGAATATTAATGAGAAGTCTTATCATTTACATATTGCACACCTTATTTTAGTTTGCAATTTCTACTATATGATTGATCTTGATTTTAGTATTGGTACCACTTTGGGAGCATTGAGTTAATCTATTTGGTTTTGGCAAACTTAGCAATGGTCAATAGCAACAACACTTTGAGTTTTAGAAGAATAGAGGAAACAAATGTAGAAGATGTTATAATCTTTCTTATCAGTTCTTAGCTTAGTATTCTAAAGTTAAAACTGTTTGTGCTTACAAGTAAGATGCATGATTGTTTCTATCACATGTATATTTGTTTGTTTCCCTCAACTCTTATGCTTGCTAATTAACCTTGCTAGCCAAAGACCTGTACTGAGAGGGAATACTTCTCGTGCATCCAAACCTGAACCCAAACCTATGCCATTTGTGTCCACCATACCTACCTACTGCATGGTATTGTCTCGCCATTCCAAGTAAATACTTCATGTGCTACCTTTAAACAATTCAAAACTTATTACCTCTTATTTGTGTCAATGTTTTATAGCTCATGAGGAAGTATGTGGTGTTTTATCTTTCCGTCTTGTTAGGCAGCCTCCACTAAAGGACTAGTGGCTTCATCCACTTATCCTATAATTTTGCAATAAGAGCTGGCAACGGGGTTCCCGGCCCCAATTAATTATCCTTCATTAATAATTCTCTTCACATGTTTTGCCCTGATTCATCAGTAAGCAACTTAATTTTGCAATAGACACTCCTCCATGGTATGAGATTGTTGGAAGGCACCCGAGGATTCGGTTAGCCATGGCTTGTGTAAGCAAAGGTTGGGGGAGTGTCATCTTTAAATAAACTAAAGTACATGTGTAAACAAAAGAGAAGAGGGATGATCTACCTTGCTGGTAGAGATAACGTCCTTCATGGGAGCCGCTCTTTGGAGGTTTGTTTGGCAAGGGGGTTAGAGTACCCGCTACCAATCGTTGACAACAACAAACACCTCTCAAAACTTTACTTTTATTCTCTTTATATGATTTCAAAACTGAAAAAGCTCTAGCACATGATTTAATCTCTTCTTCCCTCTGCGAAGGGCCTGTCTTTTACTTTATGTTGAGTCAGTAAACCTATTTCCCCCCATCTCAAGCAAGCATTTGAGTTGTTGGGATCAAACCATTATATTGTGATTTGCTTCATCATGTCTTTACTCTTTCTTGTTTAGTACAAGTTTTACCTGAATGAATATAGCTTTGAAAGTCATCAATGATTAATATGATTGAGTATGCAAGTTTACCATAAGCTTTTAATATGAGAGCGCTGCTCAATAGATAAAGTATAATCTGTTAACTGTTCTCTGACCAAGAACAAAGTTTGCCATCACCAATTATGATTTCTTATGCACCTTTATTTGTGATTACCTTATACTTGTTTCAAGTTGAGTTATATGAGGAAGCTGTTTACTATAATGTCTTGTGTGAATGAATATGATGCTTCTTGTCCGTATTTTATTTATCGACTCTTCACTCCATAAACATGTGGTCCTGTTTACTGAGTTCACTTTCGCTTGGGGACAAGCGAAGTCTAAGCTTGGGGGAGTTGATACGTCCAATTTGCATCACTATTTTATATCATAATTTGCTGTTATTCATCGATATATTTCATATTGGGACACAATACTTATGTTATTTCATCTATTTTGCATGTTTCATGATTATTTGGAGATCGAGCACCGGAGCCAGGATTCTCGCTGGAAAAAGCACCGTCGGGATGCGATATTTCGGAAGATCAACTGTGGAAGGGAGTTTTACCAAAAATCCTATTTTTCCGGATGACGGAGGAAGCCGGAAGGGGGAGCCAGCTGGACCCGGGGTGGGCCCACACCATAGGGTGGCGCGGCCCATGGCTCCGGCCGCGCCACCATGTGGTGTGGAGCCCCCTCGGCCTCTTTCGCCTCCTTTTCTTCGCGAAACCCTTCGTCCCGAAGACCTAAGCCACGAGAGGAATCCTCACGAAGGGTTACAGCCGCCTCGCGGGGCGGAGAACACCGGAGAGAAAAGAGCTCTCCGGCGGGCAGGAATCCGCCGGGGAAATTCCCTCCCGGAGGGGGAAATCGACGCCATCGTCACCGCCATCGAGCTGGACATCATCTCCATCACCATCATCATCATCTCCACCATCATCACCGCCATCTCCACCGCTGGACACCGTCACCGCTGTAGCAATTTGGGTTTGATCTTGATTGTTTGATAGGGAAACTCTCCCGATCTGATTTCTACTTGTTGTTGATGCTATTGAGTGAAACCATTGAACCAAGGTCTATGTTCAGATTGTTATTCATCATCATATCACCTCATGTTCCATATGATGTCTCGTGAGTAGTTCGTTTAGTTCTTGAGGACATGGGTGAAGTCTAATTGTTAGTAGTGAACTATGGTTGAGTAATATTCAATGTTATGATATTTAAGTTGTGGTGTTATTCTTCTAGTGGTGTCGTGTGAATGTCGACTACACGACACTTCACCATTTATGGGCCTAGGGGAATGCATCTTGTACTCGTTTGCCAATTGCGGGGTTGCCGGAGTGACAAAAACCTAAACCCCCGTTGGTATATCGATGCAGGAGGGATCGCAGGATCTCGCAGTTTAAGGTTGTGGTTAGATTTATCTTAATTACTTTCTTGTAGTTGCGGATGCTTGCAAGGGGTATAATCACAAGTATGTATTAGTCCTAGGAAGGGCGGTACATTAGCATAGGTTCACCCACACAACACTTATCAAAATAATGAAGATTAATCAACTGTATGTAGCGAAAGCACTAGACTAAAATCCCGTGTGTCCTCGAGAACGTTTGGTCATTATAAGTAAACAAACCGGCTTGTCCTTTGTGCTAAAAAGGATTGGGCCACTAGCTGCAATTATTTCTCTCGCATTTTACTTACTCGTACTTTATTCATCTGTTACATCAAAACCCCCCTGAATACTTGTCTGTGAGCATTTACAGTGAATCCTTCATCAAAACTGCCTGTCAACACCTTCTGCTCCTCGTTGGGATCGACATTCTTACTTATCGAAGATACTACGATACACCCCCTATACTTGTGGGTCATCACCAGTCGATATATTCGGGTGTATCGACCATGGCTATTTCTGCGTATTTTACTTCCCGAGAAAACTTCTTGACTTCTCTCTTAGAACAACTGGTTTTGTGAATCATGTTAACATGTCCGTGAGATTCCGTAAACGCTTCGGCTGAGGCGCACTGGTCTCCCTCCGTTGGTAGGTATGGCTCCGGTACGAACGGTTCTGGCTCGTATAGATCTGGCACGTATGGATCAGGCACATATGGTTCTGGTCGATAACTGTAGGATGCCGCCCTTCTCTCCATTGTGTGGAATCTTGTCGCGGCTTCGGCCCTAAGGTCGTCGCAGAACTGCCGAATCTCAAGGAACTCTCGACAATCCTTAAGCAGGTGACTGGATTTCTCGAGACAATCCTTTGGATCGATGTATGAGTGCAGGTAACATGGTGCTTCAAGCTGCTCCGTGGCTGATAGGTACGGTGTGCGAAGGAGATTCTTGTTCAGTCGCACATTATGGCATCCTTGGTCGTACTGCCGAGGGCGGGCCGCGCGCTCTTCTCTTTCGCGGCGCGAGTCCCTCCGTCTTTTCCTTTGCTCCTCTACGGCGTTGAAGCTGCTTCGGCTGCCCTTTCCGGCGCTCCTGGATAGGGCCGCCAAGGCCGCTGCTGGCGTGATATTTCCTGGAGCCGAAGTTCCTGGGCTTGATGCGTTTGAACTAGGGAGGCGAAGGAACCCTCTGGAGTCGACGATGAAGTGAACACCGCCGAAAGTAGTGTCCATATTGCCACGAGGTTCTGCGGAGACCGAACGCGGCGCCTCGGTGTGTGGCATGAATTCGAATGACCCGCAACGGATCGGATCCTCCGTTCTGGCAGTGTAGATGATTCCAACATGAACGCTGCAGACGTGACTGGTGCCGATGACCTGCCTTTTGCTGACAGTATTCCCACAGACGGCGCCAATTGACGAGGGTGCTCCTTGACAATGCCCTCCGATTGGGGCTTAGGGTTGATGGAATCCTGTAGGCTGACACGAGACATCGGTTAACTGACAAGCGGGGAAAGCGATTTACCCAGGTTCAGGGCCCTCGATGAGGTAACACCCCTACGTCCTGCTTGTCTGATCTTGATTATGAGAATATTGGGTTACAATGGGGTACCGAAGGTTTCGGCTGTGATCTCGTCGAGAGGCTAAGTGCTACGGCGACCTAGCTCTAGACTTCTGGTGGCTAAAGTTGCTAAGATTGATCGTGTCCCTCGGCAGCCCCTCTCCTGGCCTTTATATAGGAGGCCAGGTCTCAAGAGATCTGTCCGGGTACGACTAGGTTTACAAAAGACCTAGTACTAAACTTTCCTTGTTCGGCTCTTCGTCTTGTACTCCAAGGAATCTCCTTCAGCACCGTCCTAGTGGCCCACCTTGCCGTCGAGTATCTTCATGGGCCTCCAGTTGGGCCGCACAGGATAGGGCAATATCGGTTAACCGAAGGGTAATGCCCACGTCAGCGTGAGTAGTTCATCCTTGGACTATGGGTCCATAGCAGTAGCTAGATGGTTGTCTTCTCCTATTGTGCCATCATGTTTAGATCTTGTCAGCTGCCTATCATGATCAAGATCATCTATTTGTAATGCTACATGTTGTGTTTGTTGGGATCCGATGAATATGGAATACTATGTCAAGTTGATTATTGATCTATCATATATGTGTTGTTTATGATCTTGCATGCTCTCCGTTGCTAGTAGAGGCTCTGGCCAAGTTGATACTTGTAACTCCAAGAGGGGGTATTTATGCTAGATAGTGGGTTCATGTCTCCATTGAATCAGGGGAGTGACAGCAACCCCTAAGGTTGTGGATGTGATGTTTCCACTAGGGATAAAATATCAATGCTTTGTATAAGGATATTTGTATTGTTTACATTACGCACAGTACTTAATGCAATTGTCTGTTGCTTGCAACTTAATACTGGAAGGGGTGCGGATGCTAACCTGAAGGTGGAATTTTTAGGCATATATGCATGTTGGATGGCGGTCTATGTTCTTTGTCGTAATGCCCTAAGTAAATCTCATAGTAGTCATCATGATATGTATGTGCATTGTTATGCCCTCTCTATTTGTCAATTGCCCAACTGTAATTTGTTTACCCAACATGTTATTTATCTTATTGGATAGACACCACTAGTGAACTATGGACCCCGGTCCATTCTTTTACATCTGAAATACAACTTACTGCAATCATTGTTCTCTTTTGTTTTCTGCAAGCAAACATCATTTTCCACACCATACGTTTAATCCTTTGTTTTCAGCAAGCCGGTGAGATTGACAACCTCACTGTTAAGTTGGGGTAAAGTAGTTTGATTGTGTTATGCAGGTTCCACGTTGGCACCGGAATCCCTGGTGTTGCGCCGCACTACACTCCTTCACCAACAACCTTCACGTGATCTTCATCTCCTACTGGTTCGATAACCATGGTTTCTTACAGAGGGAAAACTCGCTGTTGTACTCATCATACCTTCCTCTTGGGGTTCCCAACGGACGTGTGCTTTACCGTCACAAGCATGAGTCAAAGACTTCAACTTCAACTTCTCCTTCGTATATTTTAATGACGATAAGAATAAAGTGATACCTGCGCACGTTTAAATATGTAGTGTCATATATATAAGTCATCAGTTAATATTTTAACATATGCTGAGCAAAATAGAATGTGTTATAAGACAGTAACACTCACTGGAAGTTGTAAGGCCAAAGTATTGTCTTTTTTTCACGTTGCCGCTTCAAAAACCTTAGCAAAGTCTTCGGTGTATCCTTGTTATAGAGGGGTTCTTCTATGGTCCTGACATGCATTGTGTCCGGGTCAATGAATCCAATGTCCGTGATTTCATCCCTTTTGCATTCGAGCATCTTCGATCTGCATAATATAGCGCACAAAAGATTATAATTTGCAGATAATGAAGGAGCTGAGCTAAAGACTTCTCAAATTATATAAATAAATCACTTATAGACAATAGCAACTGATGATAGATTTGTCGAGGGCCCGAAGATTGTATAACTGGAAAAGCTCGTAGAAGTCAACGCTCACAGAGTATTCTTCGAAGTAGTGCTCTTCCTTAACTCGCACCATGATAGTCTCGATCCCTCCCTTTGTGGCAATACCGTACCACGTATGCAAGTTACGCATACTTGTTGGTAGCTTCCTGAGATTCTCGACCAAATCTTTCCCTTGAACATATTTATATACTACCTTAGCCATGGGGTAATCGGTTGTGTTTTGTCGAGAACTTTGAACGGCCTTATCGTCAAACACCTTGAGAGGGGGGACCGATTGAACGGGTTGTTCTCCGAGATGGTAGATTTGTTGTTTCCTTTTCGATGTCGTGACACCCGATTGAGTGGGGTTTTTCGCCTCCATCATATCGTCATACGACCTTTCAATAGAACGCCTGTAGTCAGATGGAGGCGATGGTACAGGGTCATATAGATTCTCGACGGTACGATAAACTTTTACTGGATCTAGTGTCTTCTCAAAAGGTATCTCTGGCGCTTTCTTAGCAAAAAAGGCCCTCAGCTAGGACTCAACAGCTTCCTGGTTTTCCTCGGGAGTTTTTTCCCAAGGTAACTTCTCAATAGGCGACAGTGGTTTCTCCTTTCTAGATCTCTTCCTAGGCGGCGTACCGTTCCGCTTAACGGGCGCTGTCTTACGCGGAGGATCTCGAGGTGGTGGACTCACGCTGGGGTCCCTTTCAGGTAGGTGTGGACTTTGCTGCTCATGTGGACTGCTAGGAGGAGGAGTCGAAGGCCTTTGATGCTCATGTGGACTGCTACGAGGAGTCGGTGGCCTTTGCAGAAGGACGATGTATTTCTTGGGCCATAGGGTGAAACCGTGCTTGACATCGGCAAGTGTCTTCTCATCGTCACCTCTAGGAAATCAAGCTCCACTGTTTCAAAAGTCGGAACAACTTCATCCACCCCGACACGAACACAGCCAGGTGGAATGGGCATATGGTGGTGCGTTGCTCCATCTTCACTTGGATGAACATAACCGACCGCCACCTTAACGGACGTGTTTCTGAATAACATATAGAGCTCACAATTTGTCTTCTCCGTGACTTAATCCACGGGGTAGCTTCCTCCACATCCGTCAAGATGCGTGGAACCCACACTGCTTCTTCGCTGAGATGGGGCGGCATCGGCTTGAGGATCCTGTAGGAACAGCGGCTGATCAGGTGGCCTCTGATTTTTCTCAAGCGCCTCCACCCTAGTTAACAATTTCGTTAACATGTCTGACTCCTTCTTCTTCTTTCGCGAACGGCTTCTATAAGTGTCAGCGGACTCCGGGAACGCTTCCTTCATGGTGAGACCTGGGCGAGCTCGTACCCGTCCAACGTGTTCAGGATTCCCCAGAGCGAGTGTCAGCTCGTCATTCCCTCTATCGGGAATGTACTCTCCCTTTCGAACCTGTTCAATTGCATCTACAAGCTTCGGTATGATTGCCTCAATTTTTTCCTTCCATTTTCCCTGTGCAACGATCTGCCCTGTCTTTGGGTCCAACCCTGCCCCATGCGCGAACAACCAGAACATGGACCGTTCGGGCCAGTCCCATGTCTGTGGAGTGATTCCTGCATCCATCAGTTCATTTTCATACGCTGTCCACTTCGGAATGGCAGTCTTGTAGCCACCTGACCCCAAATGATGCCAAAGTTTCTTCTTTGAAGCATTTTTCATATTTGTGACCGATCGGGACACAAAAGTAGACGATTGCTTATACCTCTTAAATGCGGGCCAGTGATCCTTTATCTTCACTAGATTATCATTGGATACTGGATCTTCATTCTTATATTTCTCCCATAAATTTTTCTTCCAGGCTGGAATTGTATGGCCATCTTCTTGAGAGTCCATTCCTTGACTTTATTCTTCTGGCCTTCCGTCATGTCTTCCGGTAGGCTGAAGCGTGTCAGTAGAGTTTCCCAAAGAAACTTTTTCAGCGCGTCGTTGACATAACTAGCTTCAATCTCCGCTTTCTTCGGCTTATGCCACTCTTGAATGCTGATCGGTACATGGTCCCTAACAAGAACTCCAGCTTGATTTGTAAATTTGCGGCAGTGCTCTTTGGGATGCACCGGTTCACCATTATCGTTAAATGTTGTGAGGGATAACCTACCCTCGCCCTTTAGAATTCGCGTCGGGCCTCATTTTGTTTTAACAGACTTGGTCGATGATCCAGAAGGCTAATAGAAAAATGATTCGTTAATAAGTGCAATACAAATAAATGAATGCATCTAGTGATGAACGTAGACTTGATACATAAATATACACCTCACCGGAGTTTGTTATGGACACTTCGTTGTCTCTTCTAATTTCTTCAGACTCAAGTCCCTCGCCGAAATCGTTCAGAAATTGTGCGAACTCATTATCATCTCCATCGGGTTCCGGCCCACGGGCACTCTCATATATCAAATTCTGCACCGCTTCTTCTTGATCCTCATCTTGGACAAAGGTGCCGTCTGCCATACCTCAATGTCACTACAAAATTAAGAAAGAAATTATTTCATTCATCATGTCATGATCATAACAGATTGCTAGATGGATAACAACTGAAATGAAGAAAGAAAAAAACCCTAACGGACCGCCACGGCCACGGACTCGGCGTTCCCCCTCCTCCTATCACTCTTCTCTCTTTTTCTCGACCCTAACCCTAACACTCGGCGCTCCTCCTCCTCCTCCTCTCGCTCTTCTCTCTATTTCTCGACCCTAACTCTATGTCGCGGCGGCACCGCCACGGACTCGGCACTCCTCCTCGATGTCGCGGAGCCACGGCCATGGACTCGGCGTTCCCCCTCCTCCTCTCGCTCTTCTCTCTATTTCTCGACCCTAACTCTATGTCGCGGCGGCACCGCCACGGACTCGGCACCGCCACACGGACTCGGCACTCCTCCTCGATGTCGCGGCGCCACAACCACGGACTCGGCGTTCCCCCTCCTCCTCTCGCTCTTCTCTCTATTTCTCGACCCTAACACTCGGCGGCGCCCCCCTCATGCTCAAACGGTGTCATCCCGCTCGACTACGCCCAACGGTGTCATCCCACTCGACTACGCGCTCTTCCGCCCGCTCCCGCCCAACAAGGAGGCAGTCGATGCTTCGTGGCTTCAACATCGTCGACCGTGTCAAGAAGGTGGTCGAGGCCGCCTGCCCCGGCATCGTCTCCTGTGCTGACGCGCTCGCGCTCATGGCGCAGGACTCCGTCGTCCTCCTCGGCGGGTCCTCCTACGACGTGCCTGATACGTCCCAAATGTATCTATAATTTCTTATGTTCCATGCTACTTTTATGATGATACTCACATGTTTTATACACATTATATGTCATTATTATGAATTTTCCGGCACTAACCTATTGACGAGATGCCGAAGAGTCGATTCGTTGTTTTCTGCTGTTTTTGGTTTCGAAATCCTAGTAAGGAAATATTCTCGGAATTGGACGAAATCAACGCCCGGGGTCCTATTTTTGCACGAAGCTTCCGGAAGACCGAAGGAGTCACGAAGTGGGGCCACGAGGCGCCGCCACAACAGGGCGGCGCGGCCGGCAAGGGGCCCGCGCGGCCCTGTTGTGCGGGGCCCCCGTGGCGCCTCTTGACCTGCCCTTCCGCCTACTTAAAGCCTCCGTCGCGAAACCCCCAGTACCGAGAGCCACGATACGGAAAACCTTCCAGAGACACCGCCGCCACCAATCCCATCTCGGGGGATTCAGGAGATCGCCTCCGGCACCCTGCCGGAGAGGGGAATCATCTCCCGGAGGTCTCTTCATCGCCATGATCGCCTCCGGATCGATGTGTGAGTAGTCCACCCCTGGACTATGGGTCCATAGCAGTAGCTAGATGGTCGTCTTCTCCCCATTGTGCTATCATGTTAGATCTTGTGAGCTGCCTATCATGATCAAGATCATCTATTTGTAATCCTTCATGTTGTGTTTGTTGGGATCCGATGAATATTGAATACTATGTCAAGTTGATTATCAATCTATCATATATGTTATTTATGTTCTTGCATGCTCTCCGTTGCTAGTAGAGGCTCGGCCAAGTTGATACTTGTGACTCCAAGAGGGAGTATTTATGCTCGATAGTGGGTTCATGCCTCCATTAAATCCGGGACGATGACGAGAAAGTTCTAAGGTTGTGGATGTGTTGTTGCCACTAGGGATAAAACATCGATGCTTTGTCTAAGGATATTTGTGTTGATTACATTACGCACCATACTTAATGCAATTGTCTCGTTGTTTACAACTTAATACCTGGAGGGGTTCGGATGATAACTTGAAGGTGGACTTTTTAGGCATAGATGCATGCTGGATAGCGGTCTATGTACTTTGTCGTAATGCCCTGATTAGATCTCATAGTACTCATCATGATATATGTATGTGCATTGTTATGCCTTCTTTATTTGTCAATTGCCCAACTGTAATTTGTTCACCCAACATCTGCTATCTTATGGGAGAGACACCACTAGTGAACTGTGGACCCCGGTCATATTCTTTACATCTGAAATACAAACTGCTCCAATTGTTCTTTACTATTCTTAGCAAACAACCATCATCATCCAAGGGGGGCCCGCGCCGCCCTATGGTGTGGGCCCCTCGTCAGCCCTCCGACTCCGCCCTTCCGCCTACTTAAAGCCTCCGTCGCGAAACCCCTGAGGCGAAAAACCACGATACGGAAAACCTTCCAGAGACGCCGCCGCCGCCAATCCCATCTCGGGGGATTCCGGAGATCTCCTCCGGCACCCTGCCGGAGAGGGGATTCATCTCCCGGAGGACTCTACACCGCCATGGTCGCCTCCGGAGTGATGAGTGAGTAGTTCACCCCTGGACTATGGGTCCATAGCAGTAGCTAGATGGTTGTCTTCTCCTCATTGTGCTTCATTGTTGGATCTTGTGAGCTGCCTAACATGATCAAGATCATCTATCTGTAATACTCTATGTTGTGTTTGTCGGGATCCGATTGATAGAGAATACCATGTTATGTTAATTATCAAGTTATTGCATATGTGTTGTTTATGATCTTGCATGCTCTCCGTTATTAGTAGAGGCTCCGGCCAAGTTGATGCTAGTAACTCCAAGAGGGAGTATTTATGCTCGATAGTGGGTTCATGCCTGCATTGACACCGGGACGATGTGACAGAAAGTTCTAAGGTTGTGTTGTGCTGTTGCCACTAGGGATAAAACATTGATGCTATGTCCGAGGATGTAGTTATTGATTACATTACGCACCATACTTAATGCAATTGTCTGTTGCTTTGCAACTTAATACTAGAAGGGGTTCGGACGATAACCTGAAGGTGGACTTTTTAGGCATAGATGCATGCTGGATAGCGGTCTATGTACTTTGTCGTAATGCCCTGATTAGATCTCATAGTACTCATCATGATATATGTATGTGCATTGTTATGCCTTCTTTATTTGTCAATTGCCCAACTGTAATTTGTTCACCCAACATCTGCTATCTTATGGGAGAGACACCGCTAATGATCTGTGGACCCCGGTCCTATTCTTTACATCTGAAATACAAACTGCTGCAATTGTTCTTTACTGTTCTTAGCAAACAACCATCATCATCCACACTATACATCTAATCCTTTGTTTACCGCAAGCCGGTGAGATTGACAACCTCGCTGTTACGTTGGGGAAAGTTCTGTGATTGTGTTGTGCAGGTTCCACGTTGGCGCCGGAATCCCTGGTGTTGCGCCGCACTACACTCCTCCACCATCAACCTTCAACGTGCTTCTTGGCTCCTCCTGGTTCGATAAACCTTGGTTTCTTTCTGAGGGAAAACTTCCTACTGTGCGCATCACACCTTCCTCTTGGGGTTCCCAACGGACGTGTCAACTACACGCATCAAGCATTTTTTCTGGCGCCGTTGCCGGGGAAGTGAAGAAAAAGTTACACCATAGAGATTGCTAACTCCCACGGCAACATCATTTTTTCTGGCGCCGTTGCCGGGGAGATCAAGACACGCTGCAAGGGGAGTCTTCCACTTCCAACCTCTTTACTTTGTTTTTGTCTTGCTTTACTTTATTTACTACTTTGTTTGCTGCATTATATAAAAACACAAAAAAATTAGTTACTAGTTTTACTTTATTTACTGTCTTATTCTCCATATCAAAAACACAAAAAAATTAGTTACTTGCATTTTACTTTTGTTATCATGTCTAGTTCTGCACCTGTTACTTCTTCACCTGAGGAATTAGTCTTCACTTTTAAACAAGGGGATGAGGAGAGTTTTAAAGATGCTTGGTCTAGAATTTTTGATTCTTATCATAAAACTGAACCTCAAATGACTCTAAGTTTGCTCCTTAGTAACTTTTATTTTGGGTTTATGATTCGCTATAGATATGCCTTGGATGCTGTAGTGGGAGGAGATTTCCTTCATTGCGACGGTGATCAAGCTTTTAATGCCATAGAAAATTTGGTTGCATCACATAGTTCAGCTAATAACTTTGATTCAGCTCTTATTAGCATTTATAATAGATTAAACACTCTTGAGACAAGTGCATCTTGCTTGGAAAAAAATTATAGTTATGTTCGTAACCGTCTTGATCAAGTTTTGGTGAACTCTGAACCTTCAATATGGGACCCTACTATTAAAATGGTTATTGGTGGTAAAACTTTTCATGCCAACTGTGATATTATGTCTGAATTTTTCCTCATGCCTAAGAGTATTTATGAATCTTTGACACTTTGGGGACTCGTTGAAGGGGGAGAAGGAATAACCCTTATTGATAACTCTGTTATAATTCCTAAGGGAATAGCCGAGGGTGTGCATACAACCATTCTTGGAAGAACAATATCCACTGATTATCTTGTTATTGATTGTGTAGGAACAGGACAAATCACACTCGGAAGATCCCTGCTGAAACTATTGGGAGCAGTCATAGATGTGGGAGAAGGCACCCTAAAATTCACCTCTACGCCAGGAGGTAGACTTGTATTCCCTAAATCAAAGGGTAATAAAAAGAATAAGAAAGGTGGGCGCAATGCCCGAGGTAATGATTCATCTCTTGATAACACTTGATACACACTTTCTGCGCCAAGCTGAAAGGCGTTAAAGAAAAGCGCTTATGGGAGACAACCCATTATTTTACTTCTGCACTTTATTTTATATTTTAGTCTTGGAAGTTGTTTACTACTGTAGAAATATCTTCTTATCTTTATTTTATTGCATTGTTGTGCCAATTAAAGTCTTTGATAGTAAAGCCAATACTAGATTTGGATTACTGCGCAGGAACAGATTTCTTGCTGTCACGAATTTGGGCAGTAGTCCCTGTAGAAAAATCTAAAAAATCAGCCAATTTACGTGCGTGATCCTCAGATATGTACGCAACTTTCATTCAATTTGGGAATTTTCATCTGAGCAAGTCTGGTGCCACTTTAAAATTCGTCTTTACGAACTGTTCTGTTTTGACAGATTCTGCCTTTTATTTCGCATTGCCTGTTTTGCTATGTTTGATGGATTTCTTTGTTCCATTAACTTTCAGTAGCTTTGTGCAATGTCCAGAAGTGTTAAGAATGATTATGTCACCTCTGAATATATGAATTATGCACTGACCCTCTAATGAGTTTGTTTCGAGTTTGGTGTGGAGGAAGTTTTCAAGGGTCAAGAGAGGAGGATGATACAATATGATCAAGAATAGTGAAAAGTCAAAGCTTGGGGATGCCCCCGTGGTTCATCCCTGCATATTTTAAGAAGACTCAAGTGTCTAAGCTTGGGGATGCCCAAGGCATCCTTTCTTCATCGACAACTTATCAGGTTCCTCTAGTGAAACTATATTTTTATTCCGTCACATCTTATGTGCTTTACTTGGAGCGTCTGTTTGTTTTTGTTTTTGTTTTTGTTTTTGTTTGAATAAATCGGATCCTAGCATTCTTTGTTTGGGAGAGAGACACGCTCTGCTGTTTCGTATGAACACATGTGTTCTTAGCTTTATCTTTAAAGTTCATTGCGAAAGTTGAACTATTTCATTCATTGTTATATGGTTGGAAACGGAAAATGCCGCATGTGGTAAATGGTTTAATGTCTTGAATAATGTGATACTTGGCAATTGTTGTGCTCATATAGATCTTGTTTAAGCTCTTGCATCATGTACCTTGTACTCATTAATGAATAACTACATAGAGCTTGTTAAAATTTGGTTTGCATGATTGATCTCTAGAGTCTAGATATTTTCTCGGTTGAGGTGTTTGAACAACAAGGAGACAATATAAAGTCTTATAATAGTTACAATATGTTCATATGTGAGCTTTGCTGCACCTTTTATACTTGAGTTTGCTTCAAACAACCTTGCTAGCCTAGCCTTGTATTGAGAGGAATTCTTCTCGTGCATCCAAATCCTTGAGCCAATAACCATGCCATTTGTGTCCACCATACCTACCTACCACATGGTATTTCTCCACCATTCCAAAGTACATTACTTGAGTGCTACCTTTAAAATTTCTATTCTTTGCCTTTGCAATATATAGCTCATGGGATAAAATAGCTTAAAAACTATCGTGGTGAAGAATATGTACTTATGTGTCTTATTTCTTAGTAAGTTGCTTGTTGAGCGGTAACCATGTTTTCTGGGGACGCCATCAACTCTTTTACCTTTGTTGAATATCATGTGAGTTGCTATGCATGTTCGTCTTGTCTGAAGTAAGGGCGGTTCTCACAATCAAACGGTTTGAGTATGCATACTGTTAGAGAAGAACATTGGGCCGCTAACTAAAGCCATGATTCATGGTGGAAGTTTCAGTGTGGACAACTAATCCTCAATCTCTTATGAGAATATTAACCGTTGTTGAATGCTTATGCATTAAAGAGGAGTCCATTATCTCGTTGTCTATGTTGTCCCGGTATGGATGTCTAAGTTGAGAATAATCAAAAGCGAGAAATCCAATGCGAGCTTTCTCCTTAGACCTTTGTACAGGCGGCATAGAGGTACCCCTTTGTGACACTTGGTTGAAACATATGCTATGCAATGATAATCAGTGTTAATCCAAACTAATTAGGAGAAGGTGCGAGCACTATTAGTACACTATGCATGAGGCTTGCAACTTATAAGATGTCTTATACATAACTCATATGCTTTATTACTACCGTTGACAAAATTGTTTCTTGTTTTCAAAATGAAAAGCTCTAGCACAAATATAGTAATCAATGCTTCCCTCTGCGAAGGGCCTATCTTCTACTTTATTGTTGAGTCAGTTTGCCTATTCTTTCTATCTCAGAAGCAAACACTTGTGTCAAATGTGTGCATTGATTATTACATGTTTACTTATTGCACTTGTTATATTACTTTGTGTTGACAATTATCCATGAGATATACATGTTAAAGTTGAAAGCAACCGCTGAAACTTATATCTCCTTTGTGTTGTTTCAATACCTTTACTTTGAATTTATTGCTTTATGAGTAACTCTTATGCAAGTCTTATTGATGCTTGTCTTGAAAGTATTATTCATGAAAAGTCTTTGCTATATGATTCATTAGTTTACTCATTATCTTCATCATTGCTTCGAATCGCTGCATTCATCTCATATGTTTACAATAGTATGATCAAGATTATGATAGCATGTCACTTCAGAAATTATCTTTGATATCGTTTACCTACTCGAGGGCGAGTAGGAACTAAGCTTGGGGATGCTTGATACGTCCCAAACGTATCTATAATTTCTTATGTTCCATGCTACTTTTATGATGATACTCACATGTTTTATACACATTATATGTCATTATTATGCATTTTCCGGCACTAACCTATTGACGAGATGTCTGAAGAGCCGATTGCTTGTTTTCTGCTGTTTTTGGTTTCGAAATCCTAGTAAGGAAATATTCTCGGAATTGGACGAAATCAACGCCCAGGGTCCTATTTTTGCACGAAGCTTCCAGAAGACCGAAGGAGTCACGAAGTGGGGCCACGAGGCGCCGCCACAACAGGGCGGCGCGGCCAGCAAGGGGCTCGCGCGGCCCTGTTGTCTGGGGCCCCCGTGGCGCCTCTTGACCTGCCCTTCCGCCTACTTAAAGCCTCCGTCGCGAAACCCCCAGTACCGAGAGCCACGATACGGAAAACCTTCCAGAGACACCGCCGCCACCAATCCCATCTCGGGGGATTCAGGAGATCGCCTCCGGCACCCTGCCGGAGAGGGGAATCATCTCCCGGAGGTCTCTTCATCGCCATGATCGCCTCCGGATCGATGTGTGAGTAGTCCACCCCTGGACTATGGGTCCATAGCAGTAGCTAGATGGTCATCTTCTCCCCATTGTGCTATCATGTTAGATCTTGTGAGCTGCCTATCATGATCAAGATCATCTATTTGTAATCCTTCATGTTGTGTTTGTTGGGATCCGATGAATATTGAATACTATGTCAAGTTGATTATCAATCTATCATATATGTTATTTATGTTCTTGCATGCTCTCCGTTGCTAGTAGAGGCTCTGGCCAAGTTGATACTTGTGACTCCAAGAGGGAGTATTTATGCTCGATAGTGGGTTCATGCCTCCATTAAATCCGGGACGAGTGACGGAAAGTTCTAAGGTTGTGGATGTGTTGTTGCCACTAGGGATAAAACATCGATGCTTTGTCTAAGGATATTTGTGTTGATTACATTACGCACCATACTTAATGCAATTGTCTCGTTGTTTACAACTTAATACCGGAGGGGGTTCGGATGATAACCTCGAAGGTGGACTTTTTAGGCATAGATGCATGCTCGGATAGCGGTCTATGTACTTTGTCGTAATGCCCTGATTAGATCTCATAGTACTCATCATGATATATGTATGTGCATTGTTATGCCTTCTTTATTTGTCAATTGCCCAACTGTAATTTGTTCACCCAACATCTGCTATCTTATGGGAGAGACACCGCTAGTGATCTGTGGACCCCGGTCCTATTCTTTACATGTGAAATACAAACTGCTGCAATTGTTCTTTACTGTTCTTCGCAAACAACCCTTATCATCCACACTATACATCTAATCCTTTGTTTACAGCAAGCCGGTGAGATTGAAAACCTCGCTGTTACGTTGGGGAAAAGTTCTGTGATTGTGTTGTGTAGGTTCCACGTTGGCGCCAGAATCCCTGGTGTTGCGCCGCACTACACTCCTCCGCCATCAACCTTCAACGTGCTTCTTGGCTCCTCCTGGTTCGATAAACCTTCGTTTCTTTCTGAGGGAAAACTTGCTACTGTGCGCATCACACCTTCCTCTTCGGGTTCCCAACGGACATGTCAACTACATGCATCAGTGCCCCTCGGCCGACGCGACGGCCTCCAGTCCAACACGTGGGAGGTCAACCTGCCCGCGCCCTTCGCCCCGCTTGACGACGTGCTCTCCGCCTTCACCGCCAAGGGCTTCTCCGTGGAGGAGACAGTGGTGCTCCTCGGCGTGGGCGACGTGGCGCCCGAGGACGACCCCACCGAGTTCCTCGACCCAGGCACGCCATTCGTCGTCGACAGGGGCGTCTGCAGCGGCGCGGCGCGGCATTTCGTCGAACAGGTCGCGTGTGTGCGTATGGGGAGGCCGCCAGGGAGCGTGGCAGGGCAGTCAACGCGCGCGCGGGCTCCTCCCGGCGAGGCGCGCGGCGGCTAGGGAGGCGAGGCGAGGGAGGCGAGGCGAGGAAGGGAGAGGAGGCCGGTCACCTCGGGTTGCCGACGCGGGGAGAGGTTGGAGCGGCGGGCGACGACGGCGACCCTGCTGCTGCGGGCGACGGTGGCGTGGCGCTGCGGGCAACGGCGATGGTACGTGGAGCTGCGGGCGATGGCGACGGCGGCGGCGCGTGGAGCTGCGGGCGACGGCGCGGGCGACGGCGAGCTCGGCTCTGTGTGCGGAGGCGCTATCTTCTCGTTTTTTGGCACAGTTGGCCTCGCGCGCCTAAGGTAACACAGGGGGAGGGCCTTTGGTACCGGTTGGTACCACCAACCGGTGCCAAAGGGTTTTTTTAATTTTCTTTTTTCTTTTGCTGTTTTCTTTTCTTTTGGTGTTTCTTTTCTATTTCTTTTTTCTTTTCTTTTCTTTTTTCTTTTATTTTCTGTTTATTTTTTCTATTTCTTTTCTATTTATTTTTCTAATTCTTTTCTATATCTTTCCTATTTCTTTTCTATTTCTTATTCTAATTATTTTTCTTTTCTGTTTTCTTTTCTTTTGGTGTTTCTTTTCTATTTCTTTTTTCTTTCCTTTTCTGTTTCTTTTTTCTTTTCTTTTCTGTTTCTTTTTTCTATTTCTTTTCTATTTCTTTTCTATTTCTTTTTTAATTCTTTTCTATATCTTTTCTATATCTTTTCTATTTTTTCTATTTCTTTTTCTTTTCTGTTTCTTTTCTTTTCTAATTTTTCTATTTATTTTCTTTACTCCCGCCACGACGCCGTCCGCGCGGGAAAGTTTCCCGCACCAACGTCGGGCGGGAAACTTTCCGGCCACGACACCATGCGTGGGAGATAAAAGACGAGAAAGAAAGGGCAGGAATAAAATTTTATTACGATTGAACTCGAATTAAAAGTACATACCTCAGCTGAAAATTAAGATACATGGCCAGATTCGACTGTTGGAGTCATTCAGTCATACTCGTGCCTAGCCCTATAGTAGTCGCCAGTGTAGTCGTCGTAGTCGCCGTCATCATCGTCGCTGGCATCGGGGTCGCGGTAGTTGATACGTCCCAAACGTATCTATAATTTCTTATGTTCCATGCTACTTTTATGATGATACTCACATGTTTTATACACATTATATGTCATTATTATGCATTTTCCGGCACTAACCTATTGACGAGATGCCGAAGAGCCGATTGTTGTTTTCTGCTGTTTTTGGTTTCAGAAATCCTAGTAAGGAAATATTCTCGGAATTGGACGAAATCAACGCCCAGGGTCCTATTTTTGCACGAAGCTTCCAGAAGACCGAAGGAGTCACGAAGTGGGGCCACGAGGCGCCGCCACAATAGGGCAGCGCGGCCCAGGTGCTGGCCACGCGGCCCTGGTGTGTGGGGCCCTCGTGTGGCCCCCTGACCTGCCCTTCCGCCTACATATAGTCTTCGTCGCGAAACCCCCAGTACCAAGAGCCATGATACGGAAAACGTTCCAGAGACGCCGCCGCCGCAAATCCCATCTCGGGGGATTCAGGAGATCGCCTCCGGCACCCTGCCGGAGAGGGGAATCATCTCCCGGAGGTCTCTTCATCGCCATGATCGCCTCCGGATCGATGTGTGAGTAGTTCACCCCTGGACTATGGGTCCATAGCAGTAGCTAGATGGTCGTCTTCTCCTCATTGTGCTATCATGTTAGATCTTGTGAGCTGCCTATCATGATCAAGATCATCTATTTGTAATCCTTCATGTTGTGTTTGTTGGGATCCGATGAATATTGAATACTATGTCAAGTTGATTATCAATCTATCATATATGTTATTTATGTTCTTGCATGCTCTCCGTTGCTAGTAGAGGCTCGGCCAAGTTGATACTTGTGACTCCAAGAGGGAGTATTTATGCTCGATAGTGGGTTCATGCCTCCATTAAATGCGGGACGGTGACGGAAAGTTCTAAGGTTGTGGATGTGTTGTTGCCACTAGGGATAAAACATCGATGCTTTGTCTATGGATATTTGTGTTGATTACATTACGCACCATACTTAATGCAATTGTCTGTTGTTTACAACTTAATGCTGGAGGGGTTCGGATGATAACTCTGAAGGTGGACTTTTTAGGCATAGATGCATGCTTGGATAGCGGTCTATGTACTTTGTCGTAATGCCACGATTAAATCTCATAGTACTCATCATGATATATGTATGTGCATTGTTATGCCTTCTTTATTTGTCAATTGCCCAACCGTAATTTGTTCACCCAACATCTGCTATCTTATGGGAGAGACACCACTAGTGAACTGTGGACCCCGGTCATATTCTTTACATCTGAAATACAAACTGCTGCAAATATTCTTTACTATTCTCTGCAAACAACCATCATCATCCACACTATACATCTAATCCTTTGTTTACAGCAAGCCGGTGAGATTGACAACCTCGCTGTTACGTTGGGGCAAAGTTCTGTGATTGTGTTGTGCAGGTTCCACGTTGGCGCCGGAATCTCTGGTGTTGCGCCGCACTACACTCCTCCACCATCAACCTTCAACGTGCTTCTTGGCTCCTCCTGGTTCGATAAACCTTGGTTTCTTTCTGAGGGAAAACTTGCTACTGTACGCATCACACCTTCCTCTTGGGGTTCCCAACGGACGTGTCGACTGCACGATTCAAGCTATTTTTCTGGCGCCGTTGCCGGGGAGATCAAGACACGCTGCAAGGGGAGTCTCCCACTTCCAATCTCTTTACTTTGTTTTTGTCTTGCTCTATTTTATTTACTACTTTGTTTGCTGCACTTAAACAAAACACAAAAAAATTAGTTGCTAGCTTTACTTTATTTACTGTCTTGTTCTCTATATCGAAAACACAAAAAAATTAGTTACTTGCATTTACTTTATTTAGTTTGCTTTATTTACTACTGCTAAAATGGGTACTGTTGAGAATACTAAGTTGTGTGACTTCACTAGCACAAATAATAATGATTTCCTGTGCACACCTATTGCTCCACCTGCTACTACAGCAGAATTCTTTGAAATTAAACACGCTTTCTTGAATCTTGTTATGAGAGAGCAATTTTCCGGTGTTAGTTACGATGATGCTGCTGCCCATCTTAATAATTTTGTTGAAATATGTGAAATGCAAAAGTATAAGGATGTAGATGGTGACATTATAAAATTAAAATTGTTTCCTTTCTTCTTAAGAGGAAGAGCTAAAGATTGGTTGCTATCTCTGCCTAGAAATAGTATTGATTCTTGGACTAAATGTAAGGATGCTTTTATTGGTAGATATTATCCTCCCGCTAAAATTATATCTTTGAGAAGTAGCATAATGAATTTCAAGCAATTAGATAATGAACATGTTGCTCAAGCATGGGAGAGAATGAAATCTTTGGTAAAGAATTGCCCAACCCATGGACTGACTACTTGGATGATCATCCAAACCTTTTATGCGGGATTGAATTTCTCTTCGCGGAACCTATTGGATTCAGCTGCTTGGAGGTACCTTTATG
>NC_061510.1:50202893-50321657 GCF_022539505.1 Lolium rigidum | reverse complement strand
ACCATCCATGGAAGCTTTTCCCGCTCAGACAACTGCGACAGAGATTTCCAGAAGATTGCTTCAAAGTTTGGAGCAAAGGATGAACTTAATGCAGTTGACGCTGTCACAGACCATACGCAGCCACCAGCCGATAATCGCAGCGCAAGGTCTGATGAGTTCGACGTCACGAAGGAGGCAAAGAAGCTGCAGGTGCATCCCTCTGACCCAAAGAAAACAGTTAATACTTCGGCAGATCTCACTGTCACATAGGAAAGCGCGCTCATCGAGTTCCTCCGTGAGCGCTGGGAAATATTTGCATGGGAACCATCCGACATGCCAGGTATTCCCAGGGAACTCGCTGAACAAGCCCTTAATGTTGATCCAACAGCCAAACCAGTACAGCAGTCAATGCGCCGATTCTCAGAGCCGAAAAGAAGGGCCATCAGCGAAGAAGTCAGTCGGCTCCGCAAAGCCGGATTTATTCGGGAGCTCAAGGAAGCCGAATGGGTGGCCAATCCAGTCAAGGTACCGAAGAAGGACACAACCGCCCTCCGCATGTGTATCGATTACACGAGCCTGAACAAGCACTGCCCTAAGGATCACTTCCCCTTACCTCGAATTGATCAGATAGTCGATTCCACGGCAGGATGTGATCGCCTCTCTTTTCTTGATGCGTATTGCGGGTACAATCAGATCAAGCTCAAAAAGGAGGACCAGGAGCTGACCGCATTTATCACCCCGCACGGCGTTTTCTGTTACAACGTCATGAATTTCGGGTTGAAAAATGCGGGAGCAACTTATCAGCGATGCATGCAGGCTTGCCTTGCAGAGCAGATTGGAAGGAATATTGAGGTTTACATTGACGATATCGTAGTGAAGACGAAGCACGCCGCCACACTCATCGACGATCTGCGGGAAACTTTCGACAACCTCGATAGATACAAAATCAAACTAAACCCGAAGAAGTGTTTCTTCGGGGTGCCAGGAGGACAAGTACTCGGGTACTTCATCTCAGCCAGAGGTATAGAGGCAAACCCCTTGAAAATCAAAGCCATACTCGACATGGAGCCGCCAAAGAATCTGCATCAAGTGCAGCAATTGGTAGGACGTCTGGCAGCACTCAGCAGATTTATCGCCAAGTTAGGAGAGAAAGCTCTGCCCTTTTACAACCTGATGAAAAAGTCAGAAAAGTTCGAGTGGACCGATGAAGCGCAAGAGTCTTTCGACAACCTAAAGTGGATTCTGTCGACATCTCCAGTACTTGTGACACCGCATGAAAAAGAAACATTGCTTATGTACATAGCAGCAACGGTGCAAGTTTTCAGCAGCGTTTTAGTCGTTGAACGGGAAGAAGCAGGAAAAGTCCACGGCGTGCAGAGACCGGTCTATTACCTGAGCGAAGTGCTCACACCAGCAAAACAGACATATCCTCATCACCAGAAGCTAGCATATGCAGTGTGGAGAACAGCACGTAAGCTGCGCCATTATTTCACGGAGCATCCGATTGTCGTGGTAAGTGAGGCACCGCTGAAAAACATACTCACCAACCCAGAGGCGACGGGTCGGGTGTCCCAGTGGGCCATAGAGATAGCACCTCACGACATAACTTACGTCAACCGAACAGCGATAAAATCTCAAATCCTCCCAGACTTCGTGGCCGATTGGATTCAGTCGCAGACGCCAGCGGCACCCGATATGTCTGGCTCTTGGACGATGTACTTTGACGGGTCAAAGCGGAGCACATGTGCTGGGGCAGGATTGATATCGATATCGCCACAGGGGGACAAGATGAAGTACATTTTGCGTATGAACTTCTCTTTACCAACAAATAATGAAGCAGAGTATGAAGCACTGCTACACGGAATGAAGATGGCAAAAGCATGTGGAGCTACCCGTTTGGAAATCTATGGAGACTCAAACTTGGTAGTGCAACAGTCGATGAACCTATGCGATGCGGTCAATGACAACATGATTGCCTACCACCAGTTGTATCAAAACATGGAGGCTAAGTTTGAAGGGTGTGAGCTTAAGCACATCGGCAGAGCCAGCAATGAGGAAGTCGACGCTCTGGCAAACATCGGCTCCATGTGTTCTCCTATCCCAGATGGGGTATTCTACGAGGTCATTACGCAACGGTCAATAAAGGAGAAAGCGTCCGCACCTCCAAAATCTTCGGATGATGTTCCAGAAGCAGGCCTGCAGCAAAACGATCAGGGAGATCCACCTCAATCTGCCGAACAGGTTCTCTTACTCGAACCTCTATGGACCAAACCCTTTTTGGAATACTTGATAAAATAGCAGCTACCAGAGGATCCAGTAGAAGCCAGACGAATCGTGAGACGGTCAAAGGCCTTTACTGTGGTTAACGGAGAACTGTACAAGCGTAGAATTTCCGGCATCTTCCAGAGGTGCATCGCTATCGACGACGGGAAAGCCCTGTTACGCGAGATACACGAAGGAACCTGTGGACACCATGCAAGCAGTAGAGCACTTGTGGCGAAAGCCTTCAGAGCAGGATTTTACTGGCCAACAGCAGCGTCGGATGCTCGGGATTTGGTTCGAAAGTGCGACCCCTGTCAACGCTTTGCGCCAAAACCGCACGCTCCCGCAACAAATCTTATGAAAATACCCCTGGCGTGGCCCTTTGCTCAATGGGGACTCGACCAAGTTGGACCACTACCAAGATCGTCGCCTGGGGGACACACATATCTTCTCGTCGTAGTCGACAAATTCACTAAATGGATTGAGGCCGTGCCTGTTCGAAACCAGAAAGCCGAAACTGCAGTCGAATTCTTCAGAGGAAAACCTGTCGCTTTGGCATGCCTCACAGCATCGTCACGGACAATGGAACTAACTTCGACTCCAAAAAGTTTAGGAAATTCTGCGATGATGGTGGCATCAAATTAAAGTTCGCATCGGTGGCGCATCCCCAGACCAACGGCCAAGTCGAGAGGATTAACGGTCTAATAGGGGACGGCCTCAAGAAACGCCTTACGGGCGCAGCTGGAGCTTGGGTCGAAGAATTGCCGTCGGTACTCTGGAGCTTGCGTACTACACCTAATAGGTCAACTCAGTACACTCCGTTCTTCTTGGTACATGGAGTCGAAGCAGTTTTACCAGCCGACGTTCGGTTTGAAGTACCTCGAGTCACCGCGTACACGGAAGCCACTTCCAACAATGCGTTGCAAGATGCTGTTGACCTCCTTGACGAAGCTCGGGACATTGCCTTGGCAAGAACAATGGTGTATCAGCAGGCGTTACGAAATTACCATAGCCGACGCATACGCAGCCGAAGCTTCAGCGTCTGCAACATGGTACTACGACTAAAGCAAGAATCCCCGTGGGAACGGCCATTTATCGTCACTAAAGTGATACCAGGGGGAGCCTATCGCCTCAAGAATCCAGCCTCGGGCAAAGATGTCGAAAATCCCTGGAATGTTGCACACTTGCGACGATTCTACACTTAGGATATAATTTTCTCCCCTTGTTATTTGGCAGCTCTTAAACTCGATTTATATCATAAGTACAAATTTTTGATCAGGCTTTTTTATTTTTGTTGATTCAGGCCTCATTATCCGAACAATGCGTTCGGGGCTCGTCTTATTGGCTCTTACTCCCATCGGGAGCATTGGCCAGAGATAAGTCTACAGTGTCATTAATTAAATACTTCCATCGGGAGCTAAGATTAATGACACACGACAATCCATCTAAGCCTCGAGAAAATACGCGAGTGCTGCAAAGGATGGACGCATTACCATAAAGCAAGACTCAAGCCGGTGCACCCTGCGATGAAGTCAGGCGCTTAACCCTACAAAACTTACGCATCGACTCCGCAATAAAATTGCAAATATAACGGAGTCATCGAGTGAGCAGGCTGACTTGATCACTCAGCCCCATCGACAAGACGATCATCAACTGAATTAACAAATTCACCCGGAAGCTATCAGACGCATAAAACATGCATTAGCGTACATTCGAATATAAGGTCATTACATACATATATATGCTTAAATTCTATGGCAGGTTTCCTTGCTCCTCCCGGGCCTTCAGGTCTTTCTCGATGCCTGTTTCCATCCGAGAAACGATGATGTATGCAGGATTTGTAGCAACATCATAGTATTGGTTTAAACTCCTGTCAGTGTTTGCTATGGCCTCCAAATCTAAGGTCGGGTGACACACTAAAACTGAAGCAAAAGCGAGCTCAGCACCAGCCAGAAGTTTCTTCCGCACCAGCAGACGAACCCTTTCCGGAGTCTTGAATCGGGTGAACAAAGCAGACAAAGTTTCGGGTGCTTGATCTCAAGGAAATAAGGTTCCCCAAACCATTGAGAGATGATTATGGAACTTATCGAAGTAATAATGCACCTTCTCCGCTCGATGCTCAAACTTGGCCACGATAACGGCCTTTGGTCGATGGGACCACAGTTCATGCTTCGGGTGAGCAGCATCGGTCATTGCTTCAATTTTCTCATGGATCCTTTTATTTTCCTCTGATGCGTCGGGAGCTGCGACTGTCGAAAGACGAGGATTAGTAACAAAACACTTAAGTTCAGACAAATATTTATGGATGAACGGACACTTACAGCTCAGGCTCTCAGTAGCAACACGGAGACGATCCAGAGCATGTTGCTCAACTACAGTTGAAATCTCACCCTTTCTCTTTATCAACGCTGCCATCGCATGAAGATTGGTTATGTCCTTATTCAGTCGGGATATCTGATCGCGTAAACGACGAACAAGGTCGGATTCGTCGTTAGCCGAAGGATTCAAAGAAGGTTCAGCATAAGAAGAAGGCAAAGGAATCTGCAGCATAAGTCGTAATACAGAACAACATTAGTAAATACTCCCATCGGGAGCATTGAAGAGTGAATATATTACAATCAAAAGGAGCTGTTGATGCTGGCAACAGAGCCAAAAGTAAAACAGGGCTAAGCTAAAATTGTATCGGGCCTTAGTTACAACAAGGAATCATTTAAGGAGCAATCGATGATGATCCTGGAGCGGCTTCGGGTGCAGTCTTGGTCTTCGCCTCGTCAACTAACTTGAGAAGTCGATTGGCGCATATTACTGCTGATTGTTTGAAAGGCTCAAGGTTGATCAGACGACCATTATCATCTACGGGCAATGCCTCAGAAAACCTTTCTAGCTCGGAGCCTAGCCCATGACCCATCAACAGCTGGAAAGTAAGTACCGCCCCAAATAAACGGGAACGACGCTTAAGTACCTCCACAGGTTCAGAAGGGTCGATGAGGAAGCTCTCTGCCATCTCGCCAAGGGTCTTGACTTGCTTCATCTTCGGGAAAATCATCGAGTACAGCCTCGACAATGCTCCCTTAGTCTTTTGGAGAAGTCCAAGCACTTGAAAGTTGGATTCGGCAGCAAGTGACAAGGCATCAGACGTAGAATCCTCCTGAAGCTTGCGGGCCCGATCAATGGGCAAATCAGCAGCACCTGAAAAAGGATAAGATAAGCAGTTTGAAGAGGAAGCACCAAACACAAGTATACGTAGAGGAACTTACTCATTAAGTTCGCAATAGATTCACGGAGGACGCCTTCCTTTTCATCAACAGCAGCTGCCGCCTTGTGTTTAGCGTCTTGATCATCCTTCATCTTTTGCTTCAACTTCTTCAGCTCATCCTTCAGCATAGTGTTTTCATTTTGAGCATTGGTAGCAAGCTTGTTGGCCTCCAGGACTTGATCAGCCGAAGTCTTGATGGTCTTCCGAAGTTGAGCATTCTCAGACTCTAGGCGAATGAATTGATCAGCAAAATCTGCCACAACGTCAACTGTGACGAAAATTGGCTGCAGAATAAAGAAGCCAAGGAATCTCTTTCGGATGGTTAAAATTCATTATAAAAAAAGAAACCAAGCTGGATAAATCACTCACATGATCACGGGCAGTTGATGGAACGGGGACATCACCAGAAGGGATGACCTTCGACACTGGGATCTTCTCCACAGTTGTCCTTATGGGCGGTGTTCGTTTGGCAGGCAAAGGATTTGATTCCTTGCCTGATTCAGGTCTTCCAGAAGAGAACTTAGCCCTCTTTGCGAGAGGAATCTCATCGTCAGAGCTGGTAGCAGAACAATGATGTCAATCATACAGAATAAAGGAAGCAATTTATAAAGGACAAGCGACTACTTACAGGTCTAAGTCATCTTCGGTAGCAAAGAGGCTTGCCGAACCTTTTGGAGCGGGGGGAGGCGACGCAGCTTCATCGGCATCATCATCTCGCCCGCTGGGACTCGATTCAGCCATTGCGATCAGTTCTCACTTATCCTCCTACGTCGTCTGTTCTTGATAAGGGCGTCGTCCTCGGGGGCGTCTTCCTCTTGGACATCGCTGTCCTCGAGGGCATGTTGAGCGTCCTCGGTCTCTTCGGAATCGTCGTCATCCTCTGGCTCCACACCGCTTTCGGGTGTAGGAGGGTAACATCGGACCACGATAGAAGCCTGTTGACAAGAGAAAATCAGTGAAAAGATGGAGCGAAACAAGTTCTTAGCGATAAAAGCAAATGCTGCAAGAATTACCTCAGCCGGAAGGTGTGTTAAATCGAATGGGGAGCGAGCCGAGGTCAAGGCTATGGTGTCCCTCATGCTGTAGTGAGTAAGGCGACGAACTTCGTCGCGAAGTTCTTCATCCGACAGGTCGATAGAGCTCACTCTAGACTTGTCGCCTTCTCCAGTATACATCCACAGCTGATGAGGGCGGGACATCTGTGGCTACACCCGGCGTTTCAGGAACACTGAAACTACTTCGGTGCCGCACATCGTCAAGCCTCCCGCGTTCTTCAAGTCAACAATTTGCTCGAACAGCTTGTCAGCTAGGGCGCTTTCTTCGGGAGATAGGATGTTTAGCCAGGATTTCTTCGGCTGAGCCACTAAGACATCCACGAAGGGGGGAAGGTTGGAACGCCGCCCAGGCACTGGAGTGTCTCGCAGGTAAAACCATTTGTTGCGCCAGCCCTGGACGGATTCTTTCATCGGGAAGTTGACTTAGTCAACCTCCTTTCTAACAACAAAACCAACGCCGCCAATGACGGGGGGGGGCTTGGTTGTCGTTATGGCATTTGACGTAAAATATTTTCCTCCAAAGACCCCAGTGGGGATCAATGCCAAGGAAAGCCTCGCAAACGGTGATGAAAATGGAAAGGTGGAGAATGGAGTTTGGGGTCAGCTGCCAGAGCTGGATCCCATAGAAAAATAGAAGAGAACGAAGAAATTCGTGGGCAGGAAGCGAAAGCCCACGAAAGAGAAAAGCTGCAAACATGACGGTAAATCCTCTTGGAGGATTTGGGCGAGAGGCAGGACCTGGAAGACGAATGTCACCGTCGGATGAGGAGATGAAGCCAAGCGTGCGCAGCTTGTTCACCTCGCGGCTGGTGATGGTGGAGGCGCCTCAGTCACGGCTGACCTTGGACGAGCTTGAGGCGCTGGTGCCCTTCTTCTTGCCCATGGCGTCAGGAGCTTTCGAGGAAAGGAACAGATGCGCAGAGAAAGGCTGGGAGGAAGATGAGCAGTAAAGAGGCGTAAAAGGTGAAAATGGAAAAGGCACTATATTTATACCGCGAGACCACTGGAGATCGTGGCCGTAACCTTCAAGCCATCGTGGGAGGTGGGTGAGATCTGATCGTACACGTGTCGCAGGAAACGACACCGGCGGCCCATTATTCCCACGATGTGCGGAAATCGAGGAGGCACCTCGGTTAATGCGCATGCACTGGTCATTTCCTAAAAACTGTCCGCGCAGAACTAGGGTGGGCCCGTCAGGTCACGTCTTGTCAGTCAAACCATGGCAGTGGTTGTGTCATCGCTGACGTCATAAAGATCGATTGAGGAATCGAAGGAACAAAATTGTCGAGTGGTCAACTTGAGTCTACACACGGATTGCAAGCATCCGCGCCTAGACTCGGGGGCTACTCCCATCGGGAGCGCAGGACGCGCACCCGATAAACGTGGACTCGAAGATTTTTCAGCAAAGAAGATCGTGAAGAAGCATTGACGAAAAGAACAGTATATTCGACTCGAGTCTGCACCCGGACACGAGCGCCCGTGCCCAGACTCGGGGGCTACTCCCATCGGGAGCACAGGACGCGCACCCAATAAAAGTTTTTTTTGCACTCCAGGATCATGCCCGGGGACTTGATTCTGTGTAGGGTAACGTTGTTTTGTCAAACGGCAGTTAACCAGCAAAAAGCTGGGCACGTTACTCATTATCCTTTACGCATTTAGGAGAACACAAGCCTCGATATGAATTTATCGGATGGTTTATAAAGACCCGCAAGAAACTTCGGCAGAGGAAAACATTCGAGTAGTACAACTTGAGTCTACACACGGATTGCAAGCATCCGTATATAGACTCGGGGGCTACTCCCATCGGGAGCGCAGGACGCGCACCCGATAAAATAAGATGAAGTTGTTACAAGATGGGCAAGAACAAACAAAGGAGAAGAACGTTCAGTGGAGGCATACTTTAGTCTCTACCCGAAAAATCTTCGGCTAGACACTCGGGGACTACTGACGTGGGCATTACCCTTCGGGTAACCGATATTGCCCTATCCTGCGCGGCCCAACTGGAGGCCCATGAAGATACTCGACGGCAAGGTGGGCCACTAGGACGGTGCTGAAGGAGATTCCTTGGAGTACAAGACGAAGAGCCGAACAAGGAAAGTTTAGTACTAGGTCTTTTGTAAACCTAGTCGTACCTAGACAGATCTCTTGAGACCTGGCCTCCTATATAAAGGCCAGGAGAGGGGCTGCCGAGGGACACGATCAATCTTAGCAACTTTAGCCACCAGAAGTCTAGAGCTAGGTCGCCGTAGCACTTAGCCTCTCGACGAGATCACAGCTGAAACCTTCGGCACCCCATTGTAACCCAATATTCTCATAATCAAGATCAGACAAGCAGGACGTAGGGGTGTTACCTCATCGAGGGCCCTGAACCTGGGTAAATCGCTTTCCCCGCTTGTCAGTTAACCGATGTCTCGTGTCAGCCTACTGGATTCCATCAACCCTAAGCCCCAATCGGAGGGCATTGTCGAGGAGCACCCTCGTCACACGCATCAGTCCGGAGGCGGGCATGGTGATGTAGAGCCCTCCGGTGATGATTCCCCTCTCCGGCAGGGTGCCGGAGGAGATCTTCTGAACCCCCCGAGTTAGGGATGACGGCGGCGACGTCTCTGGAACTGTTCTGGTATTTTGGCTCTCGGTACTAGGGTTTTCGGGGACGAAGGAATAAATAGGCGAAGGGGCAGCGTCGGGGGAGCCAGGGGGCTCCCTCCCCATGTCACGGCGTGGCAGTGGGCCCCCCGCGCCGCCATATGAGGAGGGCCCCCTGCTGGCCTTCCTCGACTCCTCTTCGGTCTTTTGGAACACTCCGTGGAAAATAGGGCCGTGGGCTTTTGTTTCGTCCAATTCCGAGAATATTTGTAAAACAACTTTTCTGAAATCAAAAATAGCATAAAACAGGAACTGGCACTGTGGCATCTTGTTAATAGGTTAGTCCCAGAAAATGCATAAAAACATTATAAAGTGTGAATAAAACATGTAGGTATTGTCATAAAACTAGTATGGAACATAAGAAATTATAGATACGTTGGAGACGTATCAAGCATCCCCAAGCTTAGTTCCTACTCGCCCTCGAGTAGGTAAACGATAAAAAGAATAATTTCTGAAGTGGCATGCTACCAACATAATCTTGATCAATACTATTGTAAAGCATATGAGATGAATGAAGTGACTCAAAGCAATGGTCTATAGTTTGCTAACAAAAAGATAATGACTAAACAATTGAATCATATAGCAAAAACTTTTCATGAATAGTACTTTCAAGACAAGCATCAAAAAGTCTTGCATAAGAGTTAACTCATAAAGCAATAGATTCTTAATACAAGGTTTTGAAGCAACACAAAGGAAGATTTAAGTTTCAGCAATTGCTTTCAACTTTCAACATGCATATCTCATGGATAATTGTCAACACAAAGTAATATAATAAGTGCAATAAGCAAGCATGTAAGAATCAATGCACATAGAGTTGACACAAGTGTTTGCTTCTAAGATAGAAACAAGTAGGTAAACTGACTCAACATAAAGTAAAAGAAAGGCCCTTTGCAGAGGGAAGCAGGGATTAAATCATGTGCTAGAGCTTTTCAAGTTTTGAAATCATAAAGAGAGCATAAAAATAAAGTTTTGAGAGGTGTTTGTTGTTGTCAACGAATGGTAGTGGGCACTCTAACCCCCTTGTCAAACAGACTTTCAAAGAGCGGCTCCCATGAAGGACGTTATCTCTACCGAGCAAGGTAGATCATCCCTCTTCTCTTTTGTTTACACATGTATTTTAGTTTTATTTATAGATGACACTCCTCCCAACCTTTTGCTTTCACAAGCCATGGCTAACCGAATCCTCGGGTGCCTTCCAACATTTCACATACCATGGAGGAGTGTCTATTGCAAAATTAAGTTGCTTACTGATAAATCAGGGCAAAACATGTGAAGAGAATTATTAATGAAAGTTAATTAACTGGGGCTGGGTGATGGCGTGTAACTCACACGTTCGTTGGGAACCCCAAGAGGAAGGTATGATGCGCACAGCAGCAAGTTTTCCCTCAGAAAGAAACCAATTAAGGTTTATCGAACCAGGAGGAGCCAAGAAGCACGTTGAAGGTTGATGGCGGCGGGATGTAGTGCGGCGCAACACCAGAGATTCCGGCGCCAACGTGGAACCTGCACAACACAACCAAAGTACTTTGCCCCAACGAAACAGCGAGGTTGTCAATCTCACCGGCTTGCTGTAACAAAGGATTAGATGTATAGTGTGGATGATGATTGTTTGCGAGAAAACGAGTAGAACAAGTATTGCGAGAGATTGTATTCAATGTAAAAGAATGGACCGGGGTCCACAGTTCACTAGAGGTGTCTCTCCCATAAGATAAATAGCATGTTGGGTGAACAAATTACAGTTGGGCAATTGACAAATAGAGAGGGCATAACAATGCACATACATGATATGATGAATATTGTGAGATTTAATTGGGCATTACGACAAAGTACATAGACCGCTATCCAGGCATGCATCTATGCCTAAAAAGTCCACCTTCAGGTTATCATCCGAACCCCTTCCAGTATTAAGTTGCAAAACAACGGACAATTGCATTAAGTATGGTGCGTAATGTAATCAATAACTACATCCTCGGACATAGCATCAATGTTTTAACCCTAGTGGCAACAAGTACATCCATAACCTTAGAGGTTTCTGTCACTCCCGCATTCACGGAGACATGAACCCACTATCGAGCATAAATACTCCCTCTTGGAGTTAAGAGCAAAAACTTGGCCGAGCCTCTACTAATAACGGAGAGCATGCAAGATCATAAACAACACATAGGTAATAGACTGATAATCAACATAACATAGTATTCTCTATCCATCGGATCCCGACAAACACAACATATAGAATTACGGATAGATGATCTTGATCATGTTAGGCAGCTCACAAGATCCGACAATGAAGCACATGAGGAGAAGACAACCATCTAGCTACTGCTATGGACCCATAGTCCAGGGGTGAACTACTCACTCATCACTCCGGAGGCGACCATGGCGGTGAAGAGTCCTCCGGGAGATGAATCCCCTCTCCGGCAGGGTGCCGGAGGTGATCTCCGGAATCCCCCGAGATGGGATTGGCGGCGGCGGCGTCTCCGGAAGGTTTTCCGTATCGTGGCTCTCGGTACCGGGGGTTTCGCGACGAAGACTATATGTAGGCGGAAGGGCAGGTCGGGGGGCCACACGAGGGCCCCACACAACAGGCCGGCGCGGCCCGGGCCCGGGCCGCGCCGCCTTAGTGTGTGGCCGCCTCGTGGCCCCACTTCGTCTCTCCTTCGGACTTCCGGAAGCTTCGTGGAAAAATAGGCCCCCGGGCGTTGATTTCGTCCAATTCCGAGAATATTTCTTTTCTAGGATTTCGAAACCAAAAACAGCGAGAAAACGACGAATCGGCTCTTCGGCATCTCGTTAATAGGTTAGTGCCGGAAAATGCATAAATACGGCATATAATGTGTATAAAACATGTAGATATCATCAATAATGTGGCATGGAACATAAGAAATTATCGATACGTCGGAGACGTATCAGCATTCCCAAGCTTAGTTCCTGCTCGTCCCGAGCAGGTAAACGATAACAAAGATAATTTCTGAGTGACATGCCATCATAACCTTGATCATACTATTGTAAACATATGTAATGAATGCAGCGATCAAAACAATGGTAATGACATGAGTAAACAAATGAATCATAAAGCAAAGACTTTTCATGAATAGTACTTAAAGACAAGCATCAATAAGTCTTGCATAAGAGTTAACTCATAAAGCAATAAATCAAAGTAAAGGTATTGAAGCAACACAAAGGAAGATTAAGTTTCAGCGGTTGCTTTCAACTTATAACATGTATATCTCATGGATAATTGTCAACATAGAGTAATATAACAAGTGCAATATGCAAGTATGTAGGAATCAATGCACAGTTCACACAAGTGTTTGCTTCTTGAGGTGGAGAGAAATAGGTGAACTGACTCAACATTAAAAGTAAAAGAAAGGTCCTTCGTAGAGGAAAGCATCGATTGCTATATTTGTGCTAGAGCTTTTATTTTGAAAACAAGAAATAATTTTGTCAACGGTAGTAATAAAGCATATGTATCATGTAAATTATATCTTACAAGTTGCAAGCCTCATGCATAGTATACTAATAGTGCCCGCACCTTGTCCTAATTAGCTTGGACTACCGGATCATCGCAATACACATGTTTTAACCAAGTGTCACAAAGGGGTACCTCCATGCCGCCTGTACAAAGGTCTAAGGAGAAAGCTCGCATTTTGGATTTCTCGCTTTTGATTATTCTCAGCTTAGACATCCATACCGGGACAACATGGACAACAGATAATGGACTCCTCTTTAATGCATAAGCATGTAGCAACAATTAGTGTTCTCATATGAGATTGAGGATATGTGTCCAAAACTGAAACTTCCACCATGGTTCATGGCTTTAGTTAGCGGCCCAATGTTCTTCTCTAACAATATGCATGCTCTAACCATTAAAATGGTAGATCTCTCTTACTTCAGACAAGACGGACATGCATAGCAACTCACATGATATTCAACAAAGAGTAGTTGATGGCGTCCCCAGAAGCATGGTTATCGCACAACAAGCAACTTAATAAGAGATAAAGTGCATAAGTACATATTCAATACCACAATAGTTTTTAAGCTATATGTCCCATGAGCTATATATTGTAAAGGTGAAGAATAGAAATTTTAAAGGTAGCACTCAAGCAATTTACTTTGGAATGGCGGAGAAATACCATGTAGTAGGTAGGTATGGTGGACACAAATGGCATAGTGGTTGGCTCAAGGATTTTGGATGCATGAGAAGTATTCCCTCTCGATACAAGGTTTAGGCTAGCAAGGTTATTTGAAACAAACACAAGGATGAACCGGTGCAGCAAAACTCACATAAAAGACATATTGTAAACATTATAAGACTCTACACCGTCTTCCTTGTTGTTCAAAACTCAATACTAGAAATTATCTAGACTTTAGAGAGACCAAATATGCAAACCAAATTTAGCAAGCTCTAAGTGTTTCTTCATTAATGGGTGCAAAGTATATGATGCAAGAGCTTAAACATGAGCACAACAATTGCCAAGTATCAAATTATTCAAGACATTTTAGAATTACTACATGTAGCATTTTCCGATTCCAACCATATAACAATTTAACGAAGAAGATTCAACCTTCGCCATGAATACTATGAGTAAAGCCTAAGGACATATTTGTCCATATGCAACAGCGGAGCGTGTGTCTCTCCCACACAATGAATGCTAGGATCAATTTTATTCAAACAAAACAAAAACAAAAACAAACCGACGCTCCAAGCAAAGTACATAAGATGTGATGGAATAAAAATATAGTTTCAGGGGAGGAACCTGATAATGTTGTCGATGAAGAAGGGGATGCCTTGGGCATCCCCAAGCTTAGACGCTTGAGTCTTCTTAGAATATGCAGGGGTGGACCACCGGGGCATCCCCAAGCTTAGAGCTTTCACTCTCCTTGATCATATTGTATCATCTCCCTCTCTTGATCCTTGAAAACTTCCTCCACACCAAACTCGAAACAACTCATTAGAGGGTTAGTGTACAATAAAAATTAACATGTTCAGAGGTGACACAATCATTCTTAACACTTATGGACATTGCATAAAGCTGCTGGACATTAATGGAACAAAGAAATTCATCCACCATAGCAAAAGAGGCAATGCAAAATAAAAGGCAGAATCTGTCAAAACAGAACAGTCCGTAAAGATGGATTTTATTGAGGCACCAGACTTGCTCAAATGAAAATGCCCAAATTGAATGAAAGTTGCGTACATATCTGAGGATCACGCACGTAAATTGGCATATTTTTCTGAGCTACCTACAGAGAGGCAGGTCGAAATTCGTGACAGCAAAGAAATATGTTACTGCGCAGTAATCCAAATCTAGTATGAACCTTACTATCAAAGACTTTACTTGGCACAACAAAGCACAAAACTAAGATAAGGAGAGGTTGCTACAGTAGTAAACAACTTCCAAGACTCAAATATAAAACAAAAATACTGTAGTAAAAACATGGGTTATCTCCCATAAGCGCTTTTCTTTAACGCCTTTCAGCTAGGCGCAGAAAGTGTGTATCAAGTGTTATCAAGAGATGAAGCATCGGCATTACCTTGGGCTTTACCCTTACCTTTCTTGTTCTTTTTCTTACTCTTTGGTTTAGGGAATATATGTCTACCCCCGGGTGTAGAGGTGAATTTTAGGGTACCTTCTCCCATATCTATGACTGCTCCCAATAGTTTCAGCAGGGATCTTCCGAGTGTGATTTGTCCTGTTCCTGCACATTCAATAACAAGATAATCAATGGATATTGTTCTCCCAAGAATGGTTGTATGCACACCCGCAGCTATTCCTTTAGGAATTATAACAGAGTTATCAATAAGAGTTATTCCTTCTCCCCCTTCAACAAATCCCCAAAGTTTCAAAGATTTATGAATACTCTTAGGCATTAGGCAAAATTCAGTCATAATATCACAATTAGCATGAAGAGTTTGATCACCTATAACAATTTTAATAGTAGGATCCCATAATGAAGGTTCAGAGTTCACTAAAACTTGATCAAGACGGTTACGAACATATCCATAATTTTCATTCAAGCGAGATGCACTTGTCTCAAGAGTGTTTAATCTATTATAAATGCTAATAAGAGCTGAATCAAAGTTATTAGCTGAATCATGTGATGCAACCAACTTCTTTATGGCATTAAAAGCTTGATCCCCATTGCAATGAAGGAAATCTCCTCCCACTACGAGCATCCAAGGCATATCTATAGCGAATCATAAGACCAAAATAAAAATTACTAAGGAGCAAACTTAGAGTCATTTGAGGTTCAGTTTTACGATAAGAAGTAAAAATTCTGGACCAAGCATCTTTAAAACTCTCCTCATCCCCTTGTTTAAAAGTGAAGACTAATTCCTCAGGTGAAGAAGTAACAAGTGCAGAACTAGACATGGTAACAAAAGTAAAATGCAAGTAACTAACTTTTTTGTGTTTTGATATAAGTGCAGCAAACAAAGTAGTAAATAAAGCAAGACAAAAACAAAGTAAAGAGATTGGATTGTGGAGACTCCCCTTGCAGCGTGTCTTGATCTTCCCGGCAACGACGCCAGAAAATATGCTTGATGGAGTGTAACTCACACGTTCGTTGGGAACCCCAAGAGGAAGGTATGATGCGTACAGCAGCAAGTTTTCCCTCAGAAAGAAACCAAGGTTTATCGAACCAGGAGGAGCCAAGAAGCACGTTGAAGGTTGATGGCGGCGGGATGTAGTGCGGTGCAACACCAGAGATTCCGGCGCCAACGTGGAACCTGCACAACACAACCAAAGTACTTTGCCCCAACGAAACAGACGAGGTTGTCAATCTCACCGGCTTGTCTGTAACAAAGGATTAGATGTATAGTGTGGATGATGATTGTTTGCGAGAAAACAGTAGAACAAGTATTGCAGTAGATTGTATTCAATGTAAAAGAATGGACCGGGGTCCACAGTTCACTAGAGGTGTCTCTCCCATAAGATAAATAGCATGTTGGGTGAACAAATTACAGACGGGCAATTGACAAATAGAGAGGGCATAACAATGCACATACATGATATGATGAATATTGTGAGATTTAATTGGGCATTACGAAAAAGTACATAGACCGCTATCCAAGCATGCATCTATGCCTAAAAAGTCCACCTTCGAGTTATCATCCGAACCCCTTCCGGTATTAAGTTGCAAAACAACGGACAATTGCATTAAGTATGGTGCGTAATGTAATCAATAACTACATCCTCGGACATAGCATCAATGTTTTATCCCTAGTGGCAACAAGTACATCCATAACCTTAGAGGTTTCGTCACTCCCCTAGATTCACGGAGACATGAACCCACTATCGAGCATAAATACTCCCTCTTGGAGTTAAGAGCAAAAACTTGGCCGAGCCTCTACTAATAACGGAGAGCATGCAAGATCATAAACAACACATAGGTAATAGATTGATAATCAACATAACATAGTATTCTCTATCCATCGGATCCCGACGAACACAACATATAGAATTACAGATAGATGATCTTGATCATGTTAGGCAGCTCACAAGATCCGACAATGAAGCACATGAGGAGAAGACAACCATCTAGCTACTGCTATGGACCCATAGTCCAGGGGTGAACTACTCACTCATCACTCCGGAGGCGACCATGGCGGTGAAGATTCCTCCGGGAGATGAATCCCCTCTCCGGCAGGGTGCCGGAGGTGATCTCCAGAATCCCCCGAGATGGGATTGGCGGCGGCGGCGTCTCTGGAAGGTTTTCCGTATCGTGGCTCTCGGTACTGGGGGTTTCGCGACGAAGACTACATGTAGGCGGAAGGGCAGGTCAGGGGGCCACACGAGGGCCCCACACAATAGGCCGGCGCGGCCCAGGCCCAGGCCGCGCCGCCTTAGTGCGTGGCCGCCTCGTGGCCCCACTTCGTCTCTCCTTCGGACTTCTGGAAGCTTCGTGGAAAAATAGGCCCCTGGGCGTTGATTTCGTCCAATTCCGAGAATATTTCTTTACTAGGATTTCTGAAACCAAAAACAGCAGAAAACAGCAACTGGCTCTTCGGCATCTCGTTAATAGGTTAGTGCCGGAAAATGCATAAAGACGACATATAATGTGTATAAAACATGTAGATATCATCAATAATGTGGCATGGAACATAAGAAATTATCGATACGTCGGAGACGTATCACTGGGCACCACGTTGCTAGCTCTTTTTGCAAAATTATTGGATAAGCGGATGTATATGCCACTAGTCCATTGGTGAAAGTCTGCCCAACAAGATTGAAAGATAAAACACCATATACTTCCTCATGAGCTATAAAACATTGACACAAATAAGGAGTAATAAAGTTTTGAATTGTTTAAAGGTAGCACATGAAGTATTTACTTGGAATGGCGAGAAAAATACCACATAGTAGGTAGTTATGGTGGACACAAATGGCATAGGTTTTGGCTCAAGGTTTTGGATGCACGAGAAGCATTCCCTCTCAGTACAAGGCTTTGGCTAGCAAGGTTGTTTGAAGCAAACACAAGTATAAACCGGTACAACAAAACTTACATAAGAACATATTGCAAGCATTATAAGACTCTACACTGTCTTCCTTGTTGCTCAAACACTTTTACCAGAAAATATCTAGACCTTAGAGAGACCAATCATGCAAACCAAATTTCAACAAGCTCTACGGTAGTTCTCCACTAATAGGTTTAGACTACATGAAGCAAGAGCTTAAACATGATCTACTTGAGAGCTCAAAACAATTGCCAAGTATCAAATTATTCAAGACAATATACCAATTACCACATGAAGCATTTTCTGTTTCCAACCAAATAACAATAAGTGTTGCGGCTTTCAGCTTTCGCCACAAACATGAAAAATAAAACGAAGAACACAAGTGTTCAAATGAAAAAGCGGAGCGTGTCTCTCTCCCACACAAGCATGTTAGGATCCGATTTATTAAAAAAACTTAAATAACAAACGAGAATAAAAGCACACGGACGCTCCAAGTAAAGCACATAAGATGTGACGGAATTAAAATATAGTTTCACTAGAGGTGACCTGATAAGTTTGATGAAGAAGGGGATGCCTTGGGCATCCCCAAGCTTAGACGCTTGAGTCTTCTTGAAATATGCAGGGATGAACCACGGGGGCATCCCCAAGCTTAGACTTTTCACTCTTCTTGATCATATTATATCATCTTCCTCTCTTGATCCTTGAAAACTTCCTTCACACCAAACTCAAAGCAATCTCATTAGAGCGTTAGTGCATAATCAAAAATTCACATGTTCGGCAAGGACACAATCATTCCCAAAACTTCTGGACATTACCCAAGGCTACTGAAATTTAATGGAGCAAAGAAATCCACTCAAACACAGTAAAAGAGGCAATGCGAAATAAAAGGCAGAATCTGTCAAAAACAGAACAGTCCGTAAAGACGATTTTTTTCGAGGCACTTAACATGCTCAGATGGAAAAGCTCCAGTTGAATGAAAGTTGCGTACATATATGGGGATTACTCATGAATTTTTTCAGAATTTTTAGATTTTTCTACAGAAAGAAAAGCTCAAATTCGTGACAGCTAAAAATCTGTTTCTGCCCAGAAATCCAAATCTAGTATCAACTTCCTATCAAAGACTTTACTTGGCACAACAATGCAAGAAAATAAAGATACAAAGGTATTGCTACAGTAGTAACAAGCACCTTGACTCAAATATAAAACAAAAATTGCAGAAATAAAATAATGGGTTGTCTCCCATAAGCGCTTTTTTTAACGCCTTTCAGCTAGGTGCAGAAAGTGAAAATCAAGTAACATCAAGAGAAGAAGCATCAACATCATAATTTATTCTAATAATAGAATCAAAAGGCATCTTCATTCTCTTTCTAGGGAAGTGTTCCATACCTTTGTTAAGAGGGAATTGATATTTAATATTTCCTTCTTTCATATCAATAATAGCACCAACGGTTCGAAGAAAGGGTCTTCCCAAAACAATTGGACAAAATGCATTGCATTCAATATCCAAAACAACAAAATCAACGGGGACAAGGTTATTGTTAACCGTAATGTGAACAATATCAATTCTCCCCAAAGGTTTCTTTATAGAATTATCAGCAAGATTAACATCCAAATAACAACATTCCAAAGGTGGCAAGTCAAGCAGATCATAAAGTTTCTTAGGCATAACATAAATACTTGCACCAAGATCACATAAAGCATTACAATCAAAATCATTGACCTTCATTTTAATGATGGGCTCCCAACCATCTTCCAACTTCCTAGGGATAGAAGCTTCAAGTTTTAATTCCTCTTCCCTAGCTTTAATGAGAGCATTTGTAATATGTTTTGTAAAGGCCAAGTTTATAGCACTACCATTAGGACTTCTAGCAAGTTTTTGCAAGAACTTAATAACTTCATAAATATGAAAATTATCAAAATAAAAACCATTATGATCTAAAGCAATGGGACCATTGTCCTCAACACTTTGAAAAATTTCAGCACTTTTATCACAAACAGTTTCAGCAGTTTCAGGCAATTTTGCACGCTTTGTAGTAGAAGTAGAAACATTGCCAACACCAATTATTTTACCATTGATAGTAGGAGGTTTAGCAACATGTGAAGCATCAATATTACTAGTGGTGGTAATAGTCCAAACTCTAGCTATATTATTCTCTTTAGCAAGTTTTTCTTCTCTTTCCCACCTAGCATGCAATTCAGCCATCATTCTAATATTGTCGTCAATTCGAACTTGGATAGAATTTGCTGTAGCAAGAATTTTGTTATCATTATCCTCAGGTTTAGCAGCCATTTTATTAATTAAAGAAGCTTGTGACTCAGACATTTATGAAATTCGGTTTTCAGCATTTGAAAGCTTAGTTTGCAAACCAGAAATTTCCATATTCAAATTCTCAAGTTGATTTCCTATATTTTTCAACAAGGCAGACTGTTCATTAATAGTTTTAGTAAACAATTGATTTTTCTCATATTGTGATTGCATATAGCTCTTAGTAGCTCTTTCAATTTCCAGCATCTTTTCCTCACTAGGCAAAACAGATCTACAATAAGAATTACCATAATCACTACCACTATTAGAAGGATATGGCCTATAGTTGTTGTTACCAAAATTATTCCTATAAGCATTGTTGTTGAAATTATTATTTTTAATGAAGTTCACATCAACATGCTCTTCTTGAGTAACCAATCAAGCTAAAGGAACATTATTAGGATCAACATGAGATCTACCATTAACAAGCATAGACATAATAACATCAATCTTATCACTCAAGGAAGAGGTTTCTTCAATAGAATTTACCTTCTTACCTTGAGGAGTTCTTTCAGTGTGCCATTCAGAGTAGTTGATCATCATATCATCAAGAAGCTTTGTTGCAACACCCAAAGTGATGGACATAAAAGTACCTCCGGCAGCTGAATCCAATAGGTTCCTTGAAGAAAAATTTAATCCTGCATAAAAGGTTTGGATGATCATCCAAGTAGTTAGTCCATGGGTAGGGCAATTCTTTACCAAAGATTTCATTCTCTCCCATGCTTGGGCAACATGTTCATTATCCAATTGCTTAAAATTCATAATGCTACTTCTCAAAGATATAATTTTAGGAGGAGGATAATATTTTCCAATGAAAGCATCTTTACATTTAGTCCATGAACTAATATTATTTTTAGGCAAAGATAGCAACCAATCTTTAGCTCTTCCTCTCAAGGAGAAAGGAAACAATTTCAGTTTTACAATATCCCCATCTATATCCTTATACATTTGCATTTCACAAAGTTCAACAAAATTATTAAGATGGGCAGCAGCATCATCAGTACTAACACCAGAAAATTGCTCTCTCATAACAAGATTTAGTAAAGCAGGTTTAATTTCATAAAATTCTGCTGTAGAAGCAGGTGGAGCAATAGGAGTGCATATGAAATCATTATTACTTGTGCTAGTGAAGTCACACAACTTAGTGTTCTCACGAGTACTCATTTTAGCAATAATAAAAATAAATAAAGCAAAACCGAATTAAATAAAGTAAAACAAGTAACTAATTTTTTTGTGTTTTTGATATAAAGAAAGCAAACACAGAAAATAAAATAAAGCAAGACAATAAACAAAGTAAAGAGATTGGGTGTGAGAGACTCCCCTTGCAGCGTGTCTTGATCTCCCCGGCAACTGCGCCAGAAAAGTAGCTGCTTGTGACGGTAAAGCACACGTCCGTTGGGAACCCCAAGAGGAAGGTATGATGAGTACAGCAACGAGTTTTCCCTCAGTAAGAAACCAAGGTTATCGAACCAGTAGGAGATGAAGATCACGTGAAGGTTGTTGGTGAAGGAGTGTAGTGCGGCGCAACACCAGGGATTCCGGTGCCAACGTGGAACCTGCATAACACAATCAAACTACTTTGCCCCAACTTAACAAGTGAGGTTGTCAATCTCACCGGCTTGCTGAAAACAAAGGATTAAACGTATGGTGTGGAAAATGATGTTTTCTTGCAGAAAACAAAAGAGAACAATGATTGCAGTAAGTTGTATTTCAGATGTAAAAGAATGGACCGGGGTCCACAGTTCACTAGTGGTGTCTCTCCAATAAGATAAATAACATGTTGGGTAAACAAATTACAGTTGGGCAATTGACAAATAGAGAGGGCATAACAATGCACATACATATCATGATGACTACTATGAGATTTACTTAGGGCATTACGACAAAGAACATAGACCGCCATCCAGCATGCATCTATGCCTAAAAAGTCCACATTCGGGTTAGCATCCGCACCCCTTCCATTATTAAGTTGCAAGCAACAGACAATTGCATTAAGTACTTGATGACCCACAAGTATAGGGGATCGCAACAGTCTTCGCGGGAAGTAAAACCCAATTTATTGATTTGACACAAGGGGAGACAAAGAATACTTGAAAGCCTTAACAGCGGAGTTGTCAATTCAGCTGTACCTGGAAACAGACTTGCTCGCAAGAGTTTATCAGTAGTAACAGTTTTATAGCGATAGCGATAGTGAAATATCAGCGGCAGAGTAACAAAGACAGCAGTAGTGATTATAGTAAACAGCAGGATTAAAATACTGTAGGCACAGGGATGGATCAACGGGCGTTGCATGGATGAGAGAAACTCATGTAACAATCAAAGTAGGGCATTTGCAGATAGTAATAAAACGGTATCCAAGTACTGATCAATCAATAGGCATGTGTTCCATATTTAGTCGTACGTGCTCGCAATGAGAAACTTGCACAACATCTTTTGTCCTACCAGCCGGTGGCAGCCGGGCCTCTAGGGAATCTACTGGAAATTAAGGTACTCCTTTTAATAGAGCACCGGAGCAAAGCATTAACACTCCGTGAACACATGTGATCCTCATATCATCGCCTTCCCCTCCGGTTGTCCCAATTTCTGTCACTTTGGGGCCTCGGGTTCCGGACAACGATACGTGTATACAACTTGCGAGGTAAGATCATAAAGCAATGAATATCATCATGAATTGATAACATGTTCAGATCTGAGATCATGGCACTCGGGCCCTAGTGACAAGCATTAAGCATAACAAGTTGCAACAATATCATAAAAGTACCAATTACGGATACTAGGCACTATGCCCTAACAATCTTATGCTATTACATGACCAATCTCATCCAATCCCTACCATCCCCTTCAGCCTACGGCGGGGGAATTACTCACACATGGATGGGGGAAACATGGCTGGTCGATGGAGAGGCGTCGGTGGTGATGATGGCGATGATGGCGATGATCTCCTCCAATTCCCCGTCCCGGCGAGGTGCCAGAACGGAGTTTCTGGTCCCGAGACGGAGTTTCGCGATGGCGGTGGTGTTCTGGATGGTTTCTGGCGACTTCGACTTCTCGTCTCGCGTGTTTAGATCGAAACCCTTAAATAGTCCAGAGGGGGGCGTCAGAGGCTGGCCGAGGCGGCCTCACCATAGGGCGGCGCACCCCCCTCCTAGGCCGCGCCGGCCCATGGTGTGGGGGCCATGGGCCCCCCTGGCCTGCCCTTCTGGCTCCGTGAATCTTCTGGAAAATTGATCCCTTTGATATAAATTCCGGGGATTTTCCTGAAAGTTGAGTTTCTGCACAAAAACGAGACACCAGGGCAATTCTGCTGAAAACAGTGTTAGTCCGTGTTAGTTGCATCCAAAATACACAAATTAGAGGCAAAACAATAGCAAAAGTGTTCGGGAAAGTAGATACGTTTTGGACGTATCAACTCCCCCCAAGCTTAGCTTATTGCTTGTCCTCAAGCAATTCTGTTAACAACTGAGTGCAATAAAAGAACTTTCACGAACACATTTGTTCATATGATGTAAATATTCTCATGATACGGACAAGTACTTAGGCAATTCATAATAAGATACATGCAAATAAAATCATCTAATAGCTATGTCAATCATGGAAAAGGTACCAACAAATTAATAATAAGCATCATGAATCATGTCTATCAGCAGGATTGCAATGTTCATAAAAGGATATGATAAAGTGGTATCTCGCTTGCCCATATTTGTACAGCAAAACATAAATGCTTGGGCACCTTTGGAGTTCATGGAAAGAATGGAAGTAGAGATTATCAAAGATAAAAGCATCAAAGTTATACCACAATTAATCACATTTTGGGACAAGCATGTTATACTAAGAATGACAGTTGTGCTCTCAAGAAAGTGCTCAAAGAAAGGATGGTGACTCAACATAAAAGTAAAAGATTGGCCCTTCGCGAGAGGAAGCAGGGATTAACATGTGCTAGAGCTTTTCATTTTTCTAAAGACAGAAGTAAAATGGTTTTGAGAGGTGTTTGTTGTTGTCAATGAATGATAGTGGGCACTCTAACTACCTCATCAACCAGACTTCCAAGAGCTGCTCCCATGAAGGACGTTATCTCTACCAGCAAGGTAGATCATCCCTCTTCTCTTTTGTTTACACATGTATTTTAGTTTCATTAAGGATGACACTCCCCCCAACCTTTGCTTACACAAGCCATGGCTAACCGAATCCTCGGGTGCCTTCCAACATTCTCATACCATGGAGGAGTGTCTATTTGCAATTTAAGTTGCTTACTGATAAATCAGGGCAAAGCATGTGAAGAGAATTATTGATGAGAGTTAATTAATTGGGGCTGGGAACCCCGTTGCCAGCACTTTTTGCAAAATTATTGGATAATGTGCCACTAGTCCATTGGTGAAAGTCTGTCAGGAGTAAATGACAAGATTGAAAGATAAACACCACATACTTCCTCATGAGCTATAAAACATTAACACAAATTGAGAAGAATTTTGAAGGTTTTAGGAAAGAAACAAAGCAAAAACAAGAAAATGAAAACTAGAAGAGTCACATAAACACAAAGCAGCAGGAATTCGTCAAACTTGACAGCAGTACAGTAATCGATTTTTAAGAAATTCTTCCGCTGCTCAGCTCGAAAAGTGTTCAACTAATGAAAGTTAGATAACAACCTGGGGAACATGCACAAAATTGGCTTCGCAAAATAACGTTCTGGCTGTTTTTGAGATTTTTTTTGGTATCAGTCCATAATCTGTTTTCAATCAGCATGTCCCCAAATATCATCTTCCTCTTATTAGAAAACCACTCTAAGAAGCTAAACAAGTATATACAAGTATCCATCAGTTATAATATGCAATGAATGAGTGATGCCGGTATACCTCCCCCCAAGCTTAGGCTTTTGGCCTAAGTGGAGATCAATCCCATGGTGCCCATGAAGTGGCACCTCCGTAGTACGACGAAGATGGATCCTGTTCCGGGTATGTGCTGGAGGAAGCACCAGGATACGTGATGGTGTAGTCGTGGGAGGGCTCAGCGTCCTCGGAGTCATGCTGTTGGTGGAAGCCATGTATCTTCAGCTGCTCATCCACCTCCTCCTTAGAGCGCGACCATGGTTTCCTTTGAATACTGAACAAATCTGGCTGCGGCAAAGAGATTTTCCTCTCATCCCCGTCAGTAAACAACATTCTATAGACAATATTATCTAAACTAGAGTCATTTGTAACAAATTGATGACTCTTCATAGCAGCAATGTCAAGCCTTATAGGAGTTAATTTCACATCAGTAGGGTCAAGAGGAAGATCTAGATATGCTAAAATGCGTGAGGCAACAATTCCTCCAAAAATAGGCCCCTTGTTAGACAAACGACGAGCAACAAGAGCACCAAGATGATAAGGTGTCTCTCCAGTGAGTGCAGCAACTAGGAAAGCAAGATGATAACTAGAAATATTGCTAGTGTTCTCCCTACCAAGAATGCTAGTGGCAAGATAGTAAGCGAAATATTTAATGGCAGGGAGTTGAATGTTTCTTATCTTGCCGCGCTGAATGGTGCGGCATTCATCATTGGTGACTCCTCGATAGAGCTCACGCAAAGCCTTGGGATTGTTCTCGATCTTCTTCGCTGTACCTATAGGGGCAATATCCAATGCAGTACAAAAATCCTTCAACTTCATACACTACAACAGGAACTACCATATAGCTACGTATATGTTCCAACGGACTAGCTATGCGTTGTAAGAAACAACTCCCCACTTCCCGAGAGATAGGCACGATCCGTAACTTACTCGAATATTGCCCCTCAATCCCAATCTTATCTTCCCACAAATACGCCCCTGGCAGATCTTTTACTTCCGCTAAGCCACATTCAGATCTTCTCCTCCCGCTAAGGCAGATCCTCTTCTCCCGCTAGGCGCCTGGAGTGTCCTCTCCCCGTGCTACGTCCCGGCCGCCTCTGCCACCCGCCTTCACACCCCTGTGTGAGGATCTCCGCGTCGGCCTCGTCTATTCCCGATGTCGCTGTATCCGGGTTCATCCGGTCGTGATTTGTTCTGTGCACTCGCGTTATGGGATTCAGATGTTGAGGGTTTGTCAATTTTGTGCAGCGGCGAGCTAAACACCACTCCGTAACCGACCATTGACGGGCGCCACTGTGTGGAGAGACACCGCTGGAGGTCCAGCAATCCTATCCAACTCTGTAGATATTTCAGTTTTTCTCATCCCATCCAATATCTGCAGTCGTTGGTTGGCTTTGCCTTGATCCGTTCCTCATTATTTCAGGCTATATGCTTGGTGGATCCGTGCTGTGCTTCACGCCGTTCCCATCCCTCGACCACTGGCGCTCCCTCCCAAAAATACCCTGCCAGGAGTGCCAACTGCCATCACCGCCCCCACCTTGCTTCATCTCCATTAATCAGGTGACAAGGTCCGACATGTAATCTCTCTTTTCTTTTATCAATTGTAGCACATGATCGGTTCCCCAAAATTTTGCAGCATGGTAGGTTCTGGGGCCTTATTAGTTCTCATGCCGTATGCAAGATGTGTTCGAACTTTAACTTGTCTCTGTGGATTCATCAATTTGACAGCTGTGTGGCTGATTGCTATTGCTTTCTCGCTATGTTCAAACGAGCTGTAGATATTTGTCGTGCATATGACGAGCCTAGCAAACTTTCTTTTTTGTGTGCAGGCAACCGCTCTATTTTATCCCATATATGCAATAGAATTTTTTTTATAGGCCAGCTTAAGTCTGTTGCTTTATATTAGCTCAAAATATTCACCATCCTTCGATGATTCTGTATGTATGTGAATGGTATGCAACTTACCGGTCTGGTCAAGAAATTTACTAGCTGGATGCAGAAATAGGTGAAACTGCGCCTACTTATAATTTATATCTTCAATGAAATGCCTTATACTCCAGGAGGGAGACGACCAAGATAAAAAAAAAATCTCAAATGATTTTGTGTTTGTAGTTTTATTCATTTTCCAGCTACTTTTTTCATAGAGCAATGCACACTGGTTCTGCAATTTCTATCGGTATTGTGCTTATGCAGCTTCAGACGAAAGGTAAATCTTCAGTATTTGTGTGCTGCACTATGATTAATACAAAACCATGATTGTAAAGAATGATTCGTGAACTAATCAAAGCGTGTGGTACGGTCTGGTGACCTCTTTAGTCCTGAGGTTGTTATGATCTCAAATATATCAGTCTAAGCATCTAGCATAAATGCTGAAGCAGTGTGCAGATATATCTTAATTTAGTTTCGTGTGATTTTTTGTATAACTTTAGCTTCTTCTGAATGATGAAAAGTTTATATTTTCTGGAAATTTACCATCAAATTTACCTCTAGAAGAATGCACACTGAGTCGGCACAACACGGAAATGCTTAGCCAATTACTATTCTGCATCTTTTAGCATATCTTCTATATTCTTTAAATCTTCTATTATGTGAACTATAACAGGTTTATTAAAAATTAAATGCTTAGGCAACCACTAAGCTACATGTTTTATTCTAATTATATATGTCGTCCTCATTTAATATTTTACTCTTTGAACTACAACAGGTTTAGTGAAAATATTGAAGGTACCAAGCTGCTTCTTGCAAGTCAATTTGAACTACCTACTTCCCCAATAAGTTCTCCTCAGCTAATGTGACAGTCTAGGAAGATGAATAGGATCCGGAAAGAAGTGGTCACACAAGAAGCTTATTTATCTCATGGCCTTCTAACTATCTATGTGGAACTTACTTTAAATTCTACTATTTTATTAACTTTTTTTTGTCTCGCTAATGGTATGTTACTTATCTCATTTTTTTATGTTTGTTGTAGATTTCCAAAAGGAATGGATGATGCGTGGCTGCTAATAGCAAGTTTGAGAATAGTGATACTTGTAGATAGTTGTACATTAAGCTGTAGAATATCGTTTGACATACACATCTTGTAATCGTTGGATAAGATTCTATGTAAAGACAAAGTTGATGTAATATATGAGATCATCTTTTACTATATTGCTGTTATGTTCACTATCAGCTTTGAACAAATAATATAATATATAAATTAAGATTAATTGTTCCAGCAATTTAGCAACTACTTTTAGATTTTTCAATGATTTGTTCTGTCCATTTCAAAATCCATTCATGCAAACTACCAACGCATATGAAACGTTGTTTAGCTCTGACTATATACGTTGCTATCTTACAACACTTCTTTATGTTGTTTACCAACGCATGTATATGCGTTGTGGTAGACCCTTGCAACGCCACCAACGGCAACACATATAAAATCCGTTGGTGTAGACGTTACCAACGCTTATATGGACATTTGGCAACGCATTGATTCGTTGCTGAAGGGGGGTTCCTGTTGTAGTGATAGTAATAGGATCATCATAAATCCTGAATGTAACTGATGGTTGGTAGTGTTTGTTGTTGAACTGAAAGCTCTCAACAAAGATTTTAGTTAGCATGTAGTATTGATCCCTCTCATCTTCCATATAGGTGGTTAAGCCCACATTACCGACGAGGACCAAGAAATCATCCAGCAACCCTGCATTACTCAAAAAGTTATAACATGGAAAAGATGAAGCGTTAGGGACTCCATTGTCTTCTTCGGCTTCGAAGCTCGGTGCGAGGACATCCTCATTGTAGGATCGTCTGAATCGAGTGGCTGCCCTTGAGGGCCTCCCCGTGCTTGTCGTTTCTCCTTCAAACACTTCTCCAAAGTTATAGTTATCCATCTTCCTTTTCTGAAATTTTCCAACAAACATTATAAAAGTTGATTTGGAGACATATAATTGAGGGAAACTACTATAGGAACTTGGTAGAGTACTAAACATGCATCAAAACTATTTTTTACAACTTAGAACAAGCATGCAAGCTCACTAAACATGTTACCTACAGCAGCAAAATATTCAAGATATACTCAACCAAACAAAATTCCATTTGGATAATCGGAGGAGTCACATACCGAAGAGAAAATGTGCCAAATTTCAGACAGAAATCTGGGCTGAGCAAAGAGATCGAGAAATCTTGAGCTCTTGAGCAGAAACGCGAGTGAGAGAAAGTGAATACGAGTTTTTTCGGGAGAGAGAGTGAAATGGGAGGAAGAGATGAGTTAGTGGGGCAAGGAGGGGCCCACACCACAGGGTGGCGCGCCCCCCTCCTTGGCTGCGCCGGCTGGTGGGTTGCAGCCCCAGGGTGCCCAACTGGTCAGCCCCTGGTGCTCCCAGGTAGCTCTTCAAAAAATAAGACCAACAGTATAATTTTTGTAAATTTTTGAGAACTTTGAAAAATGCACACTTCTGGGTGTCAAAATTATTATTACAGGGCAGAAAAAGGTTTTCAAACTCCTAAACAACTAAGCATCTTGCAAGACAAGTAGTGCTACAGCGAGTAAAACAAGTGGAGAAGGAAAGAAATGTTGTTTAGCTCTTCTATGCATATAAAATATACTTGTTAACAAGGTTGATCAAGTCTTGCCACCAAATAATTTTACATGTCATGAGAAGAAATAAACCTCAAATCAATCATGTTACCTTATATTGTATTGATATAGATCCAATCACAAGAGTTTGATATTCTTCTTTAGGCTCATATATTGGACAATCAATATCTCCCACTTTGATAGATCTCAAATTAGAAATTGTATTAACTCCACACACTTTATCAATCCTCTTGGGAAAATAAACAGTATGCTCCTTGTCATCGACATTGAAAGTAACTTTTCCTTTATTGCAATCATTAACAGCCCCTGCGGTGTTAAGAAAAGGTCTCCCAAGAATAATAGACATATTATCATCTTCAGGCATTTCCAACACAACAAAATCAGTTAATATTAAGCAGTTTTGAGTTACTTGAACAGGAACATCCTCACATATACCAACAGGAATAGCAGTAGATTTATCAGCCATTTGCAAAGATATATCAGTTGGTATCAACTTATCTAAATAAAGTCTCTTATAAAGAGAAAAAGGCATAACACTAACACCTGATCCAAAATCACATAGAGCAGTTCTAACATAATTATTCTTGATGGAACAAGGAATAGTCGGTATACCTGGGTCGCCCAGCTTCTTTGGAACCTTGCCATTGAAAGAGTAATTAGCAAGCATAGTGGAAATCTCCTCATTAGGAATTTTCCTTTTGTTAGAGACAATATCTTTCATATACTTTGAATAAGGAGGCAATTTAATAGCATCGATCAAAGGGATTTGCAAAAACAAAGGTTTCATCCAATCACAAAATTTATTATAGTGTTCTTCTTCCTTTGATTTTAGTTTCTTAGCAGGAAAAGGCATTTGCTTTTGAACCCAAGGTTCTCTTTCATTACCATGTTTCTTAGCAATAAAATCTTCTTTAGTGTACTTTTTATTTTTAGCATGCTTTTCCGGTTCATCTTCAACTTCTTCTTTATCAGAAACACCATTCTTATCATTATCTTTATCATGTTCATTACCACTTTCAGTTTCAGCATCAGAAATAGAAATACTATTAGGATCATTAACAGGTTCAGAGGATTCTACAACAGTTTTATGTTTCTTTTTCTTTTTCTTAGAAGGAGCACTAGTTTCAGTTTGTTGAGAATCTTTTTCAACTCTTTTGGGATGCCCTTCAGGATATAGAGGATCCTGAGTAGAAACACCACCTCTAGTTGTTACTTCATAAGCATGTTTTTCTTTAGAACTATTTTTTAACAAGTCATTTTGCACTTTAGTGAGTTGATCAATTTGAGTTTGAGCCATATGAAAATGTTTAACAAGCATCTTAACATCATTGGAGGTTCTCTCCACAATACCATGCAATTCACTAATAGCTCGAGAATTTTCCATTAAATGATTCTCTACTCTCATATTAAAATTTTCTTGCTTAACAATATAATTATCAAACTCATCTAAGCATTGAGCAGGAGGTTTCGAATACGGAATATCTTCCCTAGTAAAGCGTTGAAGAGAGTGTACCTCAATCATGGATGAAGGGGGAGTTATCTTACATAAATCTTCTATGGGAGGTAAATTCTTCACATCTTCAGATTTAATACCTTTCTCCTTAAGAGACTTCTTGGCTTCCCTCATATCTTCATCATTTAATTTAATTAAACCCCTCTTCTTCAATATAGGTGTCGAGACTGGTTCTGGTGTAGTCCAATCATCATGATTCCGGCCTATTTTAGCCAATAATTCTTCAGCTTCGTCCGGAGTTCTTTTCCTGAAAACACAACCAGCACAACTATCCAGGTATGCCCTAGACTCAATGGTTAGTCCACTATAAAATATATCAAGTAAATCATGCTTTTCCAAATCATGTCCAGGCCGAGCTCTGATAAGAGAGCAAAATCTCGCCCAAGCTTCAGGCAACTTCTCTCCATCTTCCTGGTCAAAGCTATAAATTTTCTGCAAAGCAATATGTTGAGCACTAGCAGGAAAGTATTTTCGAAAGAAAACATCAAGCATATCACTTGGACTATCAATAGAACCAGGAGGCAAACTATTATACCAAGTTTTAGCATCATCCTTTAATGAGAAAGGAAAAAAAATTAGCAACAAAATAAGTACGCAACTTGACATCATCAGAAAACAAGCTACTCAAAGTAGAAAGCTCATTCATGTGTTCTACAACACTTTCTTTTTCAGTACCACAAAAGGGTGTTTTCTCAACAATAGCTATATGAGATAGATCAAGAGAAAAATCATAATCCTTATCCTTAATATTTATAGGAGATGTGGCAAATTTAGGATCAGGAGACAGTTTATATCTAACAGTATGTTGTGCAAGAAACTTTTTAATTTTACTTGCATCAGTAGTAGCATTGCATTTAACAATAAAATCATCATCAAGTTCCACATAATCCTCATCAGGATCATCACTAGAGTATTCAACAGACTCAGATGAATTAACAGGTGTAGCAGCATTTTCATTAGGAGTTTCAGCATTTTCAATTTGTCTAGACCTAGCAATTGTAGCATCTAGAAAGATCCTAACGAACCATCATTATCAAGCACAGCAGAAGCATCATCAAAATTATAAGAGGAATTCTTAGATTCAGCAGAAGTACCAGCATGTGAATCTTGTGGTGGTGAAACAAGTTGACTTATCACAGATGGTGAATCAAGAGCAGCAGAGGTACTCAGAGTTGTACCTTTTCTTGTAGTGGATGGTAATATGGCGACTTTAGGATCGCGAGATTTACCCATGATGGAGAATTTGCAGCGAACAATGTCAATCCAAGTGAACTTCCAAATAAAGCTATGCTCCCCGGCAACGGCGCCAGAAAATAGTCTTGATGACCCACAAGTATAGGGGATCGCAACAGTCTTTGCGGGAAGTAAAACCCAATTTATTGATTCGACACAAGGGGAGACAAAGAATACTTGAAAGCCTTAACAGCGGAGTTGTCAATTCAGCTGTACCTGGAAACAGACTTGCTCGCAAGAGTTTATCAGTAGTAACAGTTTTATAGCAGTAGCAGTAGTGAAATATCAACAACAGAGTAACAAAGACAGCAGTAGTGATTATAGTAAACAGCAGGATTAAAATACTGTAGGCACAGGGATGGATGAACGAGCGTTGCATGGATGAGAGAAACTCATGTAACAATCAAAGTAGGGCATTTGCAGATAGTAATAAAACGGTATCCAAGTACTGATCAATCAATAGGCATGTGTTCCATATTTAGTCGTACGTGCTCGCAATGAGAAACTTGCACAACATCTTTTGTCCTACCAGCCGGTGGCAGTCGGGCCTCTAGGGAATCTACTGGAAATTAAGGTACTCCTTTTAATAGAGCACCGGAGCAAAGCATTAACACTCCGTGAGCACATGTGATCCTCATATCACTGCCTTCCCCTCCGGTTGTCCCAATTTCTGTCACTTTGGGGCCTCGGGTTCCGGACAACGATACATGTATACAACTTGCAGGTAAGATCATAAAGCAATGAATATCATCATGAATTGATAACATGTTTAGATCTGAGATCATGGCACTCGGGCCCTAGTGACAAGCATTAAGCATAACAAGTTGCAACAATATCATAAAAGTACCAATTACGGATACTAGGCACTATGCCCTCACAATCTTATGCTATTATATGACCAATCTCATCCAATCCCTACCATCCCCTTCAGCCTACAGCGGGGGAATTACTCACACATGGATGGGGGAAACATGGCTGGTCGATGGAGAGGCGTCGGTGGTGATGATGGCGATGATCTCCTCCAATTCCCCGTCCCGGCGAGGTGCCAGAACGGAGTTTCTGGTCCCGAGACGGAGTTTCGCGATGGCGGCGGTGTTCTGGATGGTTTCTGGCGACTTCGACTTCTCGTCTCGCGTTTTTAGATCGAAACCCTTAAATAGTCCAGAGGGGGGCATCAGAGGCTGGCCGAGGCGGCCTCACCCTAGGGCGGCGCGCCCCCCTCCTAGGCCGCGCCGGCCCATGGTGTGGGGGCCGTGGGCCCCCCTGGCCTGCCCTTCTGGCTCCGTGAATCTTCTGGAAAAATAAGCCCTTTGATATAAATTCCGGGGATTTTCCTGAAAGTTGAGTTTCTGCACAAAAACGAGACACCAGGGCAATTCTGCTGAAAACAGCGTTAGTCCGTGTTAGTTGCATCCAAAATACACAAATTAGAGGCAAAACAATAGCAAAAGTGTTCGGGAAAGTAGATACGTTTTGGACGTATCAGTACTGTGCGTAATGTAAACAATACAAATATCCTTAGACAAAGCATTGATGTTTTATCCCTAGTGGCAACAGCACATCCACAACCTTAGGGGTTGTTGTCACTCCCCCAGATTCAATGGAGACATGAACCCACTATCTAGCATAAATACCCCCTCTTGGAGTTACAAGTATCAACTTGGCCAGAGCCTCTACTAGCAACGGAGAGCATGCAAGATCATAAACAACACATATATGATAGATCAATAATCAACTTGACATAGTATTCCATATTCATCGGACCCCAACAAACACAACATGTAGCATTACAAATAGATGATCTTGATCGTGATAGGCAGCTCAAAAGATCTAAACATGATGGCACAATAGGAGAAGACAACCATCTAGCTACTGCTATGGACCCGTAGTCCAAGGATGAACTACTCACGCATCAGTCCGGAGGCGGGCATGGTGATGTAGAGCCCTCAGGTGATGATTCCCCTCTCCGGCAGGGTGCCGGAGGAGATCTTCTGAACCCCCCGAGTTAGGGTTGACGGTGGCGGCGTCTCTGGAACTGTTCTGGTATTTTGGCTCTCGGTACTAGGGTTTTTGGGGACGAAGAAATAAATAGGCGAAGGGGCAGCGTCGGGGGAGCCAGGGGGCTCCCTCCCCACGTCACGGCGCGGCAGTGCCCCCCCTCCCGCCGCCATATGGGGAGGGCCCCCTGCTGGCCTTCCTCGACTCCTCTTCGGTCTTCTGGAACACTCCTTGGAAAATAGGGTCGTGGGCTTTTGTTTCGTCCAATTCCGAGAATATTTGTAAAACAACTTTTCTGAAATCAAAAACAGCAGAAAACAGGAACTGGCACTGTGGCATCTTGTTAATAGGTTAGTCCCAGAAAATGCATAAAAACATTATAAAGTGTGAATAAAACATGTATGTATTGTCATAAAACTAGCATGGAACATAAGAAATTATAGATACGTTGGAGACGTATCAACTCACTAACCAAAGAGCCTAAACTATACAAGTCTTGTTTTCTTATGCTCAAAAGGTAATTGAAATTCTTATCGGTTTTTTTGTTAATTTCCTGATATCAACTGATTGATAACTCTTTTATGCATTTTGTTTTGTCGGGCAGCGTATGGGAAACTTTCATCAAGGAAGATCAGTCCTTTCAAAGGGCACCGAAGCTGACATGGCGTGCGAACAAAGTAAGTAGTACTACCTAGGTCCACACACCTTTATCATACTTGATTATTGTTTGATTGAATTATATTCTTGTACAGAAATGCGCAAAACAACCACCGGGGACTGATCTATGTGGATACTACGTTTGCGAGTACATCCACAGAATTGTCAGCGAGAGAACGAATAATGAAAGAAATAAAGAGGTACGAAAACAATATTCACAAATTTATTTTGTTACCATAAGTTGTGCTGAGTTTGAGTAATAATTGTTTGATTTGTGATTTGATATATATATATACACACACACATAGCTCATGTATTCATTTGTATCTTATTCTTTTATAGTTGAGAAGAAAGAGGGAGAAGAGCTCAATCGAGGAGAGCTTCAAAGCAATTGGCGAGGAATTGGCGGGATTTTTCCTTCGAGAAGTCATACCACCATTCAGAGAGTACCACTATGCATAAAAGATCTACATGTAACATATAGTTTGACTCGGAGTGTACCACTATGGTACATGTAATAGATAGTATGCCTCGGAGAGTACCACTATGCATGAAGATCGATCTTCATGCATGTACTACTTAATTTGCGATCTTATGCAATTACATGTGTGTTATATTATATGCACCAACTTGATATGCATCACCTTGATCTTCATGTACTACCTAAACCCAAACGCGTTTTTGGTGCATCGACGCGATATGAAACGCTCCGATACCCCAAAACCCTAAACCCTGAATTCTCTGCCGTGGCAGAGATTCATGCATATTCCCTGCCGCGGCAGCCAACCTTTCGTACCGGTCCGTATTACAAACCGGTACCAAAGCTCCCTCGCCATGCGCTCTCCTGGGCGCCCACGTGGAGGCCCCTTTAATACCGGTTCGTAAGGAACCGGTAAGAAAGGGGGGGCTTTTGTACCGGATTTTTTATACCGGTTGCGAAACCGGTGCAAATGGCCCTCTGGAACCGGTATTGATGAGCGTTTTTCTACTAGTGTTAGTTCCTGTAGTTTTTAGCTTAGACCTGCACGCCACCTATTCGATTAAGTGCCATTGAGAAGAAATCAGGTGGATGCAAGCTTATGAGCCTTTCCAAGCTGATAAGAGCAGATGCAAAGAATAAATGCTTAGTTTCATTCTTATTTGGTTCCATCTCACTGCTGATAAGAATAGATGCAAACTTTCATCTTTCTCATGTTTTCTCTTGCTGCTGTGAACACATGCTTAGTGATGCGTGCAGTTAACACACGTCCGTTGGGAACCCCAAGAGGAAGGTGTGATGCGTACAGTAGCAAGTTTTCCCTCAGTATGAAACCAAGGTTATCGAACTAGTAGGAGTCAAGGAACACGTGAAGGTTGTTGGTGATGGAGTGTAGTGCGGCGCAACACCAGGGATTCCGGCGCCAACGTGGAACCTGCACAACACAATCAAAGTACTTTGCCCCAACGTAACAGTGAGGTTGTCAATCTCACCGGCTTGTCTGTAAACAAAGGATTAGATGTATAGTGTGGATGATGATGTTTGTTTGCGAAGAACAGTAAAGAACAATTGCAGTAGATTGTATTTCAGATGTAAAGAATGGACCGGGGTCCACAGTTCACTAGTGGTGTCCCTCCCATAAGATAAATAGCATGTTGGGTGAAAAATTACAGTTGGGCAATTGACAAATAAAGAAGGCATAACAATGCACATACATATATCATGATGAGTACTATGAGATTTAATCAGGGCATTACGACAAAGTACATAGACCGCTATCCAGCATGCATCTATGCCTAAAAAGTCCACTTTCAGGTTATCATCCGAACCCCTTCCGGTATTAAGTTGCAAACAACAGACAATTGCATTAAGTATGGTGCGTAATGTAATCAACACAAATATCCTTAGAAAAAGCATCGATGTTTTATCCCTAGTGGCAACAGCACATCCACAACCTTAGAACTTTCTGTCACTGTCCCAGATTCAATGGAGGCATGAACCCACTATCGAGCATAAATACTCCCTCTTGGAGTGACAAGTATCAACTTGGCCAGAGCCTCTACTAGCAACGGAGAGCATGCAAGAACATAAACAACATATATGATAGATTGATAATCAACTTGACATAGTATTCAATATTCATCGGATCCCAACAAACACAACATGTAGCATTACAAATAGATGATCTTGATCATGATAGGCAGCTCACAAGATCTAACATGATAGCACAATGAGGAGAAGACAACCATCTAGCTACTGCTAAGGACCCATAGTCCAGGGGTGAACTACTCACACATCGATCCGGAGGCGATCATGGCGATGAAGAGACCTCCGGGAGATGATTCCCCTCTCCGGCAGGGTGCCGGAGGCGATCTCCCGAATCCCCCGAGATGGGATTGGCGGCGGTGGCGTCTCTGGAAGGTTTTTCATATCGTGGCTCTCGGTACTGGGGGTTTCGCGATGAAGGCTTTAAGTAAGCGGAAGGGTAGGTTTAGGGGCGACACGAGGGGCCCACACGCTAGGGCGGCGCGGCCCCACCCTTGGCCGCGCGTCCCTGGTGTGGCGGCGCCTCGTCGCCCCACTTCGTTTCCCTTTCGGTCTTCTGGAAGCTTCGTGGAAAAATAAGACCCTGGGCGTTGATTTCGTCCAATTCCGAGAATATTTCCTTCGTAGGATTTCTGAAACCAAAAACAGCAGAAAACAACAACTGGCTCTTCGGCATCTCGTCAATAGGTTAGTGCCGGAAAATGCATAATAATAACATATAATGTGTATAAAACATGTGAGTATCATCATAAAAGTAGCATGGAACATAAGAAATTATGGATATGTTTGAGACGTATCAAGCATCCCCAAGCTTAGTTCCTACTCGCCCTCGAGTAGGTAAACGATAACAAGGATAATTTCTGAAGTGACATGCTATCATAAGCTTGATCAATACTATTGTAAAGCACATGAGATGAATGCAGCGGTTCGAAGCAATGATGAATACAATGAGTAAACAAATGAATCATATAGCAAATACTTTTCATGAATAATACTTTCAAGACAAGCATCAATAAGACTTGCATAAGAGTTACTCATAAGCAATAAATTCTTAGTAGAAAGCTTTGAAACAACACAAAGGAAGATATAAGTTTCAGCGGTTGCTTTCAACTTCAACATATTTATCTCATGGATAATTGTCAACACAAAGTAATATAACAAGTGCAATAGGTAAACATGTAGGAATCAATGCACACAGTTTACACAAGTGTTTGCTTCTAAGATAGAAAGAAGTAGGTAAACCGACTCAACAATAAAGTAGAAGAATGGCCCTTCGCAGAGGGAAGCATGGATTACTATTTTTGTGCTAGAGCTTTTCATTTTGAAAACATAGAAACAATTTTGTCAACGGTAGTAATAAATCATATGTGTTATGTATAAGACATCCTATAAGTTGCAAGCCTCATGCATAGTATACCAATAGTGCTCGCACCTTGTCCTAATTAGCTTGGATTAACACGGATTATCATTGCATAACATATGTTGCAACCAAGTGTCACAAAGGGGTACCTCTATGCCGCTCGTACAGAGGTCTAAGGAGAAAGTTCGCATTGGATTTCTCGCTTTTGATTATTCTCAACTTAGACATCCATACCGGGACAACATAGACAACAGATAATGGACTCCTCTTTTAATGCTTAAGCATTCAACAACAGATAATATTCTCATAAGAGATTGAGGATTTGTGTCCAAACTGAAACTTCCACCATGATTCATGGCTTTAGTTAGCGGCCCAATGTTCTCTCTAACAATATGCATACTCAAACCATTTGATCATGAAAATCGCCCTTACTTCAGACAAGACGAACATGCATAGCAACTCACATGATATTCAACAAAGGAAAAGTTGATGGCGTCCCCAGAAACATGGTTACCGCTCAACAAGCAACTTATTAAGAAATAAGATACATAAGTACATATTATTCACCACAATAGTTTTTAAGGCTATTTTCCCATGAGCTATGTATTGTAAAGACAAAGAATAGAATTTTAAAGGTAGCACTCAAGTAATTTACTTTGGAATGGCAGAGAAATACCATGTAGTAGGTAGGTATGGTGGACACAAATGGCATAGTTTTTGGCTCAAGGATTTGGATGCACGAGAAGGATTCCCTTTCAATACAAGGCTAGGCTAGCAAGGTTGTTTGAAGCAAACTCAAGTATAAAACGGTGCAGCAAGACTCACATATGAACATATTGTAAGCATTATAAGACTTTACATCGTCTCCTTGTTGTTCAAACACCTTAACCAGAAAATATCTAGACTCTAGAGACCAATCATGCAAACCAAATTTTAACAAGCTCTATGTAGTTCTTCATTAATGGGTACAAAGTACATGATGCAATAGCTTAAACATGATCTATATGACCACAACAATTGCCAAGTATCACATTATTCAAGACATTAAACCATTTACCACATGCGGCATTTTCCGTTTCCAACCATATAACAATGAATGAAATAGTTCAAATTTCGCAATGAACATTAAAGATGAAGCTAAGAACACATGTGTTCATACGAAACAGCGGAGCGTGTCTCTCTCCCACACAAGGAATGCTAGGATCCAATTTTATTCAAACAAAAACAAAAACAAAAACAAACAGACGCTCCAAGTAAAGCACATAAGATGTGACTGAATAAAAATATAGTTTCACTAGAGGTGACCTGATAAGTTGTCGATGAAGAAGGGGATGCCTTGGGCATCCCCAAGCTTAGATGCTTGAGTCTTCTTGAAATATTCAGGGATGAACCACGGGGGCATCCCCAAGCTTAAACTTTTCACCCTTCTTGATCATATTGTATCATCCTCCTCTCTTGACCCTTGAAAACTTCCTCCACACCAAACTCGAAACAAACTCATTAGAGGGTAAGTGCATAATTGAAAATTCATATATTCAGAGGTGACATAATCATTCTTAACACTTCTGGACATTGCACAAAGCTACTGAAAGTTAATGGAACAAAGAAATCCATCAAGCATAGCAAAACAGGCAATGCGAAATAAAAGGCAGAATCTATCAAAACAGAACAGTCCGTAAAGACGAATTTTTCTGGGGCACTTAACTTGCTCAGATGAAAATGCTCAAATTGAATGAAAGTTGAGTACATATCTGAGGATCACGCACGTAAATTGGCAGATTTTTCTGAGTTACATACAGAGAATTCTACTCAAATTCGTGACAGCAAGAAATCTGTTTCTGCGCAGTAATCCAAATCTAGTATCAACATTACTATCAAAGACTTTACTTGGCACAACAATGCAATAAAATAAAGATAAGGAGAGGTTGCTACAGTAGTAAAAACTTCCAAGACTCAAATATAAAACAAAGTGCAGAAGTAAAATGATGAGTTGTCTCCCATAAGCGCTTTTCTTTAACGCCTTTCAGCTAGGCGCAGAAAGTGTGAATCAAGTATTGTCAAGAGACGAAGCATTAGCATTCTTACCAGGGGCCTTGCGCCTACTCTTCTTACTCTTATTCTTACTCTTTGGTTTAGGGAATATATGACCGCATCCGGGCATAGAGGTAAAATTTAGAGTGCCTTTCCCCACATCTATGATTGCTCCCACGAGTTTCAGCAGGGACCTTCCAAGTGTGATTTGTCCTGTCCCTACACATTCAACAACGAGATAATCAGTGGATACCGTTCTTCCAAGAAAGGTTGTGAACACCCCTTCAGCTATACCCATAGGAATTATAACAGAGTTATCAGTAAGAGTTATTCCTTCTCCTCCTTCAGTAAGTTCCCAAAGTGACAAAGATTCATAAATTCTTTTAGGCATAAGGCAAAACTCAGACATAATATCACAACGGGCATGAAAAGTTTCACCACAAATAGTAGTTTTAATAGTAGGCACCCACATTGAAGGTTCAAAACTTACTTGGAACATAATCATAATATTCGCGAATCTGGTTGTACCCTTCCTTTAAACAAGATATATTTGTCTCGAGGGTGTTTAATCTATTATGAATGCTAGCAAGAGATGAATCAAAATTATTAGCGGAGCTAGATGATTTAACCACTTTTTTAATGGCATTATAAGCTTGATCCCCATCACAGTGAAGGAAATCTCCTCCCGCTACAGCATCTAAGGTATATCTATAACGAAGAATAAGCCCAAAATAAAAGTTACTAAGAAGCAAACTTAGAGTCATTTTAGGTTCAGTTTTACTATAGGAATCAAAAATTCTAGACCAAGCTTCTTTAAAACTCTCTTCACCACCTTGTTTAAAAGTAAAGATCAATTCCTCAGGTGATAGAGTAACAACTACAGGACTAGTCATGATAATAGAATAAAGTAAATGCAAGTAATTTTTTTGTGTTTTTAATATAGAGAACGCAAACAAGACAGTAAATAAAGTAAATCTAGCAACTATTTTTTTTATGTTTTTGATATAAAGAGCAAACAAAGCAGTAAATAAAATAAATTAAAGCAAGACAAAAACAAAGTAAAGAGATTGGATGTGGGAGACTCCCCTTGCAGCGTGTCTTGATCTCCCCGGCAACGGCGCCAGAAAAAGTGCTTGATGCGTGCAGTTAACACACGTCCGTTGGGAACCCCAAGAGGAAGGTGTGATGCGTACAGTAGAAAGTTTTCCCTCGGTATGAAACCAAGGTTATCGAACCAGTAGGAGTCAAGGAACACGTGAAGGTTGTTAGTGACGGAGTGTAGTGCGGCGCAACACCAGGGATTCCGGCGCCAACGTGGAACCTACACAACACAATCAAAGTACTTTGCCCCAACGTAACAGTGAGGTTGTCAATCTCACCAGCTTGCTGTAAACAAAGGATTAGATGTATAGTGTTGATGATGATGTTTGTTTGCGAAGAACAGTAAAGAACAATTGCAGTAGATTGTATTTCAGATGTAAAGAATGGACCGGGGTCCACAGTTCACTAGTGGTGTCTCTCCCATAAGATAAATAGCATGTTGGGTGAACAAATTAGAGTTGGGCAATTGACAAATAAAGAAGGCATAACAATGCACATACATATATCATGATGAGTACTATGAGATTTAATCAGGGCATTACGACAAAGTACATAGACCGCTATCCAGCATGCATCTATGCCTAAAAAGTCCACTTTCAGGTTATCATCCGAACCCTTTCCGGTATTAAGTTGCAAACAACAGACAATTGCATTAAGTATGGTGCGTAATGTAATCAACACAAATATCCTTAGACAAAGCATCGATGTTTTATCCCTAGTGGCAACAGCACATCCACAACCTTAGAACTTTCACGTCATCGTCCCGCGATTCAATGGAGGCATGAACCCACTATCGAGCATAAATACTCCCTCTTGGAGTTACAAGTATCAACTTGGCCGAGCCTCTACTAGCCACGGAGAGCATGCAAGAACATAAACAACATATATGATAGATTGATAATCAACTTGACATAGTATTCAATATTCATCGGATCCCAACAAACACAACATGTAGCATTACAAATAGATGATCTTGATCATGATAGGCAGCTCACAAGATCTAACATGATAGCACAATGAGGAGAAGACAACCATCTAGCTACTGCTATGGACCCATAGTCCAGGGGTGAACTACTCACACATCGATCCGGAGGCGATCATGGCGATGAAGAGACCTCCGGGAGATGATTCCCCTCTCCGGCAGGGTGCCGGAGGCGATCTCCTGAATCCCCCGAGATGGGATTAGCGGCGGCGGCGTCTCTGGAAGGTTTTCCGTATCGTGGCTCTCGGTACTAGGGGTTTCGCGACGAAGGCTTTAAGTAGGCGGAAGGGTAGGTTTAGGGGCGGCACGAGGGACCCACACGCTAGGGCGGCGTGGCCCCACCCTTGGCCACGCGGCCCTGGTGTGGCGGCGCCTCGTCGCCCCACTTCGTTTCCCTTTCGGTCTTCTGGAAGCTTCGTGGAAAAATAAGACCATGGACGTTGATTTCGTCCAATTCCGAGAATATTTCCTTTGTAGGATTTCTGAAACCAAAAACAGCAGAAAACAGCAACTGGCTCTTCGGCATCTCGTCAATAGGTTAGTGCCGGAAAATGCATAATAATGACATATAATGTGTATAAAACATGTGAGTATCATCATAAAAGTAGCATGGAACATAAGAAATTATGGATACGTTTGAGACGTATCACTTAGTCAAGAATGGACAGAGAAAATGATGTCTACATGTTGGTTGTGATAGATGAATATCTCTGTGATGATAATTTGTTGAACTACAAATTTTCATTGCTGAACTCTACCTCTTTGATGCAATGTTGCTCAAATTCAACTTGATGTAGCTTTTTGTTTCTTTCATGTACATTATAGTTTCTTGCTTGATCATTTTTGTGTATATTCTTTTGTCACGGGACTACTGAAATCTGATAGACTGCAGTGATAGACCATCTCTTTGATCGATAGATATTCTTTCCTACGGACTATTCTGAATTGTTGGCCGTTGCCATTCTTCAAAGGTTGCTGACTTCTATCTGCTGTTGCTATGAAGGGATTCAAAGTGTCTAGTCTAGGTCGATGGGAAGCAGCGCACACGTCGAGTGGCGACGGGCACAGTTCACGGAGGCACATTGGAGGGCAGCAGCCGGAGCATCACTTGATGGCAAGTTGGCAACATAATTGGGTCGTCCCATGAGATGGTGGTGTAGAAAGGAACTATGAAGGATGGCGAGTAGATCGTTATTGTGTGTTGCTTGTGTTGCTGTCTGTGCCGGTGCACTACTGGAACGAACTACGTCGAGCTTTACTTCCAGAAGGAGGCAAGTATAGATACTAAGAATTTACAGGGCATGTTACCTGGTATTTTCGATCCTTCAGGTGGTAGAAATGATTGGATCATGAAAATGTCACACAAATGGTGAGATATACTGCAATGAGTCTGATCCATTTTTAAGAACGCTTGCCTTTAAGTACCTTCCAATTGGGACTCTCTACGAGAATCTTCACGGTAAGATGGGACACCATGGTGTGTCTGTGTGTATGATGACATTTGACAGAGACATTATGAGCTTTGTTTGTGGTTTTCAGGTTTCAGATGGATGCCTTCAAGGTCATGAATAACAATGTTACTTTTTGACAAGATAGTATATATGCAATTAGTTTCTGAAAGGAGCTACCTTTGGTGTGCATATTATAACCGCTAATGTGTTTCTGTTTAGTTTCGTTCTTCTCTGCATCAATTGATTTATCCTGGTTCTCCTTCTCAGCCTACTCGCTTTTTCTCACATTGTATTTGTTTGTTTCCTAATCCAGACTCAACCAGCTCGCCGCCATGGTACTCCATGTCCAGGTACAATAATGTATGCTCCAAGTATGCACACTCACTTGCAAGGCTGAAACTGTGGACACAAAGAATGGGTAGTTAAGTTCATGTGTTTTGTCTATTGTTATCATCTGGTACAGCCTTTCCTAGATCATGTACTTTGCATTTATGTTTATTGCCAGTTTGTCCCTTGCTTCAGGCTTTACTACTGCTATGTCTCTTTTGTTTATCTACAGGTCTTGTCTGACCGCCGCTCCCTCTCCAACATCTCGCTCCGCTGCACCGTGGTACAACGGGAGACCGGCGGCGTGGATGGCCACCCAGGGAAGCGAGAGACTGATGCAAGACACATGATATGTTGTCCTATCTGATTGAGGAGAGCGTATTCTTAAAATTTCTATTGCACTTTCTGGGTAGCTTGAACTATATATATACTTTTTAATTTGTGCCCATGAAGTGCTTCATGAATCAATCATATAGTAGGTTTTAACTGCTCTTCGTATATTATATCATTATCAAAATACTCCAGTTTCCTTTGTTTTGAGTTAAATTTAATTTACCTTTTTGAAATGGTACATCATAATAAAAATTCATATCTCCATAGTACATACTTGCAAATATGGTATTGTTGTACTGCTGTCGAGCATATATGGGATCGATGGGATCTTAGACGACTACAGGCAGTACCTGACCACCTCCTACAACTGGTTGTACAGCTATGGCAGATGCAGGTGTAGACTCTGAATCTTCGCAGAGAAAATAAGAGTATATGATGACCTACAGGCCTGGATAGCAAGTTATAGGTAGCCTTTTCTCTTTTTTCCTTTTTTTTGCATCACCAAATACTATCTTTAATTAATTCGCGTGTGCATTACACTATTTTCCTACGGTTTACCCCTCAGAGCTCTGTCAAGGGGTGACCTCCAGGAGGCTATTAAAAGTGCTTTCACTTGACGAAAATGGGAACCAAGTACATAAACAAGGAACAAAATGTACCAGGAATTGCTTTATAATCTCCAAGCAACATATATGTAGGTACTTTTATTAATAGCTAACAATGATATGCATTTCTCTTCCGTGCTAATACCTTTCAAGTTTCTTAGGACTTGCTTCGTGTGTGGACAGAAAAAGTTTCTGCTCTTTCATGGAATGTGCGCTACTGTTCAAAGTATGCGCTTTTGTCCAGATGCAAGCTCAAGGTTGATATATAATCTCTACGCGATATGCATGTAAGTATTTTTGTAAGGTTGTTTATAGCCTTTTTAGTTAAGCTATTTTGTTCCTTTTGAATAGCTTTTGACACGCAATGTGTTATCAACCCTTTTCTGATTAGGTTACATTGATATGTTTGTAATAATTATGTTTATGGTGTTCTCTTTTTTCTTGGCTTAGTATATACGTATGTCATACAAAACATTCATTAATGCCAAAGGCTAGGGCTGCTTCTTACTGTGTATTTGATTTGGCTCACATTTAGTTGGTGGTTAATTTACCTTTCATTTGCAGTGGTGTTGACTTTGGGTTTTGGGAGTACCTATTAGTTCCAGGTGTGTTGTGCCCTTTGACGACCTTCCTTTGGTGACGACCTTCCTTAGATTGCTTTTGATAGATAAAGAATCTTAGTTACTTTAACATATTTCCCCATTGTAGAAAGGTTATTGGAGATTGCACAGCACCAATAGGGCCGGCTGCTCATATATATATAGGCGGACACATGTACAATTACAGGTACAACCCTGAGAAAACACGGGGACCTATGTCTATACAATATGTTACTCAACACTCCCCGCGAGTCGAAGGGTCGGCACCGACACACGGACCGGAGCGAAACTCGGGAAAAGTCGTGGATGGCAATCCCTTCGTCATGATATCGGCAAATTGCTGAGACGTCGGTACGTGAAGAACTCGAACGTGACCGAGGGCAACTTGCTCACGAACAAAGTGGATGTCCAACTCGATGTGCTTGGTGCGCCGATGATGAACGGGGTTGGCGGAGAGGTAGACAGCCGACACGTTGTCGCAGAAAACCACCGTAGCATTGTCAACAGGACAAGAGAGCTCGGACAGAAGCTGACGAAGCCATGTGCACTCAGCCACAGCGTTAGCCACGGCGCGGTACTCGGCCTCAGCACTCGGAGCGGGACACGGTGGGCTGCCTCTTGGAGGACCAAGAGACAAGCGACGAGCCGAGGTAGACGCGAGTAGCCGCTGGTGGAGCGGCGCGTATCCGGGCAACCCGCCCAGTCCGCGTCGGAGTAGGCGACAAGGTCAGTCGACGACGAGGGCGAAGCATGCAACGTCAAGCCGTAGCCCATGGTACCACAGACGTAGCGGAGAATCCGCTTCACCGCGGCCCAATGAGCATCCCGAGGAGCATGCATATGCAAGCACACCTGCTGCACGGCGTACTGGAGCTCCGGTCGCGTCAGCGTCAAGTACTGAAGAGCACCGACGATGGAGCGATAAAGCGGCGCGTCAGACGCCAGCGACCCATCACTGGCGGAGAGCTTGGCCTTCGTGTCGACATGAGTAGGCGCAGGGTTGCAGTTAAGCATCCCTGCACGCTCGAGAAGCTCGTGGGCATACTTCCGCTGATGGAGGAAGAACCCGTCCGCACGTCGGACAACCTCGATGCCGAGGAAGTAGTGAAGCGGGCCAAGATCCTTCAACGCGAACTCAGCGCGAAGGCGGTCGGTGAGCTGTCGAAGAAGACCAGCGGTGGAAGCCGTCGGGATGATGTCGTCGACGTACAGCGAGCAGGTATGCCATGTCGTTGCCGGTCCGGTAGACAAACAGGGACGCATCGGAGCGCGTGGAGCGGAAGCCCAACTGATGCAGGAAGCCGGCGATGCGCTGGTACCGGGCGCGGGGCGCCTGCTTCAGTCCATACGGGGACCGAGAGAGCAAGCACACGTCATCGGGGCGCTCGGTGTCGACGAAGCCGATGGGTTGGCGACGAGTACACCTGTTCCTGCAGATGGCCATGAAGGAAGGCGTTGGAGACGTCCATCGATGCACGGGCCACGCACGAGACGCGGAGAGGTGCAGCACTCGTACGGATCGTGCCCGGTTTGACAACCGGGGCAAACGTATCCGTGAAGTCGACGCCGGCGCGCTGCCGAAACCCGCGCACCACCCGGCGCGCCTTGTAGCGCTCGAGAGTACCGTCGGAGCCGAGCTTGTGCTTGAAGACCCATTTGCCGGAGATGACGTTGGCGCGAGGGGCCGGGGAACGAGCTCCCAGGTCCTATTGCGCTGCAGCGCGTCGTACTCCTCCTGCATGGCGGCGCGCCAATGCGGGTCGCGCAAGGCAGCGCGAGCCGAGGTGGGCACCGGCGAAGGGGCGGTCGCCGGGCTGGTGGCAGAGCCGGTCGGACCGGTCTGGCCGGCCGGGGCGCCAGCGTGCCCAGTCCGGGGCCGGTCCGGCCGGCCGGGCGCCGCGTGCCGGTCCGGGGCCGGCCGGCCGGGGCGCCAGCGTGCCCAGTCCACGGGCTGGTCTGGCCGGCCGGGTGACCGGACTGGCCGGCCCACGGTCCGGTCTGACCGGGCGCATGGCCGGGTCGGCTGGTGAAGGGGGCACCGCCGTCGTGCGGCAATATGCTGTTGCCGCTGGCCCAGAAGGCAGACGCAGGAGACGGAGACGCCGCGCAGACATACTGGTCGGCGGGGTAGCGTGTAGACGGCCGCCGCACGCCTGCGCGGGCGCGGGTGAGCATTGGCTCAGGAACCGCAGCGACGGGTGGCGAGGCAGACAACGAGGAGGCGGCCGCCGCGGGCGATGGCGCCCCGGGCGACGCGGGCGACGGGGGCGCCGGGGACGCCTCGGACGTCGCGGGTGCGGTCGAAGGGGACGCCGCGGGCGATGGCGCCTCGGGCGACGCGGGCGACGGGGGCGTCGGGGCGCCGCGGCTGCCGCGGGCGTCGCGGGTGCGGGCGACGGGGGCGCCGCGGCCGCCGCGGACGACGGGGACGCCGAGGGACCAGGCGGGGCCGGTGCCGGGGGGCCGCCGTGGTCGGTCGTCGGCGCGCGGCCGCGGGAGGGCCGGCGGGCGCCGGGGCGTCGTCGGAGGAGTCGCCATGAGTCCCCGCTGAAACGGAAAAACCAACTCGTCAAAGTACACGTGCCGGGAAGTGAGGACACGATGGGAGACCGGGTCGTAACAGCGGTAGCCCTTTGTATTGGCGGGGTAGCCGAGAAACACACAAGGGAGGGAGCGCGGCGCAAGCTTATGCGCGGCGGTGGCAGCAGTGTTAGGATAACACCGGCAGCCGAAGATGCGGAGATCATCATAGGTGGGCGGCGCACCGTAAAGGAGATGATGCGGCGTGTAGGACCAACGCACACGACACGGGCGGATGTTGACGAGGAGAGTCGCCGTGGCAAGGGCATCCGGCCAGAATCGCGGGGGCATGGAGGCATGGAACAGAAGGGTGCGGACGCAGTCGTTGAGGGTACGAAGCATCCGTTCGGCACGGCCATTCTGTGAAGAAGTGTATGGACACGTGAGGCGGAAGACAGCGCCGTGGGTGGCGAGAAGTGAACGAATGGTGATGTTGTCGAACTCCTTGCCGTTGTCGGTTTGTAAAGCGTGAATGGGGCGACCAAACTGAGTGGAGACGAAGGCGAAGAAGGCGGTGAGGGTGGTCGCAACATCTGACTTACGGCGAAGTGGAAAAGTCCATACAAAATGCGAGTAATCATCAAGAATCACAAGATAATAATTATAACCAGAGTTACTCGGAACCGGCGAGGTCCATACATCACTATGAATAAGTTGGAAAGGAAAAGACGCGACCGTGGAAGACGAACTAAACGGGAGGCGAACATGTTTGCCTAGACGACATGCTTCACAAGAGTGGGCATCCGTTTTATTACAAGTAAAGGAGAAGCCTTGCATTATTTGACGCAGAGTGGCGGAGCTAGGATGACCAAGACGGGCGTGCCAAAGATCGACACCGGCGGAGAGGGCGAGTGGGCGGCCGGTGGTGGTGGAGGCCGCGCCAACGGGGTAGAGATCGCCGGGGCTGTCACATCGGTGGAGGAGCATCCGGGTACGACCATCCTTGACAGAGAAACCAAAAGCGTCAAATTCCACAGTCACGGGGTTATCACGACAGAAAGACTTAACAGAAACAAGATTTTTAATCAAGTCAGGAGAAACAAGAACATTATGGAGAGAGAGAGGAGTGGAGGTGGAAGGAAAAGAGACAGAACCAGTGTGACTAATAGGAAGGGCATGACCGTTGCCAACGATGATGCGAGAAGAAGTGGAAGCGGGTGTGGAAAAGGAGAGGTTACCGGGATGCGCAGCCATATGCGCGGAAGCGCCGGTGTCCATGAACCAGTCGCCACCGCCACCATACGCCCCAGCGAGAGGGGCGCTCTGGAGGGCGGTCAGGAGCGCGGGATCCCACGGGGTCGCACCCGGAGGGGCGGCGTAGGCCGGGGCAGGCTGGGGTGCCGCGTAGAACGCCTGGTGGGAGGCTGGACGCGGCCCCATGATGCCCGGGTAGGGAGCGCGCGGCACGGGCATGGAGTAGGCGTGAACGACCCCGGTCCACGGATTGTGACCGGCAGTCCACGGAGGGGCGGTGTACTGCGGGGGACGAGGCGCGGGGGCGGCGGCATTGGCGCCATCGTTGCCGCCACCATTGCCACCGCCACGGCGACGACGGCCACGGCGGCTACCGCCAGGAGGAGCCGGCTGGCCGGTCCAGGGACCGGTCTGGCCGGCCGGGGCGCCAGCGTGCCCAGTCCAGGGGCCGGTCTGGCCGGCCGGGTGACCGGACTGGCCGGTCCATGGACCGGTCTGGCCGGGCGGCGGGGCGGCGGGAAACCCGGCGGCGGACCCATGGGGCGAGGCGCAGGGGCGCGGGGCGCGGGAGTCTGGGCGCCGCGGGAGAAGCCAGCGGCGAAGGCGGTGTGGGCCGCCCGAGCCCGGAGGTGCTTGAGACGGCGCTCCTCGAGGCGCAGGTACGCCACGGCCTGCTCGAAGGTGGGCGTGGTGAGGAGCGTGAGGTTGGAGGCGGCGTTGCTGAGATCCTCGCCGAGACCCGCCGACGGGGTGGAGAGCATGATCTTGTCATCAATCGGGAACTCCAAGTCACGGAGCTCATCGGAGAGGCTCTTCAGCTTGAGGGCGTAGTCATCGAGAGACAAGTCGTTCGGTGGGTGCCGAAGAACTCCTGTTGGAGGAAGGTGACCCGCTGGATTTTGTTGTCGGTGAAGAGGCCGGTGATCTTAGCCCAGACCGTGTGGGCGGAGTCACCGTCACGGACGACGGTGCGAAAGATGTCGTTGGAGACGGTCTGGTAGAACCAGCGGATGATGGTGGCGTCGATGGCGAGCCACTCGGGGTCGTGCGGCATGGCGAGGAGATCGATGGTGCCGTCGACGTGATCAAGGAGATCATACTCGCGGAAGAGCAGCCCAAAGTACGTCTTCCACGAGAAGAAGTTGGCAGCGGTGGTGGAGAGCTTCAGCGGCACGCGCTCGGCGATGGGAATGTCGCGGATGACGGCGACGGAGGGGCCGGCGAAGGGGTTGCTGCTGCTGGAGCCGGAGGAGAAACCGGAGCCGGAGGAGTCGAAGCGCTCCATGGCGATGGTGAGGGCCGGCGGCGCCCTAGATGAGAGGGGCGGCGGCTAGAGTTGGGAGTGGTGGCGGAAGCGGTGGTGGTGGGGATGGCCGGCGGCGCCCTAGGGAGGAGGAGGGGCGGCGGCTAGGGTTGGAGGGAGGGTGGCCGGCGGCGCCCCAAGGGAAGAGAAGGGCGGCGGCTAGGGCAGGACCCGAAGGGTCTCTGATACCATGTAGAAAGGTTATTGGAGATTGCACAGCACCAATAGGGCCGGCTGCTCATATATATATAGGCGGACACATGTACAATTACAGGTACAACCCTGAGAAAACACGGGGACCTATGTCTATACAATATGTTACTCAACACCCATTTTTCTGATTGTATATAAGTGTTTGCTATATTCTGATAGTGATTTCTTCTGCTTTATTCCTTTTGAGAAACCTTCACTTCCTTTTGTAGAGCCTAAAAACCTATTAAGCACTTCATTTTTTTATCGCTTTTATATAAAAAAATAAACCAACGCGTACTTCACGGGATCGTGTGCCAAGGCATTGTTGTTGGGTTATGGTTATTGATGTGTTAGGTATGCGTGGAGAAAATCCCATTCCCATTTCTGTTTATTTATAAAATGTACTTGAAAATTTCTCATAACTCAGATATAATTGTGGAGTTCATATTTTCCTATGAATTTAAGTGCCCTGATATGTGCAGATTACAGTAACAATGACGAGCTGACCAACCATGCCAGTGAGGTGAAATCGACACACCTCGAGGAAGGTGATGTATCGCCGAGGCCACTATCGCTGTCATCATTGCGCCTGGCTCTTTCCACCGATATGGCGCCATGGCTGCATCCCTCTCCGTCTTCATCATGTCGATAAGCCAAGGTGTGCGCTCGATCTCTCTCTCTGTTTGAAGAATAGCTGCCTCGAGATAGGGCAGTGCTCCCGAGGACGTGGTGCAGGCAGCCATGTTGTCGTTATTAATTTCGATTTGTTCGTTTGCAGGTCTCATCTACATTATTCCAGTTTCCTCTCTATAACTCCCTTGAGGTGAAGGTTTTCTTTCCACTTAAACCATTTCATGGCTAATCAAGATTTTGGTTTTGCTCATTGAATCAATTAATCACGTTCCATTTATTTGACAAGGGAATGCCGGAATTATTTGTGTGTATGACATACCCTATCTTATCCAGGATGGAGATTTAGGTTCTATGATATAAATATTATACATCTGATAGAACTTGCCTGGCTGCCCGTGTCAACTGAGTTTAGCATGTTTCCGAGCAATGTTCCAGAACCTGATATATACATCTGTCAGCAGTTCCACTTCCTGATGCCACGAGGCTGTGCTGGTGTGGTGATCAGGCTATTGCTTAACCGCATCGGTATGTTTTGTCAGTCGCAACACCGGCTGTTGTGACCGCTGGTTTCATACTAGAAGCTAATAGTCGTTTCCACCAGGGAAAGATTTATCGATTCATGATCAAAATGAGTTCTAAAATCTACATAGTACACGGGATGTTCAAAATGAGTTCTGAAAGCTACATAGTACACGGGATGCACATAGGGTTGGGTTAATAATATTCAGGAATATAGTTATGTTGAAGCCTCACTTCTTTGCTGACTGGGATGTCGTGCTGCATATGTTCTTGTCCCTGCTACCAGAGGACAAGATGGTTGAGTTCCATGCTAATACCCTAGCCCGTGTTTGGTGGCCTCCCATGTTCCTTATTCGTTTACAGCGAGAGCTATTCCAGATCTGCCAGATTACACTTACATGTTATATTCTTGAAACAGAAGATTATACCTACTTCAGGGTATTTATTGAAACTTTAAGCTAATTCAAGTGGGAACTGGTTTAAATGATCAGTCAAAATTACTGCATTTGAATCCCCTACTGATCTTAGGTGTGATACAGTGAAACAAACAGCTCTGTGCTATGATGCAGTAATACTTGAAGCAAATAAACTTTGCAATTTGATTGGTTTTGAAACTTTCGGTGTATCACCATCTCAAAAAAAACTTTCGGTGTATATGTGAACTTCTGAACCAAACAAACCGCATGTCTACATCAGTTCATATTTGGACTACCATCTAACAACGGGGACATATTCAGAACCGGCGATTGCAGGCTGCAAGTGCACAATGATGGCGAGAGAGTGAACTCAGAGCCCCCATGTAGCATGAATTGTTCATTGTATATGTTGTGGGGTAGACAATATAATTTCTTCTTTGAGATTTGTTTTCATTTAATAATTTATTGGGTAGGGCTGTACAAGAGTTATCTGGTATGTATAGCTGCATTCGTACTAGACAAGCCAGGTTAATTATTCTGTTGTTTTTCCCCATTTGATGGATTCATATTGGAAAAATCAATGCCTCATTTTATTCAATACTTATATGCAAAGTTATTTTAGTTTCTTGAGGCACTCTTGAGGGGCAAGTTGAGAAGAAATAGGGTCAAGGAAGACATTTGGGGGTGAGCTGCATGGTAATTATGGGGGTATTTGCAAGATTTATGTGTGATCTCCACCTATTATTAATTGTGGTTATGGGTTCTCTTTCTACGTGGGTTATTCTTGTGATAGCTTTACGCATTATTTGCATAGAAACTATATATTTTGAGGGCAAGACTAAGTTGAAATCTTGCAGCTGCCACCAATGGGTTATTTTAAATATTAATTCAGAGTTACTACTATTGCAGCTCATATTTCCTATATTGTTTCTGAAATGCACAGTCTCTCTACTAATGGCTGTGGCTAGCACCTTTCTCAAACGATTATTTAATTGTAAAGGTAAATAATATTATATGCATTCTTATTGTGTACTACTGTTTTTCTAATTAATGAACTGATCGGCAATGCATATTTTGGATTTTATGTGATAAATCTCACAACAATCATAAACTGCGTCCAGTGGACAAAATGCATGGTACTGCTATTTTATACGGCTATTCGGTTTTCCTGAAATTTTTCATAACCAAGGGTCAACATAGACATAAGAGTTCATCATATTTCCATGTTATAGACAAAACAAAATTCATCTTCAGCATTATTTTGGTACTGACATGCTGAAGAGTATACCATAGTGATTAAATGAATTTTCGCTGAAGAAATAAGAACACTGTAAATGAATGTTTGTCAAAGAAAAAAAACAGTGAGTAAATGAATATTTCCCTGTAAAGAAATTAATGATAAGTTTGTCTTGCAGCCTGATTGAAGCAATCGGGCTTTGGATGTCACTAGGGAGATAGACAGACAGATAGGGAGTTTCTTATTCGCCCCTTAAGATTGATAGCTGCTTCGTCAACATTGTCTGCTTTAGGACTTCAACATTTCTTAACAAATAGGAATTTATATCTACCTCTCAAACATAGATCTTATACATACCCCCTGCCAACAACAGACTCAATTCTTATTGCCACTCCTAATCAGATAACTAAGTCTGAATGGATACAATGTATAATTTAGTGTTGACCCTAAACAATGGCAGTTGCACTTCTAATATTGACACTTTTAGCCTTCTCATACACATTTTTGTAATCTGGTAAATCAACTGACATAGTAAGAAAAAATAAATTATAGACAGGGCGTAACTCCCTTTTGTTCCTGATCATCAAACCTGCATACCGAGAGCGACTAGAGCTAAGGACTGCGGGTTTTCGTGTAACCAGCAGAGATAAGGACTGCGGGTTGAGCGAGCATGATATAAAGGGGGCTAGATGCAAAACTGTTAGATCCAGATCCGGCGGGGTTTTCTCACCGAGGGGGAGGCGAGCCGGAGAGGCTGACGGGTGGGCCCGGAGGTGACGTGGCCGCCACCGTGGCAAACCATCCACGCACACACGTAAGATGCTCGATGCCGTGCGCGGCGCAGAGAGCGGCGGTGACCACCTGCGGGCAGACATGGGGGGGCGCGGCCGTTGCAGGGAGCCCCAAGACGCGCGTGTGGGCGTGTCATGCTCGCCTCGTCGACGCAGACGGGATGGAGGCAGTGGCGTCCCCGGTGAGTTCTTTACTCCGTCGAAAAGAAACAGAGCAATCTTCCGGTTTGTGGAGTGGATTAACCAACCAGTTCCTGCCTCTGTTGTTGCAGCGGGTACTACAAGTGCAGCACGGTTCGCGGTTGCCCGGCTTGGAAGCACGTGGAGCGCGACCCCAGCGACCCCGCCATGCTCATTGTGACCTACGAGGGCGACCACCGCCACACCCCCGCCGACCAGGAGCCGCCGCTCACCCCGCTCCCGGAGCTGCACAAGCTCTGAAGTTTCTTGCTCCCCTTGTTACTACAACAACCTGTTATTTAATCTTAGTTTGTCATCCTGTTCCCTTTGTGACCCTATAGCTAGAGCTTCATTTTGCTTCATCTCGGTTCTTCAGTGTATGAGTGGTCTAAAGCAGAATCAAAAAGCAACAAATTAGGAAGAAGAAGCTTTGAGCAGCAGCCTTGGTTGGCTGTGGAAGAAAATGTGAGTGGTAGGGAAGATAAAGAAGAAGATTCATACTGTGGGAGCGTGCTCCGATTTTTGACTGATGCAGTGAGATAGGAGTACCCAAAAGAGGGGTGGTTGAACGGGCATATGCTTTTGGGCCCGCGGGACAGCGACGGGTGGGGGAAGCAGTCAAGGAACACGGCAGGTGGTCCCCACCCGCCCGCCCGCGCAACTGGCGTCGTTGACTCGTGTTACTCCATGCTCTGGATTTTTCTCCTTTGTTTCGGCTCGGTTGGCGTGCCTCGTGCCTGAAATAAGCTACCAGTTAGACTCACTTCATTGCTACACACAATAATATATGTCAGTTATTTCATATGGACCTCCTGCCTGATTTTTTTATGCATGTGCAAATGCATTTGGCAGTCTCATCAGCCTCAATCTAGAGAATTTGAGATTTGGTGAATCAGACATATCCAACTTTCTCATCACTTGCAAGTTGTTGAAGGATCTACATTTGTTCAATTGTGACTGATAATCTCAGCACATTGCAAGTTGAGCACACTCATCTCACTGAACTCAGTATGGTTGGTTATCTTTTTGAACAAGTTAAGCTAAACTGGCTCCCTCAACTCACGCAAATGGTCTTTGATGATTGGATTGATTTCCAAGATCCACTGGTTCTTGGTCATGTCCCATTGCTCAAGGCTTTAAGCCTCACATATGTTACATGTAGTTTTCACAAGATGGTCAAGTTAAGTGAGTTTCCTAGCCATACCTCTATACTAGATCTGAAGCTGGGATTTAAATCCAAAAAGGTTCAACATTGTCGCTTTGCTAGCCATGGCTTCAGCTCTTCTCTCAGTTCTCTGCTCATTTCATCAGCATGTCTTTATCCGTTGCAGATTTGGGTGCAGCCAGAATGTCCAATGGAAATTCTTGCATCCTTCCGCCAACTATAAGGTTTGTCTATTTGGTTGATGTTCCTCAACGGTATGATCTCACCTTGACAATGTTTATTCTTGAAGCCGTATCTTTTCTGAAGGAGCTCTACATGATGGTATGTGATTTACCTATAGATTTCTGATTGCCACGTGGGCTTTGATGTTAGTGTCATTTCCTCTTGACTAATCGGACATTTACTTTACTCTCTACTAGGTGCACTTCAGGAGCGTGTGTCATGCACGACGATATTAGATCATCTGCAGCTTCCAAACTCGACATTACAAAAGACCAGCGTACCGATTGCTGAGAACCTCGCGGTGTTCCGAGCAATCAAGTACATGCAATATTTGCAAAAAAAACACTAAAGGTCTGTAACTACACTACGCTGAAGTTTGAGGTGAAACACTACCATGTGTAATATATTTACTGATTTCATCTACAATTGTTTAGCAGGTGATTACTTATGTACCTATCGCCTTTTGTTTACACCATTGTTTCCTTCTGTATTGTATTTTTTGCAAAACATGTCGTGCTATTGCTGACCCACATAGTGTTTTACTAGAGATTGATACGTGGCATCACCCCTAATATATAGAAGAGCAATATGTTTTGCTCTAACTTTGACTACTACTATTATGTGCACAACATATCTCCGCGCGTCTGCTTTTGCTTTTCCATTCAACTATTTCTGTCGATTTTGACACAGCTTGTGTTATCACCCCCACTATCTGATAGACTGGACCGGTCTATATTCCAATGATTCTGATTAGGATAGTACCTGTATAAAATGGTCTATGCGTATCCCAGTGATTCTAATTAGGATGTTCCTGGTATATAATGTACTTTCATGACTATTGCTTCTCCGATCTATTCTCTCATTTTTCAGTGCAAGCTATCGTATCATACTGAACATGAATAAGCTCGTGCTCTTTACTATTGGTTTGATTTAGGCATTTGGCTTGAGTGTAGCTGTTGATTTTTTTTTTCCTTTGCAGGGATGTCAGCTTTTGGTGATGCAAGTAGCAGCTATTAGGTGTTCATTTTCTGTTCGGGTGTCGTGTCCTCAAAATACAATGTCCTTTCTTGATTGGCCTACATATGAAGTAGGTTCCTGTTGCAAACAATCCCTGTGCAACTTATGTAGATGTTATTTTTGTCATCATTCTTGCTCGGTTGTTTCTATATTTTCTTTTCGAACACTTGAGTGCTCGGTGGCATCTATATTTCCTTTTTGAATCACCAACTGTAGTGTGCTTTAAACTTACCGCTTGTAATAGATTTCCATGTGTGGATAATATAGTGTTTCTCAAATTGTTTATCAGGTTGGAAATCCGGGAACGCGCGGATCGAGTTGACAGACGACCACGAGTCTTGAAATACTTTCAGAGCTGGAGATTGTGCTTTGAGTCGGTTGCTTTTAGGTTGAAAGGCTTGATAGTCAGCACGAAATGTTTTTTGTTGGTTCAAGAACTATTTATGTGTGACATTGATCTACATGTTTGCCATGGATTTGTTGTTGGTCACATGGTTCAACATTATTATTTGTCTAATATTTCATCTTTAGTCGTACCGAGTCAATAACCGTTGTTATACAAACTGCGATTTGGTGTGGTTTCCACATGGTCGTGCGCCAAGGCGCACATTTAAATCTAGTATATAGGTAATCAGAGTGGAAGGCGGGCATCGAAAGGCGCCCGCTAAGGAAACCTACAGCGATGGACCTACAGTTGTTTTTTCGTACGCGAGCCAAAACCATAGGGCACAACAACCGTACGCGAGCCAAAACCATAGGGCACAACAACCGATGCAGAAGAGTTCGTGAGGATCAGCCTATCAGTTTGAGTTGGAGCGTGACACGAACGATCTCCTGGTGCGTGGAGGGCAGCCCACGAATCCCACGGCGTTTTGCGGCGCGTCTTTGAAAGCATCCGAGCAAACATACGAAAGTTAACTTATGTAGGCAATAATGTGTTTTATATGCATCATAACAAAAACAGTTATGTTAGAAGTTAGTTTGGAGGTTTGTTTTCTAAAGTGGCATGTCTGAATAACTTACTTTATGAATTATATGTCACGCCTATATGAGAAATTATAACTCAAGTATTGTTTTCTCTTAATATTTGTATCATCTAAACTTTTCTAAATATCTTCATCATAATTTCGAAGAACGGGTGCAGCAACGCACGCCTTTATGGTCTAGTATACTTCAAAAACAACACGGTGTGGCTCCTCGTAGCAGGTACGCCACGAGCAACTGCCTGATGGCTGTGCAATATAAACCATGAGTGCACCGCCGAAGACAAGTACTACGAGTCTACGAGTGTGCACTAGAACACCAGGTTGTAATGAACTGAACTGCAGTATTATCATTGGTAGAACAGTCTCACAGACATATAGCCCTTAGCAGTTCTTAATCAGTAAACAAAAGAAAATAGCAGTTCGATTCACAAAAAACAAAAGTCTTCAGAAAACCATCATCCTTTGCAAAATAAAAACACCAGTTCAGTTCACTAAGAACAATAGTTCAGAGTTTCAGACTAGGGGAAGCAGAGGAGCTACGACTGATCGTATAGCAAAGGACAAAGTTGCTGTGAGTTGGGTCGTTCCTGTCCATGACGGCGGCGCATATGGGGATGAACCTGGGTCGGAGGGAGGCGTGAGTGGAGTACATGTGGAAGTTCACGGCGGGTCAAATGGTAGTGCACGGCTCGGAGGATGGCCCTGCGAGAGTTCAGGGCTGCGCGGTGTTCCCGCTGGCGCTGCGTTGGATGTGGAGACGGCGCCGCCGTGGACCTCTGTTGCCGCATCGGAGGTGCAGGATGTCCATCCAATCAGTGACCGGCCCCCGTGGCCACGGTCTTCAAGCGAGAGGGCACCCACGGCGAGCTCCCATCTCTCTTGCATCGCCCTTGATCTGGGATGATCCTCCTTTCACCTGCCTAGCGGCGTGCGGCAGTGAGCCTAGGAGACGCGTTGGGGAAGACGACCGAAGCAAGTAATGGGAGGCGCGCGAGCAGGGAGGCACAGGGCCAGCGTGCAGGGATGCTCTCGGCGGCGAGCAGCGCGACAGGGGTAGCGCTTGGGGCTGCGCGCGGCGGCTAGCAGGGCTACAGGGGCAGCACTCGAGGATGCTCGCGGCGGCGAGCAGAGACCCACGGGGGTGGCACGCTGGGATTCTTCCGACGGCGAGAAGGGAGGCAGTGGCGGCACAGTGGTGGAAAGTAGACCGTGTTGGCGTGGTTGTTGCGAATCTGCCATGGTGCGGTACGATGGAGAACGGCGTGGTCGTTCGCTTGATTCGGTCACAGTCGTGTTCGGACGTAGGGAAGTAGAAACAGTGTTCCGTCGGGAAGTTCATTGTCAGTTCAGGCGATTTTCAGACAGTGTATTAGGAAGTTCAGAAATGGTTGTAGAATAATAGCTGAATTATATATCTACGCTATGTGACCCCAGGGTGCAGAACAATTATTTTGCACAATTGCACTGAACAATTATTACGTTGTTACATTCATAAAATTATGTTTTATTTATAAATAATTACGTTCATATTGACTGACAACAACAAATATCGACATATAAACACACTCGTGACTTATTACAATGTAAAAAAAACACCAAAAATATGAATTTTACGGCATATTTTTGTACGTCATGTAATTTTTCTTATACTCTACTCAACTTCTAAATTAAAAAAAAATTACGTGATGTAAAAATTATTTAGGTGAGTGGAGAATAACTGTTCTACACCCTAGGGGGTTAAATAGCGCGACTCACATGGATAGATAGATAAATAGATATTGTAAGTCAAGGTTATATGGGCCACACAAATCAACGAGACATATCTTACTAGTTAGTGAGACATGCTTCACTAGCTTTTATCAAGTTCGCTTCCACTTTTAAGGATGCTTAGAATGCATGGCTTAAATATTTATGCCCTCTTTCCCATGGTGGCATTAATTAGCGCCGATCTTGCGTGTTACCAACCACGGCACCCGAATATGCCATTATGGACTCATACACGGCACATAAATATACATCCTCCTATCTAGTAGCCGAAAAAGGGGTATATTTGGCGCAAATTATTTTTGCAAGCGACTATGACTTGTGCCGTCCAAAAAATCTGTAGGTGAGGGGAGAGTAGTTTTCGTTGTGTGTCTAAATATCCCAAATAACTAAAATTGTTATGTTCAGTTTAATTTTAGGTTAGGTGTTTAAAGAGACAAGTGTTGGAAGCTTAATCACCTAAGTTTTTTTTACATATCAGCACTAATTTATATCCCCCTCGGTACCTCTTGATCATTGAGAAACTCAAGTAAATTAAATGATTTGCTTAAATCGGCATCCAGCTATCGCCAAGAACGATACCTCCGAGAGTGAGTTTTAGGGTTCCAGCGGGGATGTCCCTTTGGGACAGAGACAATAAGGGCGGCAAGCTTGTTGCCATAGGACTCACCGTAATGTATATACAACAAGTCCCTTGCTTAATCACATAAATTATCAAAATAACAATATTGATGTTATATGGTTCTAAGTGGTGGGGAGGGGGGGGGGGGCATTGGCCCTCCCCTCAACCGAGCTCCTCAACACGCTCACCGACATAATACAAACTTTTCGAAGCAGCCCGTTGTTCCTTGTTGGAGAGTCCTATGGTGGCAAGCTCGCCACCATGTTCGGTGTCTCCGTGGCAAGGGCTATTCACGTCCGCACCCTCAAGCTCACTCTAGGAGGCGTTGTTTTGGGGGATAGTTGGATTTCACCCGTAGATTTCGCTGTAGGAAAACCATTTTCATCTGTTTGAATATCTCAGTAGTCAAAGCAGTTCCACTCCGCCCATAGAAAATAATTATTCCAATTTTCCAACAAACTAGCATGGTGGCCCTCGCAATTGCGTGGGCAATATCTTGAGTTGTTTTTAGTTTTATAGAAAATTAAGTAAGAACACATGTGATACATGAGATTATGCTATTACGTGTGAAGTTAAATTTATATCATTTTGAAGATACTATGATCTAGCATTCAACTCTTGATAGCATAATTATTCAGCCAAATACACAATACATTGAGTTGTACTCATGGCATGCTTAACTACTGGTCTACCTTTTTTTTACATTCCACACTCACTCATCCTAGTTCATTTACCTACTTACTAAAAAACACATGTCGACGAAGAACAATTAGATCCAGCATAAAGCTTTCACAGAGATGGTCTCTACTATCATCAACTTTATCAACTGTATTCAATATTTGGCCTAATGATGCATTCGACAAGTACATGCACAATAAGACGGTACACAGAGAAGGCAAGAGAAAATGTCGATCACTCATCTAACTTGGGTTGTATACATGAACAAGATGTAGAAATTGTAGAACCCTAATCTATTGATTCAGAAATTCATTTTTCACATGTTTTGCTTCCATAAAAGAATTTATATAGCTATTACATTTTTACTAGCATAATACCCGTGTGTTGCTACGGACTCAGAAACACCGTAAAATTTATGTTTATGATTAATCTTCTAAAATTTGTTCGAGCCAAAGTTACATAACAGACAAAAGTAACATGTAGGTGTGTAGTCAAAAGACAATAAGTTAACTATAAGTCATCCTTGGTCGTCTCCCCTCCCTCGTCTATAGTGGAGAGGGCGTTTCTTCGAACCCACCCTGTCAAGCCACCTCTTCGGTTGGTGAATCCGGATTCCTCACCCTCCAGCGGCCGCTCCGATGGCAGGAGAACGGGGGAATCCTGATTCTCGGCCTGTATATAGTGTAGGTCCGGGTAGGGTCCCAGCTGGTGGCGTCGTGGAGGCGCTTCTGATTTGGATTTTGCCGTCAACAGGCGCCCCCTTCGGCTTCGGCGCTCCGTGCAGGTCTGATGCTGCTCGGTCGACTTCCCAGGGCTCGGGGATCTACGAATCTTGCGAGTTTTTATGCCCTGTCCAAATCCGTGTAGGCGGCGGATCTGGAGCTCAAAGATGAAGTGGAAGACGGTGTTGGCGAACTTCGCGACGAATCTAGAGGCTCAGGATGTAGGTTCGTCGGCAGTGGCGGAGCATGGCCAAAATAAAGGATGGGATTAACTTCAAAATCGTGGGTTCGATTCCCACAGACGGCGCCAATTGATAAGGGATTAACTTATCAATGCCTACAAGTTGTAGACTAGGGTTTAGTTGGAAGTAGAGGGCAAGTAGATCTCGAAGGTTTCTGCCGGAAAAGTGCTCGACTGCTATGAAAACTAGGGTTGCGTGAAACAATGAGTCGATCCTTTCTTTGTCTCTCGACTCCCCCTTATATAGGAGGTGGAGCCGAGAGTTTCGTGATGTACAAGTTTACAGAGTCCGGGAGGGTTTCTGAACCGTCCCGTAATAGTTACAAGTCGATATTCCTAATACAATTCTATCTTTCCAAACTATCTCTTAATTGGTCTTCTGATCTTCGTAAAACTTCGGGTCGTGGGCCTCCAGTAAACTCCGGGTACCTTCTTCGGCAGGCCCATTGGGAATGCCTATGTCAACCAGTAAGCATAGAGTGGTCGCAAATAAGCTATTTGTTCCCGATGGGCCAAATTTAAGCCAAATTCTAAGGGAAAGTGGCCCGGAAAGGGTGGGCCACGGCCCGGTATGGCCCACCCGTAGCGCCGCCACTGCTCGTTGGAGCGTTGTCCGGCGACTTCCCGTCTACCATGGGGCTGGCTCTGGTTTACCAAGCTTTGAGGAGCGGCTGCAGTGGTGCGTCACCGGCTTGGTATGTGCTCCGGCGAGGTCGGGATCCAAAAGAAGCAGAAGAAGAAGAAGATGGACTTTGATCCTCTAAACTTATCATATCGTTGTGTTCAATACCTTGTATGCGTATAAATAAATTATATAAAGAAATTGTGATTAACATGATTACTATTCAAATAGAAAATAAACAAAGAGGTAATACTAATGCGGAGACTAATAAATCACACTGCTTCATTGTACACATACATAATACATGATGTGAAATCACGAATTTGCTCATGTTGTCAAACACTCCTACTAATGTATTTGTTAAAAGCGAATGCATTATTTGGCACTACTGGATCAGAAGTTCAGAACATGTTAGCTACCTTGTGTCAAATAATCTAGTGCTTACTTCCGTGGAGCAGAACATGTTAGCTACCTTGTCAAATAATCTGGTGCTTATTTCCGTGGAGGATTGTCGTCGTGGGGAACAGACAGATGCCATAGGATGGCTTAAGTTGGGGCCGAATGGACGCTAGAGGATTCGGAGGAGGGTTTGTGATTAGATGGGATGAACTTCCGGATGCTTTCCTCAAGAACTTAGCCAAGGCTAGAGGTAGAAGAAGAAAGACATAAGGAAGAACTCGCTCTAGATCTTCTTCTTTATTGATCTCAACAGGCTACAGGTTTCTGAATACAAGGACTCACATACCCGCGTACGGGGTGTGCCCCCTCTCCTTATATAGGGTAGAGGGTGGCTTACAGGGGAAGAAACCCTAATGGCATCTTTGACTAGACAAACTACTTTACAAAGTTACTTTAATCATAGATGACACCGGGGTCTTCTTTAATCAGAGAGGCTGACGTCCTCCGGCTTCTTTCAGCGTCATCCTCTTCTTTATCGTCAGGGCTTCGTTTAAAACTACTTTGCTTAGCTCATCTTTGTATTCTAGCTCTGGAGAGAATCTTTGACCAGTCCTGCCGACGTGCTACAGTGCACTTCTTACCGGTAGCCCGGTGTCTTCTCTATCCGGTTCCGGTATACCCCTCCTAGGGATACCGGCTTAGCTTCACTCAGCCAAACTCTTAACTTCGTGTTCCGGTATAACATTAAACCGGTATCTTGATGGCCTAAACCATCCGGTTTTGGCATGCCTTTGGCATACCGGGGGTCATCCCCCCAACATTAGTCCCCGAAGCTGGTATAGTCCGGTGGATCCTATCCGACGGACCATGCCAGGTTCTCATATTTTAAGGTACCGGTTTAATCTTTCCGGCGATGAGCTTAGATCTTCCGGCATCTTTGCCGGACTTACTTCTTCCCTCTTTTCAAGGTGCCTCTGGTATCTTATTCCCCGACATCTTAGACATTAACTCTCTCCTCGGCGAAGTCGAGAATTTCTCGGGTACAGTGCCTGTCAGTGACATGCGCACTGTGTCTGACGCGCCAGTGTCAGAGGTTACTTCCCTTCGGCTTCTGCGCCAGCATTTATGGCGCCACACCGGATCCTCGCGGCCGTTTCGGATCCGTGTGGCCTCCCTGTGGCATGTTATTTTCCGCGCGTGTATCTGCGCGCCACGTGGCGGCCCATGAGGCGAACCGCCGCGGCCCGACAGTTTTCGGCCCACTTCCTTTCCTCTCTATATAAGGGCGGAGTGGTTCCACTTCATCTTCTTCTTCGCATTTGCCCCCATTTCCAGAGCACTTAGAGCCCTTCGCCCCTTGATTCCTCGCCGCCGCCGGTCGCCGCCAGAGCGCTGCTCCTGTCGACGTTGCGACGCTGCTCTCGCTGCGCTGAAGCTCTTCACCGCGCGAGTTCCTGTTGCGTTCCCTCTCCGCTGCTGATTTGAGCTTCCTCCGGCGGACCTCGCCCTTCGCCGTCGCCAGCCTCCATCGGCGCTCACGAACCTCCCGCTGCTCCGGCGACCTTCTCCCTAAGCGCCTCCGCCGCCTCAGGTTAGGCTCAATACGCATTTACCTTTCTCTTCTTTGCTTTCCAGATCTTGGGCCGGTAGAGTATTTACTTCCTTTTTATTTTGCTTTTCCTCTTACTCGTAGATCTTCGCGCGAGGGTAGTTCTTGGGAAATCTGTTTGCGGGTAGATACCGGCGTCTCTCAGATCCATATGTCTAGCGAAGAGTCTCTCCCCGCCTCATCTTCTAGTAGCCAGGAGAGTAGAACCTCCGACGGGCTGACCGCAGATCTTGCCCGGATGGAAGCCAAATCCGGCAGAGATCAAGAGGCCGGCAGCTGCAGCCGGGTCCCCGGAAAAGATCTTTCCGGTATCACACGCGGAGCCTGGAGAGGTTCCGACGTGACACAACACGAGATTGACTGGCTTTACCGGTCTAGGAGGATACCGGAGGGAGTCTCCTGCCGGCTTCCTGGCGACGAGATCGAACCGGTTCTTGAACCCGGTGAGGTCGTTGTCTTTCTTGCTCACTTTGAGCGTGGCTTCGGCCTTCCTGCCTCTGACTTCTTCCGCCAATTTCTTGATTTTTATCGACTCCAGCCTCACCACCTTCCCGGCAATGCCGTTTTCTATCTCTCTTGCTTTGTTGCCTTCATGGAAGGCTACATTGGCATCCGTCCCGCTCGCGAGACCTTTGCCCGCTTCTTCTCTCTCCGGATCAATTCGGTCCAGGGCAAGGATATTCCCAAGCCCAAACCCCCCGTTCAATGCGGGTCTTGTATCATCGGCTCCCGCCAAGGGAGCCCCTTTTTTAAGTTCTCCGGTCTCGAGTCTTGCCGGTTATGGCAAACGACCTTCTTCTACGTGAAGAACGACGGCGCCGCGGATCTTATCAATCTGCCGGCTTTTAATCCGGCGCCGCCCACCAAGGTCAACTGGGCTACTTCCCGGGTACGAATCACATAGAGACGAACCGGGTGGTACGCTTCATGGAGAAGCTGATGAAGGAGACCAACATCTGCTCCGATGATATCATCTGCACCTTCATCTGCCGCCGGGTGCTGCCCCTTAAGCGCCGGGCTCACAAGATAAGCGAGATGTACGGCCCTGGCGATCCCATCAAGATCACCGGCCTTCCCTTAAGCAAAGCGGATGTAGTCCGCAAGGCTAATCAAATATGCCAAACGGACATGCCGGATGACTGGGAGTGGGGCTTTCTGCCTCTCAGCTCCCTCAACCCTCCAACCAAGGAAGTAAGAGATTGCGCCACCCGGGCTGTTCTACCGGTAACTTTTATGCTGCGGCTAATTGATTTTCTTTTTGTTTTCAGGCCAAGGACCGCTTCCCTCGCATCGAATCAGATCGGCGAGGCCCTTGCCGAAAGCGCCCTTTGGACAAGGTTGATCCAGATCCCTTCGTCCCTTGGCACGATCTCAAGATGGGTCGCATCCCCACTCAGCGCCCTGGTAACTTTCCTTCCGCGGCTTCCGGTTCCGACGATGAGCTCACCATGCTTGAGGTAGTTTCCTCTTCCGGTCTCTTATGTATTGTTACTTTTTTCCTTCTGTAGAGGCTCCCTCAGCTGGCCCCGAACCACAGCTCCACGAGCACGCGGCTCCCCTGCAGGCCGAGGTTGGCCACGAGTTCCTGGAGAAGCTCATGCCTCAGAGCAAGAAGAACAAGGCGCCTGCTCCTGACGCCGGCTCCAGCCAAGCTCCCCCCGCCAAACGCTTCCGGACGGAAGTCCTTGGGGGAAAAGAGACTGGCAAGAGGCGCTACAAGCACAAGCAGATGCCGGTCGCCTCTGGGTAAGTTCTTTGTTTCTCTATTTGCTTCGTCTCACAAACTTTTCCTTTCTCTTGCTGATTTTGATCTTTTCTCTCTCTCTCTTGTTCAGCCATGTGCTCAAGCTCTCCAAGAGCGCCAGCGGCCCGAAGCCGGAGACCTCCGAGGGAACTGCAAGGACCCCAACTCCTCCTCCTCAGTCAAGCCCGGTACCATCTGGTACCGGCGACCTTTCTGCCTCCCCTCTGGGAGGCACCACAAGTGCGGGGCGCGCGGCCCCTACACCTCCTGATCACCGCGCGGAGGAGGATCTCACCTCCCCTCCAGAGAACCCAGATACCGGCGCCAGCAACACCGGCGCCGACGATGAAGCTGCCGGGCGGGCGGAACCTCTGGTTCCTCTCGCCCCGAAGAAGAAGAAGAAGAAGCACTCTAGCTCTTCCCCCTCCAAGGCCGCGTCGGATACTTCCGCGCCGGCCTCCTCTACGCCGCCAGAAGCTCCTATCCTTGAGCCTACTGGGGCCACTCCAACGCCGCCGCTAAGCCAAGGGCCGTCCGCGGCCAAGCCGACGCCGCCTCCCGAGACCCTCAAGATCGCGAAGTTCCTCAAGCCGGGGGCTTCCAGGGGAAAGGCTATGGAGGGCGGCAACTCAGCCACCGGCCCGCAACCTCTGGTGATGCACGTCAGCCCCGCCGCTGCTGCGGTTGGAGAAAAACCTTCCGGCCTCTTGGGCCGGATCGTTGAGCTGAAGCGCGAGGGCCGGGACCTGGGGCACCTTCTCCCCTACGCCCAAAAGTGGAACGATGCGGATATATCTGCATCCACCCGTGATGTCTACGGGAGCTTCTATTCTTGTAGACAGTGTTGGGCCTCCAAGAGCAGAGGTTTGTAGAACAGCAGCAAGTTTCCCTTAAGTGGATCACCCAAGGTTTACCGATCTCAGGGAGGAAGAGGTCAAAGATATCCCTCTCATGCAACCCTGCAACCACAAAGCAAGAAGTCTCTTGTGTCCCCAACACACCTAATAGGTGCACTAGTTCGGCGAAGAGATAGTGAAATACAGGTGGTATGAATAAATGTAAGTAGTAGCAACGGCACCAGAAAGGTGCTTTGCTGTCTAGGACTGCTGTGTGGTTGATGGTGGTAATATTGCAGGAAGTATAGATGCAGTAAAACAGTAAACAAACAGCGATAGCAGTATTTAGGAACAAGGCCTATGGATCATACTTTCACTAGTGGACACTCTCAACATTGATCACATAACAGAATAAATAGATAGATGCTAGACTCTACACCCTCTTGTTGGATGATGAACACCACTAACTGTGTAGGATTACACGAACCCTCAATGCCGGAGTTAACAAGCTCCACAATATTCAATGTTCATATTTAAATAACCTTAGAGTGCATAACAGATCAACATAACCAAACCAAGTACTAACATAGCATGCATGATACGTCTCCGACGTATCGATAATTTCTTATGTTCTATGCCATATTATTGATGATACCTACATGGTTTATGCACACTTTATGTCATATTCGTGCATTTTCTGAAACTAACCTATTAACAAGATGCCGAAGTGCCGGTTCTCGTTTTCTGCTGTTTTTGGTTTCAGAAATCCTAGTAACGAAATATTCTCGGAATTGGACGAAACGAAGACCCGGGGGCCTATTTTTCCACGGAGCTTCCAGAAGACCGGAGAACATACGAAGTGGGGCCACGAGGTGGCGACACCACAAGGCGGCGCGGCCTAGGGGGCCCGCGCCGCCCTATGGTGTGGCCCCCTCGTCGGGCCCCCGACTCTGCCCTTCCGCCTACTTAAAGCCTCCGTCGCGAAACCCCCGAGGCGAAAAACCACGATACGGAAAACCTTGCGAGACGCCGCCGCCGATCCCATCTCGGGGGATTACGGAGATCTCCTCCGGCACCTCGCCGGAGAGGGGATTCATCTCCCGGAGGACTCTACACCGCCATGGTCGCCTCCGGAGTGATGAGTGAGTAGTTCACCCCTGGACTATGGGTCCATAGCAGTAGCTAGATGGTTGTCTTCTCCTCATTGTGCTTCATTGTTGGATCTTGTGAGCTGCCTAACATGATCAAGATCATCTATCTGTAATACTATATGTTGTGTTTGTCGGGATCCGATGGATAGAGAATACCATGTCATGTTAATTATCAAGTTATTACATATGTGTTGTTTATGATCTTGCATGCTCTCCGTTACTAGTAGAGGCTCTGGCCAAGTTTTTGCTTTTAACTCCAAGAGGGAGTATTTATGCTCGATAGTGGGTTCATGTCTCCGTGAATCTGGGGGAGTGACAGAAACCCCTAAGGTTATGGATGTGTTGTTGCCACTAGGGATAAAACATTGATGCTATGTTCGAGGATGTAGTTATTGATTACATTACGCACCATACTTAATGCAATTGTCTGTTGCTTTGCAACTTAATACTCGGAGGGGGTTCGGATGATAACCTCGAAGGTGGACTTTTTAGGCATAGATGCAGTTGGATGGCGGTCTATGTACTTTGTCGTAATGCCCAATTAAATCTCACTATACTTATCATGTCATGTATGTGCATTGTTATGCCCTCTCTATTTGTCAATTGCCCGACCGTAATTTGTTCACCCAACATGCTTTTATCCTATGGGAGAGACACCTCTAGTGAACTGTGGACCCCGGTCCATTCTTTAATACTGAAATACAAATCTGCTGCAATACTTGTTTTACTAATTTCTCTGCAAACAATCATCTTCCACACAATACGGTTAATCCTTTGTTACAGCAAGCCGGTGAGATTGACAACCTCACTATTTCGTTGGGGCAAAGTACTTTGGTTGTGTTGTGCAGGTTCCACGTTGGCGCCGGAATCTCCGGTGTTGCGCCGCACTACATCCCGCCGCCATCAACCTTCAACGTGCTTCTTGACTCCTACTCGGTTCGATTAAACCTTGGTTTCTAACCGAGGGAAACTTGCCGCTGTGCGCATCACACCTTCCTCTTGGGGTTCCCAACGGACGTGTCAACTACACGCATCAAGCAAATTTCTGGCGCCGTTGCCGGGGAGATCAAGACACGCTGCAAGGGGAGTCTCCACTTCTCAATCTCTTTACTTTGTTTTTGTCTTGCTTTATTTTATTTACTACTTTGTTTGCTGCACTTGTATCAAAACACAAAAAAAATTAGTTGCTAGCTTTACTTTATTTACTGTCTTGCACTCTATATCAAAAACACAAAAAAATTAGTTACTTGTTTTACTTTACTTAATATCATGCATGTTTTTATTTCACTAGTTAAGCATAATGGAAAACAACAAAAATATGAGAGATCTTTATGAACTTTATCTTGAATTAGGACATGATGTGTTTGAAGAGAGAATTAAAAAACCCATGGAACTTTATATGCATGCTAATGGGAATGTTATTACTATGGATGCTTTGAACACCATTGTTGCTAATGCTATGGAAAATTCTAAGCTTGGGGAAGCTGGCTCGATGAGCATGATCTTTTTAGTCCCCCAAGCATTGAGGAGAAAATTTTCTTTTATGATTACAATATGCCTCCTATATATGATGATAGCCACTTTGTTGAATTTGCTCCCACTACAACTAATAAAATTGATTATGCTTACGTGGAGAGTAATAATTTTATGCATCAGAATCATGATAAGAATGCTTTATGTGATAGTTACATTGTTGAGTTTGCTCATGATGCTACTGAAAATTATTATGAGAGAGGAAAATATGGTTGTAGAAATTTTCATGTTACTAAAACACATCTCTATGTGCTGAAATTTTTGAAGCTACACTTGTTTTATCTTCCTATGCTTGTTACTTTGCTCTTCATGAATGTCAACACCCGGATTTTTAAGTCCAGATGCCTATTATGCCATTCATCGCAATCCCAGGAATATTGTTTTTGCGAGACATAATAGATTGATATCACAACACATCATTCATTACAACACATAATCGTCTTACAACAAAGGATCACATGATCCAATCTTAATACAACATAGTGGATCTAGAGATCCTATTACAAAACACATAGCGGAAGCGAAGTAGTAGCGGTCGTGGTCCATCTATTCCACGAGCAACCGTTGACGTCGGGAGTGGTCCTAGTTGTCGTAGACGTCCTGCTGTCCTTCTTCCGGGTTCTGGTACTCCTCTTCATAGTCTGGCCATTTGAATAGCCAGGGACAAAGCCGTGAGTACTTTAAAAGTACTCGCAAACTAATACTAATGTAAGTACTATCAACTATAGTAAGGGGGTTCTAAGCTCTAGTTTCATTTGCATAAAGCCAGTTTTATTTCATAAGCACTTTAGTAAACCAAAACCTCTTCATTTGCTAACTAACTCATGTGGGAACATTAGTGTCATTCCCACAACTCAGTTGTGATTCAAGTCAAAGTCACCATTTCAAGTTCAAATCACAAGTCACCCTTCACATGTCACATTTTTGAAAATGGTCCGATGACGGAACAAGTATGGCCTTTCCAACCGTCCATAACCGTGGACGCGGCTATTCGAATAGTTCTACACTCGCAGAGGTCGTACACTTGTGCCACAACATTTGCAATAATCCGTCGGGGTTAATCGGCCCTGATTTACCACACTCCGTGTGCGGACTACCAACCATAACCTTTCACTTACATACCCTAGTATAGGCACCTCTCCCCATGAGCTTGGCCTCCCGGTGAAAACCAACCGTTAACCCGGGAACCGCACGGGGCTTGGGCCGGACATTCACCTCGTTTCACGTCATTCCTCATCATTTCTTTTGTTGTAGAGGCAGCCTCCAGCCTAACCCCGATGACGCTTGTTTAGAGGGAACCCATACTAAGATACATAAACTTCTAGTTAAGCCTTACCCATTTCAGGTATTGTGGGGGTACTTGTAAAATTGGAATGGTATCGCATCCGAACCCAACCATCGGTTTTGGTAAAATTCACCAAGTCATTCACCAGTCATATTCACCTTCAAAATCTTTCAATAGAATGACTCATCATTCCAAGGTTTTCAAAGTCATTTCATTTCACAAGTTCCCATCTAGAGTAGTCAATTTTATTCATTTAGCACTAGCAACTAGGCATGAGGGGTGCTAACTTAGCTTATAGCTTTCTAGGCTAAGTTTGATACTCTCGTAGTATTCTATCTCTAGACCAAAGTTAACTATAAAAGCAAGTTATGAATAATCAAAAACAAAAGCTTGTAAGAGTAAAACTGGGAAATAGGATCATAAGCATAAAGTAAAATGGGGTGGTGCCTTGCTCTTGTAGAGCTTTGCACTATGGTTAGCTTGCATTGGTAAAAGCATGCAAGAATACTAGCTTGCATTAGTCTAGCTTGCATTGGTAAGAGCTTGCAAGAATATCAGCTTGCATTAGTCTAGCTTGCATTGGTAAGAGCTTGCAAGAATATCAGCTTGCCTTGAGTGGTGTACTTGATCAAAGTGGTCTTCCTCTCCTTGAAAGTAGACTTCCTCCTCCTCTTGATACTCCTCGGTACTAGCGTCTAAAATACGAATACGAGGATACAATCACCAAACAATTCATTGGCTATTCCAAACATCACATATATTCACACCAACTATTCTATGCACACAATTAATACAATTTGGTGCATTGGTGGTATTGTTTTGAGGAAGAATAATTTTCTCTCATTTTATATGTAAATGATAGTTTCCATATAGTTCTTGAGGAATAATTTCCTCTCATTGAATCTTCTTTAAGATTTAATTTCTCAAACCATCACATATGAATTTATGTTGACCTAAGTCAACCATTCATCATCATCATTTGAGAAAATGATTTAAATGAGGTAGGGATACCTCATACCATTTAATAATGCCTATTATGATTTAATATCTTCAAGTATTTCATGTGAGAGTATTGGACCAGGGGTTCAAACTTCATATGAAAGCACTTAGGACAAGATTTAAATGAAGTGAAACACCTCATATAATTTACACAAGTAAACTAGCATCACTCATTACTATTAAGTGGGTAAATGTGTTGTTTTCTTATTTAGGAAAAATAATTTCCTCTCATACTAAATAAGGTGTTACTTTTAATTACTTAGAGAAATAATTTCCTCTCATTATCTTAGTAAGATTTAATTTCTCTTATGAATAATATATGACCTAGGTTGACCAAAGTCAACCTCTTCACACTTATCATTTAAGAAAATGATTTAAATGAGGTGAACACCTCATACCTTTTAATCCTAACATGGTAAAGATTTAATATCATCAACAATTCATGTGAGACCTAAATGATCAGAGTCTCTACCTCATGTAGAATTACTTGAGACAAAGATTTAAATGAGACCAACGCATCTCATATGATTTAATAAGTAGTTTTGAACAATTTAAATACTACTATGAAAGATTTAATATTTTCAAATAAGAACATATGGGTCATTAATACATGTGTCATCAACTCTCATTGAATCACTTGGATTAATGATTTAAATGAGATGCTACACCTCATATAATTTAAATACTATTTTTGAAATAGTTTCCATGAGCTAGAAATGGCCAGATAGCCATTATTTGAGTTTAGCCCATGATCATATGAAACAAATATAGTATTTTATTTCATAATAAATTAGACAACATCAAATGTGAATTTTGAGAGGTGGAACCACCTCAAAATAGTTTATGGTTGATTTTTAAGATTTATTTGAAGTTGGAAAAGGTACTTGATTTGTTATTTTTACTATTCCAATTCTACAACATATTTTGATTTGAATCCAGTGGAATTGTATAGAGTTTTTGATGAGCTTTCCAAGTATATAAAATTTGTTGAATTTGGCTCAGTAGATTTGGATCTATTAAATTTTGAAGCTGGCATCAGATTGTAAAATAAATGAAAAAGGAATAAACCAGTTTGAAATTTAAACGGGGGCGGGAAACTAAATTGGGCCGGCCCAGCTACGCTGGCGAGGCGAGCGGGCCGCCTGTCGGTGGGGTCCACTGTCGTGGCGTTTTAAAACGCCGAAGCGGTACGCGAATGGAGGCCGTGGGATTAAAAGAGATCGGGCGGCCGAGGTTTGTCCTCATCGTCGACGAGCTCCGGCGAGAGGCGAGGTCACGGCGGCGCTAATCGGAGGTGGGCGGCTCACCCGAGCTCCGGCGAGGCTGGGCGTCGGCGGCGTTCGACGTTGTCGAGGACGGCGAGTCGAACGGTGGTCGAGGAGGGCTTGAGGAGGACGCAATCGACGGCGAGCCTCTCAGCACCTCCGCGGCTCCGAGGTTGCAAATTGGACGGCGTCGGCGGCTAATTGAGCAAGGGGAGTGAGCGAGGCGAGTGAGAAGAGGGAGTGCGAGACTGGTGGTGTGAAGAAATCGAGTGGGAGGGTCTCTTTTTATAGCGGCGCGTGGTGGCCGTGGTGGAGCGGGGCAGGTTGACGGCGAGGTCACCGTTCCAGGGTGACGAGGGGCGAGGAGTGGGCTCGGAGTGTGGGCGACGTCATGGCGGAGCCGACGAGCGTCGTGGCGAGGCAGGGGAAGGAATGGTCGCGTCGTTATCGTCATCGGGCGCCAGGGTACTGCGGCGGATGGTCGTCGTCCGTGACGACGGCTACAGGGCGTGCGCGGGCCAGAGGGGTTGTCCAGGAGGGAGCAGGTGACCTGGTGCGTGCGTAGGAGAGAGGTAGAGGACGAGAGGAGGTCAGCAACGACGGGGCCAGCGGCGTCCTGTCGCGTCCGGGGGTGCCGCCGTGCGCGTCCCGGCGCGCGTGGGCGTCTCCGGGCGTGGTCCGGACGCGCGCAGCCGCTGGTCAATGCCGACGTCGTCTCGGGTCAGGGCGTGCAGTGGTCTACATCAGCAGGGTCGGGGCAAGCTAGGTGACATGTTGAGGTGGCCTGGATGGGAGAGGAGAGGGGTGAGCATGGTGAGTGTCAATGGTGGCCGGCATGGGTGGTGTTTTGGTCATGGTGACCAAGAGAGAGGGGTGCAGTGGCTTGTACTGGTGATGGGAGGTGTGAGGGAGCTCCAGGGCCTCAGAGATAGTCAGGGTTGGACTTGGTCCAAAATGAAAATGAGGTATGGGCACAAAGTTTATCCTCGCTCACAAGGTGCTCGACCAAATGGCCGAAAGAGAAATATTTTTGAATTTTGAAAAATCCTTTTGTGGATCTCATTTATATATTCATAGAAGTGGAATGGTGGTGGTGGTGGTCAATTTGGTGAAGAATTGCAAAATGCCAAAAGTGAGATGATCTACTCTTTAATTCAAGGTCTCCTCTTGTCCATTCTATTCTGGTCAACCTAGTCAACCTCAGGCAGTGATGGTCAACATGAAAGTTGTTGACCTTGACATGGTCTTGGATGACATGGTCATAGTTGACCAAGTTTGGTTGAAGAAAAATCAAATGCAGGGGTGTAAAGTAGGGAAGATTTTATAAATGGATCATATGACCATTATCACATGTATGTGAGTTTTGAATTTTCCTTTGATTTGATTCTTGTTTCTTTGATGCAAATGTGTTTGTTTATCATATATAAGTATTCTACAAGCAAGAGATCAAGCCATGGTGGCCTTGGTTGAAGATTTGCAAATTGGGCTAAGTGTATGTGAGTGAATTTTGGGGATTTTCTCACTATGTGATTTCTCTATTTTTGAATTGACTTTGGTTGACTCTAATGTGATTCTTATTGGTTTAGAAACATTTTCAAACCATTGAATCCATTTCAAAAGATCTTGGTCAAAGATTTGCAAAAATGGCCATAACACATAAGAGGTGATGTGTCACTTTTTATTATTTTTGTAAAGTGTTGATTTTGCTTCACTTGGACCTGGGTTAGGGTAAATTTAGGGTTATATGAAGTTTAGAAATGGTTGCACACCATTTGGTCAAGGTTTAATGTCATAGGGCAAAAATTGGTGAAGTGGCTATATGTCTCATATGTCTCTATGCATATGTTGCATTTGATTTTTGGTTTGAGTGTTCTTGGCCCATTTGATGTGGTTGAGTATGGAAAGGGTACATGGAAGTGATCCAACTATTCACCACAAGTCCTAGGGTCAAGATTCTTAAATTCACCAATTTGTACTTTACTCTCATTTGCCTCTATGGCATTTTTAGTTTCTTTTAAATTTTCTTTGGAAACCATTTGGATTTGGTTTGATAGGTACTAGGTAAGGTGTATGAAGGTTTTCCAAACCTCTAAGCAAAGTAGAAAAGCATAGGGTAAAGATTTATAAAAATAGCCATAGGCACATATACCTTTTTCTTATTTAATTTCCTTTTATTTTATTTTAACTAGTAGTGGTGAAAAGAGGGGTGAGGTTTAGGGTTTAAGATCATTTCAAAACTACTATTACATAGCAAATCATGGCTAATAGCACTAAGAAATTACAGCAAGTGATCAGATCTATGTATCATACTTAATTCAATAAAAGTTTTTGTTGGTTCCAAAATTTGGAACTAGGGAAGTTCATTTATTTTGAAATTTTTGGGATGTTACAAACCCTTCCCCCTTAAACAAATCTCGTCCCGAGATTTTAAGAAAAGTTAGGTTCCTAAGAAAGATTGAGCGGTGAGGTTAACAGGGGAACATACTTGGCATGGCTCGAGGGGCTTCCCGGGCTTCATTTGCAGTCATGTGGTAGAAACGGCCGTTGTTGTTGTTCTGGTTCCTTCTTCCGCGAAGCGGCGCTGTTGCTGAGCGGGTGGAGCGGTATTGGCGGCAATCTTGGCAAGCTTCTTAGGGCACTCATTGGAGTAGTGACCCACAACTCCACATTCATAGCAGTTGATGGTGGACTTGTCCTTGGGGTTGACGGGAACAGCGTTGCTTCCAGTCATTGGGGCAGTATTGGTGGTGTTGTTGTTTCCATTGTTGTGGTTGTTGTTGTTGTGGTTGTTGTTGTTGTTGTTGTTGCCTCTGGGCTTCGGGGGTCCTCCGTTGTGGTTGGTGTAGTTGGGACGATAATTCTGGGCAGGGGGCTTGTTGTATCTTGGGGTGAATCCTCCAGAGGAGTTATTGCGGTACTTCTGGGTATGGTGGGGTCCATTCTGGTTCATCATTCTTCTCTTGCGGTTCTCATTGGCCTGATGCAGCTTTCCTTCCATCTGTATGGCTGAGTCTACGAGGGCTTCCAAGTCGGCGAACGGAATGTTCACCAACACAGTTTGCATCTCGTCGTGCAGTCCGTTCAGAAATCTTTCCTTTCTCTTCTCATTGGTGTCGGTCTCGTCCGGGGCGTACCTTGACAGAGTAAGAAACCTGTCGCGGTATTCCACCACGGACATTTTTCCTTGCTTGAGTTCCCGGAACTCGTCTCTCATTTTCTTGATCAGTCCTTGGGGCACATGGTATTTGCTAAACTTGGTCTTGAAGTCCTCCCAGGTCATCATCTGTCCCGCATTCATTGCGCGGGCACTTGTCCACCAAGCTCCGGCAGGTCCCGACTAGATAGTGGGTGGCAAACAAGCACTTTTCTCGCGGCTTCAACTCCCGCAACTTCGAGGTTGTTCTCCATTGTCTGGAGCCAGTCATCAGCATCTAGGGGCTCTTCAGTCTTGTTGAACATCGGAGGGTTGGTGTTCTGAAAGTTCTTCAGCTTCGATCCAGGGTGATCATGATGGCCGTGATTGTTGTTTGCAAGCTGTTGAAGTGCCGCAATGTTGGCTTGACGTTCAGCTCTCTCGGCTTCTCGGTCGGCAAGCAGGGTTTGCAGCAGTTGCATCATCGCGTCGTGGGTGCGATTGGGAGGGGCCATCTGAACATTGAGGTATATGATAAGATAAGAGGGAAATTTCTATGGTTTGTTTTGGTAAGTTTGAAAAGTTCACAATATTGAAAATTTTGAGTAGTGTTGCGGGGGTAAAAACCAACAACACTTTTTCATTCATACCAAGCATCACATATTACAAATCTAACACACCGTTGGTTTGAAGAACCATTCATCGCTCTACGATACAAGGGGGATCCTGATACAACTCACACCTACTTAAGTGTCGGGGTGATACTACTCTTCCGGGTGGATCCTTCTTCTTCACGGGTGAGGTGCTTGGCGAGAGGCGAGGGCATTGTCCAAATCCCTGCGGGTTTTGTACCGCTCGAAGTCCCGAGGTGCTTCATAGGGGTTCATCTTTGGTTGTGGTGGGGGCATGGTCATCGGTCTTCCCATGGAGTCATGTCTTGGGTAGTAGATGAAACGAGTATTCTTGATCTTGTCCTCATTTTGTCCACACAGACGGGAAATTGCTTCTTGCATAGCTTTGTCTAATCCTTCCTTCCAAGTGTTTCCCGTTACAGAAAACCATATGGTTTCCCATACCGGGGCATCAAGCTTCCTTCTTAGATCAGTAGAAACGTCCCACTGAGGTGGTTCTCCTAACTGAGCCTTGAGGGGTATTCCGAAGAACTCGGGGTACGGGTGTCCTAGAAAGTCCACTAGTTGCTTCAACTCCTTTTCGAACCTTGGGTCGCCTCCGGAACCAAGCTTATAGGATTTCCATTGGTACGTCATCTGTGAGCAAGTAGGATAAGTAAGTTAAAGAAGTAGTCAAGTGTGCAAAATTTTAGATAGTGCTACAAAGAAGTAGAGTATGAATTTCTCATTTTGAAAAAGGATCTCAAGGATAAGGGTAAGAACAAGTTTTCACAAATATGCACTTCATTGGTTTTTGAAACTAAGTTTTTCAGACGTCCATTCTAACTAGGGTCTCCTAAGGTCAAACAATGGCTCTGATACCAACTTGTCAACACCCGGATTTTTAAGTCCAGATGCCTATTATGCCATTCATCGCAATCCCGGGAATATTGTTTTTGCGAGACATAATAGATTGATATCACAACACATCATTCATTACAACACATAATCGTCTTACAACAAAGGATCACATGATCCAATCTTAATACAACATAGTGGATCTAGAGATCCTATTACAAAACACATAGCGGAAGCGAAGTAGTAGCGGTCGTGGTCCATCTATTCCACAGGCAACTGTTGACGTCAGGAGTGGTCCTAGTTGTCGTAGACGTCCTGCTGTCCTTCTTCCGGGTTCTGGTACTCCTCTTCATAGTCTGGCCATTTGAATAGCCAGGGACAAAGCCGTGAGTACTTTAAAAGTACTCGCAAACTAATACTAATGTAAGTACTATCAACTATAGTAAGGGGGTTCTAAGCTCTAGTTTCATTTGCATAAAGCCGGTTTTATTTCATAAGCACTTTAGTAAACCAAAACCTCTTCATTTGCTAACTAACTCATGTGGGAACATTAGTGTCATTCCCACAACTCTGTTGTGATTCAAGTCAAAGTCACCATTTCAAGTTCAAATCACAAGTCACCCTTCACATGTCACATTTTTGAAAATGGTCTGATGACGGAACAGTATGGCCTTTCCAACCGTCCGTAACCGTGGACGCGGTTATTCGAATAGTTCTACACTCTGCAGAGGTCGTACACTTGTGCCACAACATTTGCAATAATCCGTCGTGGTTAACTGGCCCTGATTTATCACACTCCGTGTGCGGACTACCAACCATAACCTTTCACTTACATACCCTAGTATAGGCACCTCTCCCCATGAGCTTGGCCTCCCGGTGAAAACCAACTGTTAACCCGGGAACTGCACAGGGCTTGGGCCGGACATTCACCTCGTTTCACGTCATTCCTCATCATTTCTTTTGTTGTAGAGGCAGCCTCCAGCCTAACCCCGATGACGCTTGTTTAGAGGGAACCCATACTAAGATACATAAACTTCTAGTTAAGCCTTACCCATTTCGGGTATTGTGGGGGTACTTGTAAAATTGGAATGGTATCGCATCCGAACCCAACCATCAGTTTTGGTAAAATTCACCAAGTCATTCACCAGTCATATTCACCTTCAAAATCTTTCAATAGAATGACTCATCATTCCAAGGTTTTCAAAGTCATTTCATTTCACAAGTTCCCATCTAGAGTAGTCAATTTTATTCATTTAGCACTAGCAACTAGGCATGAGGGGTGCTAACTTAGCTTATAGCTTTCTAGGCTAAGTTTGATACTCTCGTAGTATTCTATCTCTAGACCAAAGTTAACTATAAAAGCAAGTTATGAATAATCAAAAACAAAAGCTTGTAAGAGTAAAACTGGGAAATAGGATCATAAGCATAAAGTAAATGGGGTGGTGCCTTGCTCTTGTAGAGCTTTGCACTATGGTTAGCTTGCATTGGTAAAAGCATGCAAGAATACTAGCTTGCATTAGTCTAGCTTGCATTGGTAAGAGCTTGCAAGAATATCAGCTTGCATTAGTCTAGCTTGCATTGGTAAGAGCTTGCAAGAATATCAGCTTGCCTTGAGTGGTGTACTGATCAAAGTGGTCTTCCTCTCCTTGAAAGTAGACTTCCTCCTCCTCTTGATACTCCTCGGTACTAGCGTCTAAAATACGAATACGAGGATACAATCACCAAACAATTCATTGGCTATTCCAAACATCACATATATTCACACCAACTATTCTATGCACACAATTAATACAATTTGGTGCATTGGTGGTATTGTTTTGAGGAAGAATAATTTTCTCTCATTTTATATGTAAATGATAGTTTCCATATAGTTCTTGAGGAATAATTTCCTCTCATTGAATCTTCTTTAAGATTTAATTTCTCAAACCATCACATATGAATTTATGTTGACCTAAGTCAACCATTCATCATCATCATTTGAGAAAATGATTTAAATGAGGTAGGGATACCTCATACCATTTAATAATGCCTATTATGATTTAATATCTTCAAGTATTTCATGTGAGAGTATTGGACCAGGGGTTCAAACTTCATATGAAAGCACTTAGGACAAGATTTAAATGAAGTGAAACACCTCATATAATTTACACAAGTAAACTAGCATCACTCATTACTATTAAGTGGGTAAATGTGTTGTTTTCTTATTTAGGAAAAATAATTTCCTCTCATACTAAATAAGGTGTTACTTTTAATTACTTAGAGAAATAATTTCCTCTCATTATCTTAGTAAGATTTAATTTCTCTTATGAATAATATATGACCTAGGTTGACCAAAGTCAACCTCTTCACACTTATCATTTAAGAAAATGATTTAAATGAGGTGAACACCTCATACCTTTTAATCCTAACATGGTAAAGATTTAATATCATCAACAATTCATGTGAGACCTAAATGATCAGAGTCTCTACCTCATGTAGAATTACTTGAGACAAAGATTTAAATGAGACCAACGCATCTCATATGATTTAATAAGTAGTTTTGAACAATTTAAATACTACTATGAAAGATTTAATATTTTCAAATAAGAACATATGGGTCATTAATACATGTGTCATCAACTCTCATTGAATCACTTGGATTAATGATTTAAATGAGATGCTACACCTCATATAATTTAAATACTATTTTTGAAATAGTTTCCATGAGCTAGAAATGGCCGGATAGCCATTATTTGAGTTTAGCCCATGATCATATGAAACAAATATAGTATTTTATTTCATAATAAATTAGACAACATCAAATGTGAATTTTGAGAGGTGGAACCACCTCAAAATAGTTTATGGTTGATTTTTAAGATTTATTTGAAGTTGGAAAAGGTACTGATTTGTTATTTTTACTATTCCAATTCTACAACATATTTTGATTTGAATCCAGTGGAATTGTATAGAGTTTTTGATGAGCTTTCCAAGTATATAAAATTTGTTGAATTTGGCTCAGTAGATTTGGATCTATTAAATTTTGAAGCTGGCATCAGATTGTAAAATAAATGAAAAAGGAATAAACCAGTTTGAAATTTAAACGGGGCGGGAAACTAAATTGGGCCGGCCCAGCCTACGCTGGCGAGGCGAGCGGGCCGCCCGTCGGTGGGGTCCACTGTCGGGCGTTTTAAACACGCCGAAGCGGTACGCGAATGGAGGCCGTGGGATTAAAAGAGATCGGGCGGCCGAGGTTTGTCCTCATCGTCGACGAGCTCCGGCGAGGGGCGAGGTTACCGGCGGCGCGAATCGGAGGTGGGCGGCTCACCCGAGCTCCGGCGAGGCTCGGGCGTCGGCGGCGTTCGACGTTGTCGAGGACGGCGAGTCGAACGGTGGTCGAGGGAGGGCTTGAGGAGGACGCAATCGACGGCGGAGCCTCTCAGCACCTCCGCGGCTCCGAGGTTGCAAATTGGACGGCGTCGGCGGCTAATTGAGCAAGGGGAGTGAGCGAGGCGAGTGAGAAGAGGGAGTGGAGACTGGTGGTGTGAAGAAATCGAGTGGGAGGGTCTCTTTTTATAGCGGCGCGTGGTGGCCGTGGTGGAGCGGGGCAGGGTTGACGGCGAGGTCACCGTTCCGGGGTGACGAGGGGCGAGGAGTGGGCTCGGAGTGTGGGCGACGTCATGGCAGAGCTGACGAGCGTCGTGGCGAGGCAGGGGAAGGAATGGTCGCGTCGTTATCGTCATCGGGCGCCAGGGTACTGCGGCGGATGGTCGTCGTCCGTGACGACGGCTACAGGGCGTGCGCGGGCCAGAGGGGTTGTCCAGGAGGGAGCAGGTGACCCGGTGCGTGCGTAGGAGAGAGGTAGAGGACGAGAGGAGGTCGAGCAACGACGGGGCCGGCGGCGTCCTGTCGCGTCCAGGGGTGGCCGGCGTGCGCGTCCCGGCGCGCGTGGGCGTCTCCGGGCGTGGTCCGGACGCGCAGCTGGCCGGTCAATGCCGACGTCGTCTCGGGTCAGCGCGTGCAGTGGTCTACATCGGGAGGGTCGGGGCAAGCTAGGTGACATGTTGAGGTGGCCTCGGATGGGAGAGGAGAGGGGTGAGCATGGTGAGTGTCAATGGTGGCCGGCATGGGTGGTGTTTTGGTCATGGTGACCAAGAGAGAGGGGTGCAGTGGCTTGTACCGGTGATGGGAGGTGTGAGGGAGCTCCGTGGCCTCGGAGATAGTCAGGGTTGGACTTGGTCCAAAATGAAAATGAGGTATGGGCACAAAGTTTATCCCTGCTCGCAAGGTGCTCGACCAAATGGCCGAAAGAGAAATATTTTTGAATTTTGAAAAATCCTTTTGTGGATCTCATTTATATATTCATAGAAGTGGAATGGTGGTGGTGGTGGTCAATTTGGTGAAGAATTGCAAAATGCCAAAAGTGAGATGATCTACTCTTTAATTCAAGGTCTCCTCTTGTCCATTCTATTCTGGTCAACCTAGTCAACCTCAGCAGTGATGGTCAACATGAAAGTTGTTGACCTTGACATGGTCTTGGATGACATGGTCATAGTTGACCAAGTTTGGTTGAAGAAAAATCAAATGCAGGGGTGTAAAGTAGGGAAGATTTTATAAATGGATCATATGACCATTATCACATGTATGTGAGTTTTGAATTTTCCTTTGATTTGATTCTTGTTTCTTTGATGCAAATGTGTTTGTTTATCATATATAAGTATTCTACAAGCAAGAGATCAAGCCATGGTGGCCTTGGTTGAAGATTTGCAAATTGGGCTAAGTGTATGTGAGTGAATTTTGGGGATTTTCTCACTATGTGATTTCTCTATTTTTGAATTGACTTTGGTTGACTCTAATGTGATTCTTATTGGTTTAGAAACATTTTCAAACCATTGAATCCATTTCAAAAGATCTTGGTCAAAGATTTGCAAAAATGGCCATAACACATAAGAGGTGATGTGTCACTTTTTATTATTTTTGTAAAGTGTTGATTTTGCTTCACTTGGACCTGGGTTAGGGTAAATTTAGGGTTATATGAAGTTTAGAAATGGTTGCACACCATTTGGTCAAGGTTTAATGTCATAGGGCAAAAATTGGTGAAGTGGCTATATGTCTCATATGTCTCTATGCATATGTTGCATTTGATTTTTGGTTTGAGTGTTCTTGGCCCATTTGATGTGGTTGAGTATGGAAAGGGTACATGGAAGTGATCCAACTATTCACCACAAGTCCTAGGGTCAAGATTCTTAAATTCACCAATTTGTACTTTACTCTCATTTGCCTCTATGGCATTTTTAGTTTCTTTTAAATTTTCTTTGGAAACCATTTGGATTTGGTTTGATAGGTACTAGGTAAGGTGTATGAAGGTTTTCCAAACCTCTAAGCAAAGTAGAAAAGCATAGGGTAAAGATTTATAAAAATAGCCATAGGCACATATACCTTTTTCTTATTTAATTTCCTTTTATTTTATTTTAACTAGTAGGGTGAAAAGAGGGGTGAGGTTTAGGGTTTAAGATCATTTCAAAACTACTATTACAAGCAAACATGGCAATAGCACAAGAATTAAGCAGGATCACTATGTATCATACTTAATTCAATAAAAGTTTTTGTTGGTTCCAAAATTTGGAACTAGGGAAGTTCATTTATTTTGAAATTTTTGGGATGTTACAATGAACTTGTTTATTTACAAGATTCCTATGCATAGGAAGCATTTTAGACTTAAATGTGTTTTGAATTTGCCTCTCGATGCTCTCTTTTGCTTCAAATACTATTTCTTGCGAGTGCATCATTAAAACTGCTGAGCCCATCTTAATGGCTATAAAGAAAGAACTTCTTGGGAGATAACTCATGTGTTATTTTGCTACAGTACTTGGTTTTTATTTGTGTCTTGGAAGTTGTTTACTACTGTAGCAACCTCTCCTTATCTTAGTTTTGAGTTTTGTTGTGCCAAGTAAAGTCTTCGATAGTAAAGTAAGTACTAGATTTGGATTACTGCGCAGTTCCAGATTTCTTTGCTGTCACGAATCTGGGTCTACCTCCCTGTAGGGAGCTCAGAAAATTAAGCCAATTTACGAGCATGATCCTCAGATATGTACGCAACTTTCATTCAATTTTAGCATTTTCGTTTGAGCAAGTCTGGTGGCCTAATAAAATCCATCTTTACGGACTGTTCTGTTTTGACAGATTCTGTCTTTTATTTCGCATTGCCTCTTTTGCTATGTTGGATGAATTTCTTTGATCCATTAATGTCCAGTAGCTTTATGCAATGTCCAGAAGTGTTAAGAATGATTGTGTCACCTCTGAACATGTGAATTTTTATTATGCACTAACCCTCTAATGAGTTGTTTCGAGTTTGGTGTGAAGGAAGTTTTCAAGGATCAAGAGAGGAGTATGATGCAATATGATCAAGGAGAGTGAAAGCTCTAAGCTTGGGGATGCCCCGGTGGTTCACCCCTCGCATATTATAAGAAGACTCAAGCGTCTAAGCTTGGGGATGCCCAAGGCATCCCCTTCTTCATCGACAACATTATCGGGTTCCTCCCCGAAACTATATTTTTATTCCGTCACATCTTATGCACTTTGCTTGGAGCGTCGGTTTGTTTATGTTTTTGTTTTGTTTGAATAAAATGGATCCTAGCATTCACTTTATGGGAGAGAGACACGCTCCGATGTAGCATATGGACAAATATGTCCTTAGGCTCTACTCATAGTATTCATGGCGAAGTTTCTTCTTCGTTAAATTGTTATATGGTTGGAATTGGAAAATGCTACATGTAGTAACTCTAAAATGTCTTGGATAATTTGATGCTTGGCAATTGTTGTGCTCATGTTTAAGCTCTTGCATCATATACTTTGCACCCATTAATGAAGAAATACTTAGAGCTTGTTAATTTGATTTGCATATTTGGTTTCTCTAGAGTCTAGATAACATCTAGTATTGAGTTTTGAACAACAAGGAAGACGGTATGGAGTCTTATAATGTTTACCATATGTCTTTTATGTGAGTTTTGCTGTACCGTTCATCCTTGTGTTTGTTTCAAATAACCTTGCTAGCCTAAACCTTGTATCGAGAGGGAATACTTCTCATGCATCCAAAATACTTGAGCCAACCACTATGCCATTTGTGTCCACCATACCTACCTACTACATGGTATTTATCCGCCATTCCAAAGTAAATTGCTTGAGTGCTACCTTTAAAATTCCATCATTCACCTTTGCAATATATAGCTCATGGGACAAATAGCTTAAAAACTATTGTGGTATTGAATATGTACTTATGCACTTTATCTCTTATTAAGTTGCTTGTTGTGCGATAACCATGTTTCGGGGACGCCATCAACTATTCTTTGTTGGATATCATGTGAGTTGCTATGCATGTCCGTCTTGTCTCGAAGCAAGAGAGATCTACCACCTTCATGGTTGGAGCATGCATATTGTTAGAGAAGAACTTTGGGCCGCTAACTAAAGCCATGATTCATGGTGGAAGTTTCAGTTTGGACATATATCCTCAATCTCATATGAGAATAATAATTGTTGCCACATGCTTATGCATTAAAGAGGAGTCCATTATCTCGTTGTCCATGTTGTCCCGGTATGGATGTCTAAGTTGAGAATAATCAAAAGCGAGAAATCCAAAATGCGAGCTTTCTCCTTAGACCTTTGTACAGGCGGCATGGAGGTACCCCATTGTGACACTTGGTCAAAACATGTGCATTGCAAAGATCAGTCCAAGTTAATTAGGACAAGGTGCGGGCACTATTAGTATACTATGCATGAGACTTGCAACTTGTAAGATATAATGTACATAACTCATATGCTTTATTACTACCGTTGACAAAATTGTTTCATGTTTTCAAAATAAAAGCTCTAGCACAAATATAGCAATCGATGCTTTCCTCTTTGAAGGACCATTCTCTTTACTTTTATGTTGAGTCAGTTCACCTATCTCTCTCCACCTCAAGAAGCAAACACTTGTGTGAACTGTGCATTGATTCCTACATACTTGCATATTGTACTTGTTATATTACTCTATGTTGACAATTATCCATGAGATATACATGTTACAAGTTGAAAGCAACCGCTGAAACTTAATCTTCCTTTGTGTTGCTTCAATACCTTTACTTTGATTTATTGCATTATGAGTTAACTCTTATGCAAGACTTATTAATACTTGTCTTGAAGTAATATTCATGAAAAGTCTTTGCTATATGATTCACTTGTTTACTCATGTCATTACCATTGTTTTGATCGCTGCATCCACTACATATGTTTACAAATAGTATGATCAAGGTTATGATGGCATATCACTTCAGAAATTATCTTTGTTATCGTTTTACCCGCTCGGGACGAGCAGTAACTAAGCTTGGGGATGCTTGATACGTCTCCGACGTATCGATAATTTCTTATGTTCTATGCCATATTATTGATGATACCTACATGTTTTATGCACACTTTATGTCATATTCGTGCATTTTCCGGAACTAACCTATTAACAAGATGCCGAAGTGCCGGTTCCTGTTTTCACGTTGTTTTTGGTTTCAGAAATCCTAGTAACGAAATATTCTCGGAATTGGACGAAACGAAGACCCGGGGGCCTATTTTTCCACGGAGCTTCCGGAAGACCGGAGAACATACGAAGTGGGGCCACGAGGTGGCGACACCACAAGGCGGCGCGGCCTAGGGGGCCCGCGCCGCCCTATGGTGTGGCCCCCTCGTCGGGCCCCCGACTCGCCCTTCCGCCTACTTAAAGCCTCCGTCGCGAAACCCCCGAGGCGAAAAACCACGATACGGAAAACCTTACCGAGACGCCGCCGCCGCCGATCCCATCTCGGGGATTCCGGAGATCTCCTCCGGCACCCCGCCGGAGAGGGGATTCATCTCCCGGAGGACTCTACACCGCCATGGTCGCCTCCGGAGTGATGAGTGAGTAGTTCACCCCTGGACTATGGGTCCATAGCAGTAGCTAGATGGTTGTCTTCTCCTCATTGTGCTTCATTGTTGGATCTTGTGAGCTGCCTAACATGATCAAGATCATCTATATGTAATACTATATGTTGTGTTTGTCGGGATCCGATGGATAGAGAATACCATGTCATGTTAATTATCAAGTTATTACATATGTGTTGTTTATGATCTTGCATGCTCTCCGTTACTAGTAGAGGCTCTGGCCAAGTTTTTGCTTTTAACTCCAAGAGGGAGTATTTATGCTCGATAGTGGGTTCATGTCTCCGTGAATGCGGGGAGTGACGAAACCCCTAAGGTTATGGATGTGCTGTTGCCACTAGGGATAAAACATTGATGCTATGTTCGAGGATGTAGTTATTGATTACATTACGCACCATACTTAATGCAATTGTCTGTTGCTTTGCAACTTAATACTGGAGGGGGTTCGGATGATAACCTCGAAGGTGGACTTTTTAGGCATAGATGCAGTTGGATGGCGGTCTATGTACTTTGTCGTAATGCCCAATTAAATCTCACTATACTTATCATGTCATGTATGTGCATTGTTATGCCCTCTCTATTTGTCAATTGCCCGACTGTAATTTGTTCACCCAACATGCTTTTATCTTATGGGAGAGACACCTCTAGTGAACCGTGGACCCCGGTCCATTCTTTAATACTCGAAATACAAATCTGCTGCAATACTTGTTTTACTAATTTCTCTCGCAAACAATCATCTTCCACACAATACGGTTAATCCTTTGTTACAGACAAGCCGGTGAGATTGACAACCTCACTGTTTCGTTGGGGCAAAGTACTTTGGTTGTGTTGTGCAGGTTCCACGTTGGCGCCGGAATCTCTGGTGTTGCGCCGCACTACATCCCGCCGCTATCAACCTTCAACGTGCTTCTTGACTCCTACTGGTTCGATTAAACCTTGGTTTCTAACTGAGGGAAACTTGCCGATGTGCGCATCACACCTTCTTCTTGGGGTTCCCAACGGACGTGTCAACTACACGCATCAATGCACACTGTCACCATTACACCGTGCAGGAGGAATAAACTACTTTAATAACATCACTAGAGTAGCACACAGATATATTGTGATACAAAACACATTGCAATCATAAAGAGATATAAATAAGCACTTCACTGTGCCATTCATAACAGTGAATAAGTATTCTGTGAAATATTGCCTAAGAGACCCACACGGTGCACACACTGTCACCTTTACACACGTGGGACAAGGAGTCTCCGGAGATCACATAAGTAAAATCCACTTGACTAGCACAATGACATCTAGATTACAAGCATCATCATATGAATCTCAATCATGTAAGGCAGCTCATGAGATTATTGTATTGAAGCACATCGGATGGAGATTAACCACATAGCTACCGTACAGCCTCGAGCTCGATGGAGAACTACTCCTCCCATGGAGACGAGCGTTGATGAAGATGGCGGTGGTGTCGATGGAGGAGCCTTCCGGGGGAACTTCCCCGTCCCGGCGGCGTGCCGGAACAGAGACTCCTGTCCCCCAGATCTTGGCTTCGCGATGGTGGCGGCTCTGGAAGGTTTTCTCTGGTTTCGTCGAACGTCATAGGGTTTTCGCGACGGAGACCTTAAGTAGGCGGAAGGGCAGCCTCGGAGGGGTCCTGGTGGGACCACACACTAGGTCGGCGCGGCCAGGGCTTGGGCCGCGCCGCCCTACTGTGTCCCCACCTCGTGGCCCCACTTCTTTTCCCCTTCGGTCTTCTGGAAGCTTCGTGGAAAAATAGGACCCTGGGCGTTGATTTCGTCCGATTCCGAGAATATTTCCTTACTAGGATTTCTGAAACCAAAAACAGCAGAAAACAGGAACTGGCACTTCGGCATCTCGTCAATAGGTTAGTTCCGGAAAACGCATAAATATGACATATAATGTGTATAAAACATGTAGGTATCATCAATAAAGTAGCATGGAACATAAGAAATTATAGATACGTTTGAGACGTATCAAGCATCCCCAAGCTTAGTTTCTGCTCGTCCCGAGCAGGTAAACGATAACAAAGATAATTTCTTAAGTGACATGCTATCATAATCTTGATCAATACTATTGTAAAACATATGAGATGAATGCAGCGATTCGAAGCATTGATGAAGATAATGAGTAAACTAATGAATCATATAGCAAAGACTTTTCATGAATAATACTTTCAAGACAAGCATCAATAAGACTTGCATAAGAGTTACTCATAAAGCAATAAATTCGTAGTAAAGGTATTGAAGCAACACAAAGGAAGATTAAGTTTCAGCGGTTGCTTTCAACTTGTAACATGTACATCTCATGGATATTTGTCAATGCAAAGTAATATAACAAGTGCAATATGCAAGTATGTAGGAATCAATGCACAGTTCACACAAGTGTTTGCTTCTTGAGGTGGAGAGAGATAGGCGAACTGACTCAACATAAAAGTAGAAGATAGGCCCTTCGCAGAGGGAAGCAGGGATTAAATCATGTGCTAGAGCTTTTTAAGTTTTGAAATCATATAGAGAGCATGCAAATAAAGTTTTGAGAGGTGTTTGTTGTTGTCAACGAATGGTAGTGGGCACTCTAACCCCCTTGCCAAACAGACTTTCAAAGAGCGTCTCCCATGAAGGACGTTATCTCTACCAGCAAGGTAGATCATCCCTCTTCTCTTTTGTTTACACATGTACTTTAGTTTTATTTATGGTCGACACTCCTCCCAACCTTTTGCTTACACAAGCCATGGCTAACCGAATCCTCGGGTGCCTCCCAACATTCACATACCATGAAGGAGTGTCTATTTGCAAAATTAAGTTGCTTACTGATGAATCAGAGCAAAACATGTGAAGAGAATTATTAATGAAGGTTGATTAATTGGGGGCTGGGAACCCCGCGCCAGCTCTTTTTGCAAAATTATTGGATAAGCGGATGAAGCCACTAGTCCATAGGTGAAAGCTGCCCAACAAGATTGAAAGATAAAACACCACATACTTCCTCATGAGCTATAAAACATTGACACAAATAAGGAGTAATAAAGTTTTAAATTGTTTAAAGGTAGCACATGAAGTAATTTACTTTGGAATGGCAGAGAAATACCATGTGGTAGGTAGGTATGGTGGACACAAATGGCATGGTTATTGGCTCAAGGATTTGGATGCACGAGAAGAATTCCTCTCAATACAAGGCTAGGCTAGCAAGGTTGTTTGAAGCAAACTCAAGTATAAAACGGTGCAGCAAGACTTACATATGAACATATTGCAAGCATTATAAGACTTTACATCGTCTCCTTGTTGTTCAAACACCTTAACCAGAAAATATCTAGACTCTAGAGAAACTAATCATGCAAACCAAATTTTAACAAGCTCTATGTAGTTCTTCATTAATAGGTGCAAAGTACATGATGCAAGAGCTTAAACATGAACTATATGAGCACAACAATTGCCAAGTATCAAATCATTCAAGACATTATACCAATTACCACATGTAGCATTTTCTGTTTCCAACCATATAACAATTAACGAAGCAGTTTCAACCTTCGCCATGAACATTAAAAGCTAAGAACACATGTGTTCATATGAACCAGCGGAGCGTGTCTCTCTCCCACACAAGCATTTATTCAAAGAATGAAAATAACAAAACGAAAATAAAAGCACACAGACGCTCCAAGTAAAGAACATAAGATGTGACCGAATAAAAATATAGTTTCAAGAGAAGAAACCTGATAATTTGTCGATGAAGAAGGGGATGACTTGAGCATCCCCAAGCTTAGATGCTTGAGTCATCTTGAAATATCCAGGGATGAATCACGGGGGCATCCCCAAGCTTAGACTCTTCACTCTTCTTGATCATATTGTATCATCCTCCTCTCTTGACCCTTGAAAACTTCCTCCACACCAAACTCAAAGCAAACTCATTAGAGGGTTAATGCATAATCAAAAATTCACATGTTCAGAGGTGATACAATCATTCTTAACACTTCTGGACATTGCTCAAAGCTACTGGAAGGTAATGGAACAAAGAAATCCATCCAACACAGCAAAAGAGGCAATGCGAAATAAAAGGCAGAATCTGTCAAAACAGAACAGTACGTAAAGACGAATTTTATTGAGGCACCAGACTTGCTCAGATGAAAATTCCCAAATTGAATGAAAGTTGCGTACATATCTGAGGATCACGCACGTAAATTGGCATAATTTTCTGAGTTACCTACAGAGAATTAGGCCCAGATTCGTGACAGCAAGAAATCTGTTTCTGCGCAGTAATCCAAATCTAGTATGAACCTTACTATCAAAGACTTTACTTGGTACAACAATGCAACAAAACTAAGATAAGGAGAGGTTGCTACAGTAGTAACAACTTCCAAGACACAAATACAAAATAAAAGTACTGTAGCGAAATAAACACATGGGTTATCTCCCAAGAAGTTCTTTCTTTATAGCCATTAAGATGGGCTCAGCAGTTTTAATGATGCACTCGCAAGAAATAGTAGTTGAAGCAAAAGAGAGCATCAAGAAGAAAATTCAAAACAAATTTAAGTCTAACATGCTTCCTATGCATAGGAATCTTGTAAATAAACAAATTCATGAAGCATAATGCAACAAGCATAGAAAGATAAAACAAGTGCAGCTTCAAGATTTTCAGCAAAAAGAGAGGTGTTTTAGTAACATGAAAATTTCTACAACCATATTTTCCTCTCTCATAATAATATCCAGTAGCATCATGAGCAAACTCAACAATATAACTATCAAATGAAACATTATTATCATGAGTCTCATGCATAAAATTATTACTCTCCACATAAGCATAATCAATTTTATTAGTTGTAGTGGGAGCAAATTCAACAAAGTAGCTATCATTATTATTCTCAGCATCAAATATAGGAGGCATATTGTAATCATAATTAGACTTGTCCTCCATAGTAGGCGGCACCAAAAGACCACTATCATTATAATCATCATATATGGGAGGCATATCATAATCAACATAAACTTTCTCCTCAATACCCGGAGGGCTAAAGAGATCATTCTCATCAAAACCGACCTCCCCAAGCTTAGAATTTTCCATAGCATTAGCAACAATAGTGTTCAAAGCATTCATATTAATAACATTCCCATTAGCATGCATATAAAGTTCCATGGGTTTTTTAATTCTCTCTTCAAACACATCATGTCCTAATTCAAGATAAAGTTCATAAAGATCTCTCATATTTTTGTTGTTTTCCATTATGCCTAACTAGTGTAAACAAGAAACAAAAAGATGCAATTGCAGGATCTAAAGGAAATAGCTTCGAACACTCACACAATGGCGCCAGAAAAGTACTTTTACCTGGGACCGGAGTATGAGTGCCTTTTACCTTTCCTCCCCAGCAACGGCGCCGTGAAAAGTGCTTGATGTCTACGGGAGCTTCTATTCTTGTAGACAGTGTTGGGCCTCCAAGAGCAGAGGTTTGTAGAACAGACAGCAAGTTTCCCTTAAGTGGATCACCCAAGGTTTATCGATCTCGGGGAGGAAGAGGTCAAAGATATCCCTCTCATGCAACCCTGCAACCACAAAGCAAGAAGTCTCTTGTGTCCCCAACACACCTAATAGGTGCACTAGTTCGGCGAAGAGATAGTGAAATACAGGTGGTATGAATAAATGTAAGTAGTAGCAACGGCACCAGAAAAGTGCTTTGTTGTCCAGGACTGGTGTGTGGTTGATGGTGGTAATATTGCAGGAAGTATAGATGCAGTAAAACAGTAAACAAACAGCGATAGCAGTATTTAGGAACAAGGCCTAGGGATCATACTTTCACTTGTGGACACTCTCAACATTGATCACATAACAGAATAAATAGATAGATGCTAGACTCTACACCCTCTTGTTGGATGATGAACACCACTGTGTAGGATTACACGAACCCTCAATGCCGGAGTTAACAAGCTCCACAATATTCAATGTTCATATTTAAATAACCTTAGAGTGCATAACAGATCAACATAAGCAAACCCAGTACTAACATAGCATGCACACTGTCACCATTACACCGTGCAGGAGGAATAAACTACTTTAATAACATCACTAGAGTAGCACACAGATATATTGTGATACAAAACACATTGCAATCATAAAGAGATATAAATAAGCACTTCACTATGCCATTCATAACGGTGAATAAGTATTCTGTGAAATATAGCCTAAGAGACCCACACGGTGCACACACTCGTCACCTTTACACACGTGGGACAAGGAGTCTCCGGAGATCACATAAGTAAAATCCACTTGACTAGCACAATGACATCTAGATTACAAGCATCATCATATGAATCTCAATCATGTAAGGCAGCTCATGAGATTATTGTATTGAAGCACATAGGAGAGAGATTAACAACATAGCTACCGGTACAGCCCCGAGCCTCGATGGAGAACTACTCCCTCCTCATGGGAGACAACAGCGTTGATGAAGATGGCGGTGGTGTCGATGGAGGAGCCTTCCGGGGCACTTCCCCGTCCCGGCGGCGTGCCGGAACGGAGACTCCTGTCCCCCGGATCTTGGCTTCGCGATGGCGGCGGCTCCGGAAGGTTTTCTCCGGTTTCGTCGAACGTCATAGGGTTTTCGCGATGGAGACCTTAAGTAGGCGGAAGGGCAGCCTCGGAGGGGTCCCGGTGGGACCACACACTAGGCCGGCGCGGCCAGGGCTTGGGCCGCGCCGCCCTACTGTGTCCCCACCTCGTGGCCCCACTTCTTTTCCCCTTCGGTCTTCTGGAAGCTTCGTGGAAAAATAGGACCCTGGGCGTTGATTTCGTCCGATTCCGAGAATATTTCCTTACTAGGATTTCTGAAACCAAAAACAGCAGAAAACAGGAACTGGCACTTCGGCATCTCGTCAATAGGTTAGTTCCGGAAAACGCATAAATATGACATATAATGTGTGTAAAACATGTAGGTATCATCAATAAAGTAGCATGGAACATAAGAAATTATAGATACGTTTGAGACGTATCAACCCGCGGCCTGGGGAAGGACCGGCTTCCGGCGCCAGACCCTGCTGGACCCCGGTCCACCGAGGAACACTTCATGCGGCTCAAGCGCGCAGTGAAGGAGTTCGACAGTGCGTGGTATGATGCCACCAGCAACGTGGTGGTAAGTTTCACCAATCTTTTTTGCAACTTTTCTGTTGAAGCCGGTTTCTTTCTTTCCAGATCTTGTCTATCTTCCCAGTCCCCGAGTTTCGTGTTGAGAGCGCAGCTCTTAGCGCGAAACTTAAGGAAAAACTTGAAAAACCGGCATAGCCAGTCCCCGAGTTTCGGGTTGAGAGCGCAGCTCTTAGCGCGAAACTTAAGCAAAAACTTGAAAAACCGGCATAGCCAGTCCCCGAGTTTCGGGTTGAGAGCGCAGCTCTTAGCGCGAAACTTAGGCAAAAACTTGAAAAACCGGCATAGCCAGTCCCCGAGTTTCGGGTTGAGAGCGCAGCTCTTAGCGCGAAACTTAGGCAAAAACTTGAAAAACCGGCATAGCCAGTCCCCGAGTTTCGCGTTGAGAGCGCAGCTCTTAGCGCGAAACTTAGGTAAAAGAATGGAGAAACCGGCTTCTTCCTCACAATTATTTTCCTTTGAACAGAGCACGGCGGATGCTCGGAAGCAGCTCTTCGAGGAGCTTCTCTGGGAGCATCGGGACCTTGCCGAGGCCCACAGCCACTGCCAAGGTTTGTTTCCTTTGTGCATCCGGCTTCTTTCCTATGCAATGATTTTGCTTCTTAGTACTTATGAATTTTCGCATAACAGCCATTCCGGAAGCCTCCATCGAGGCCCTCAAGACCCAGCTTAGCAACCTTCAAGGTACTGCTTTTTCTCCGGTTATATCGTCTTTCCATGCCTTACCGGTTATACTTTTGTTTGAATTCCTTTTTTTGGATTCCAGCTGAAAAGGAGCAGCTCATCCGGGATCACCAGAAGGCCCTGGATGCCCAGAAGACTATCTCCAGGGAGCTCAAGGAGCAGGCTATCCAGGCCGCGCTCCAGCATGACCAAGAGCTGAAGGACGCCAAGGCAGCAGCCGAGGCCAGGCTGGCGGAGGTTGTGGATGATTCCGCCAACTCCACTGCGGTGCTGAGGGCAGAGCTGGAGGAAATGGGCAAGTTCCGGAAGGCTGCCGAAGACCAGGTCGCTCGCTTAACCGCGGAGCAGAAGGAGTACGATGAGTTGGTCGCGCGAACCGACGCGCTTGCCCTCAGTAAGTGTCTCTTCTTTCTTTTCCGGCTTTTGCTTACAAGCTTATTTGTTCCGGTAATATTTTCCTTATGTCTTTCCTTTATTTTTGCAGAACTCTTTCCGGACTCACAGGTGCACGCGGAAAAGAAAGTTTCAGATCGCCGGGTTGCGCAGCAATTCCAGGATCTGGCCGCGCCTTGGGATCCTTATGATCACTTGGTTGCCCTTTCTGTCCGCGTCCAGCATATGCGCGCTGTGGACCGACATCTCTCCAACCTGCCTGACGTGGCGATCCAGCTCTATAAGGTTTTGTGGCCTGGAGAAGCGCTGCCGGCCACCCTGACGCTCACCTCCGAGCGGCTGAAAGATGCTGGGCGGAGGATTCGCGAGTGGCAGTGCTCTGCGGCTCGTGCCGGAGCGGATACGGCGCTGCGCGTCGCCTGCTCCTGGTACGAAGACCTGGATCTGGATGCGCTCCTCGGCGTGCGCGAAAACGCTCCAACTGATGTGGACCCGGTTCTTACCGCGAAGCGGCAGGATCGGGCCTACCGGCTTGCTGAGTACGCCCAGGTCCGCACCTTCATCCCCCCTCCTCCTGACGTCCGCGACTACCTCAGTGACGAAGAGGAAGAAGAGGACGAGGGAGAGGAAGATGCCGGTGCCGGTGAGCAGCCTCCGGAAGCTCCAGAAGCTGATGTCGTGCCTCCCGAAGCTCCTGCTGCCTGAACACTTGCTGTGATATGCTTGGTTGCTCATGTTTGTCTCAAAACAATGTTGATTAAATTCTACCCCGGTATGTCGGGGTCTTATGATGTAATATAAAACTTAGCTGCTCCTTGGCTATGCTACCTGCTATCTGCCGGTATACTCTACCGGTAGCTTATTGAGCTATGTTTGTTTCGTTAACTTAGCATTTTGCTTATCGTTTTGATTTTGTCTTGCACTGCAACGATTCCGAAATTGTTTCCGCATCCAATTCGATGCACACTTGGCTCTTTTGCTTTGGCTCTGCCTACCTTCTCTGGGCGTTTTTGGCGTATGGGCACAAAGTTCTTTTACCAAGCAAGCACTTTCTTGAACTTAGAAATAACTCAAAACTTTTGCAAAAAACCGGCACAACCGGGGTTAGTTAAATTTTTCCGGATTGTTCTTTCCCGCTCTCTCTCTTCGCAGTTCATGTGCTTATCCCCTACCGATTTATCTTGCTTGCCATGAAGCCGGGTTGCGGACAGCAGCAGAGTCGAAGACTCCGGTAGGGTTTAGCACACTACTAAACCGGAAAGAAAAAACGTTCAATAAGCAACCGGTAAAATGAAAAAATAAACATGTTACATGCAACTTTAATAGGGTTAATCCCCGAGACTCATTCGAGGTTCCGACATCTTTTATTCATAGCAAATAAGGTACAAAAAGGAACTTCTTACACCACAACTTCAAGAGTAGAAAGGACGCAACAGAGCTACGTTCCACGGACGCTTGGTCTCCTCTCCGGACCTGTCCGCCTTTCCTTTCTTCCATTCATGTGCATCAATTAGGTAGTAGGCATCATTGTGGAGAGCCTTGCTCACAATGAAGGGTCCTTCCCATGGGGGTGAAAGCTTGTGCCGGCCCTCAGTGCGCTGCACAAGGCGTAGCACTAGGTCTCCTTCCCGGAACACCCTCGGGTTAACCTTCCGGCTATGACAACGTCTGAGGTTTTGCTGGTAAATGGCTGTTCTTGCCAATGCCAATTCTCTTCCTTCTTCTAACAAGTCCACATCGTTTTCTCGGGCCTCTTTTACGTCTTCTTCGGTATAGAGTTGCACCCTTGGTGAATCATGGAGAATGTCGGTTGGTATGACCGCTTCTGCTCCGTAAACCATAAAGAATGGAGTGTATCCGGTAGACCGGTTTGGAGTTGTTCTTATGCTCCACAGCACTGATGGTAGCTCATCGAGCCAACACCCCGGTGACTTTTCCACCGCATCGATGAGTCTTGGTTTGATACCGGAAAGTACCAAAGTGTTTGTTCTTTCAACTTGGCCATTGCCTTGCGGGTGTGCCACTGAACACAAATCCAACCGGATATTGTTGTCCTCACAAAATCTTTTGAACTCACCTTGAGCAAAGTTTGTGCCATTGTCCGTGATAATGCTATGTGGATAGCCATACCGCAAAATAACATCTTTTAAGAACTTCACCGCTGTGCGCCCATCACATTTTGCAATGGGTTTTACCTCTAGCCACTTGGTGAATTTATCCACCATAACCAAAATGTGGGTCATATTTCCCCTTGCGGTTTTGAATGGGCCAACCATGTCTAGGCACCAAACGGCAAACGGCCAAGTTAGCGGTATGGTCTTTAAACCGGATGCTGGGGTATGATTCTGCTTGGCGTACCTCTGGCACCCATTGCATTTTCTTACCAGATCCTCTGCATTTTCCAAAGCCGTGGGCCAATAGAACCCATGCCGGAACACTTTCGCCACCAGCGCCCTTGATGAAGCGTGGTGCCCACATTCCCCTTGGTGGATCTCCTCAAGCATTTCCTTTCCCTCTTCCGGTTCCACACACCTTTGGAGGACACCGGTAACACTTCTCTTGTACACCTCGCCACTGATGATGGTATATGCTTTGGACCTCCTTTGGATCCTTCTTGACTCACTTTCGTCAACCGGCAAGGTGCCGTTGATCAGGAATTCCTTAATAGGTTTAACCCATGATGGTGCCTCCCGAACCAGGAACACCGGTACGTCTATGTCCATGTTATCCACCAACATTGTTTCCTCCGGCACGGACGCAGCAGTCCCCGAGCTTACCGGAACAGTCCCCGAGCTTGCCGGAACAATCCCCGGGTTTCCTTCATCGATATCCATTGGTACAACATGTGATTCCGGTACAAAAATTGATTCCGACTCCGGACTCGGTTTGATCGATGGTACTCTTAAGTGTGCCAAGGCTATTCCGGGAGGAATTTCTTGCCTAGATGAGCCCAGCTTGGACGAAGCATCCGCGGCTTCATTTTCTGCACGCGGCACGTGGTGAAACTCACACCCTTCGAAGAAGCCGGCAATCTTTTGTACGTGAAACCGGTATAAGGCCATGTTGGCATCTTTTGCGTCCCAATCTCCGGAACATTGTTGTACCACAAGATCTGAATCTCCGTAGCAAATGATCCGGTGTGCACCGATTTCTTTTGCGACCTTAAGTCCATGGATCAAAGCCTCGTATTCAGCGACATTGTTTGATGCCCTGAAATGTACTTGCAAAACATACCGGAGATGATCCCCCTTGGGTGAGGTTAGCACCACACCGGCACCTAGACCCTCTTTGAGTTTGGATCCGTCAAAGTGCATCTTCCAATATTCTATTCTTTGGTCCGGCGGCTTGTATTGCATTTCCGCCCAATCAACCAAGAAATCAGCTAAAGCTTGTGATTTTATGGCATCTCTTCTTTCGTACGCCGGTACGTATGGTGATATCTGGATCGCCCATTTTGCAATCCTACCGCTAGCATCTTTGTTGCACATGATATCGGAGATGGGTGCCTCACTCACCACCTTCATGGGGTGCTCCTCAAAGTAGTACTTGAGTTTTGTGGCGGCCATGAACACGCCATAAGTCATTTTCTGGAAGTGTGGGTAGTTTTGCTTTGAGAGGGAGAGCACCTCGCTCAGGTAGTATACCGGCCTCTGGACGGTTTTTCCTTCCTCTTCTCTTTCTACTACCACCACAACACTTACAACCCGGTTAGTTGCTGCTATGTACAACAACATGGGCTCTCTTTCCAACGGCGAAGCCAGTATTGGTGCAGTGGCTACCATCGTTTTTAGCTCTTTAAACGCCGCGTCTGCCTGAGGGGTCCAGACGAACGTGTCGGATTTTTTCATCAGAGCGTAGAGTGGCAAGGCTTTTTCTCCCAACCTGCTTATGAACCGGCTCAGCGATGCTAAGCTTCCGGTAAACTTTTTTACATCCTTAAGATCTCGCGGTATTGTCATTCTTTCGATTGCCCGGATCTTTACCGGATTGACCTCAATGCCCCGGCTTGATACGAGAAAGCCAAGCACTTTGCCGGTAGGGACACCGAAGGTGCATTTTGCCGGATTAAGTTTCATCCGGAATCTTCTTAAGTTATCGAATGTTTGCCGGAGATCGTCGATTAAGGTTTCTTTTGCCTTAGTTTTTACCACGACGTCGTCCACATAGACTTGCACATTCTTTCCGATTTGATCAAACAAGCATTTTTGCATACAGCGCTGGTACGTTGCACCAGCGTTGCGCAAACCAAAAGGCATAGTGACATAGCAATAAGCCCCGTGCGGGGTAATGAACGCAGTTTTTATTTGATCTTCCTTTTTCAAGGGGATTTGGTGGGAACCGGAATAACCATCCAGGAAAGACAACAACTCACACCCGGCAGTGGAATCAATCACTTGATCGATCCGCGGTAAAGGGAAATGGTCTTTTGGGCAAGCCTTGTTCAGATTGGTGTAGTCGATGCACATGCGTCACACCTTTGGAGCTTTTGCTTCGAGGTTCTCATCTTTTTTCTTTTCGACCAGCACCGGATTGGCTAGCCACTCAGTGTGCAGCACTTCCACGATAAAACGGGCGACCAACAACTTTGTCACTTCTTCTCCAATGATTTTCCTCCTATCCTCCGCAAACCGGCGTAAAGGTTGTCGCACCGGCTTCGCATCCTTCCGGACATTCAAAGAGTGCTCAGCCAGCTCCCTCGGAACACCTACCAAGTCCTCTATAGACCAGGCAAAGATATTCCGATTCTCACGGAGGAAGCTGACGAGCGCGCTTTCCTATGCCTCACTGAAGCCGGCACCGATACAAACGGTACGCTCAGGGAAAGCCGGATCCAGCACGATGTCCTTAGTTTCTTTTGTCGGCTTGAACGCCGGTGCGCTCAAGCTTGCACTCATTGCCGCTAAGCTCAACTGTGAAGACTGAGCCAGCACAACCGCAGTTTGCATCCTCCTTTTTTCCTCTGCGATCACCAGCGATTCTACCAGATTTGATCCGGCGGAAGCAGTTTGCAGCGAAATCCTGTAATTTCCCACCACAGTTAAGGGTCCACGAGGTGCCGGCATCTTCATCTTGAGATACGCCGTGTGAGTTGAGGCCATGAAAGCTGCCAATGCCGGTCTCCCCAGCAGTGCATGGTACGGACTATCTAGGTCCACCACCTCGAACTCAATATTTTCAACCCGGCAATTGTCACGTCCTCCAAACGAGACATCCACCCGGACTTTTCCTACCGGTGCGCAGGACAAACCCGGAACGATTCCGTGGAACGTTGTACGAGTTGGCTGAAGCATGTTTTCTGTTATGCCCAGCGTGTGCATGGTGTGCCGGTACATTATGTTTATGCTGCTTCCATTGTCTATCAGCACTTTGCTGAACTTGACGCGAGTCGTTGGCCCTTTCATGACTGGGTCCACCACGAGAGCGTAACCACCCGGATTAGGCATTACCTTGGGGTGATCCTTAAGCGACCAGGAGATTTCCTGATCTGACCACTTCATGTATTTTGGTACTGCCGGCATCACCGCGTTTACTTCCATGGAACAGCGATGTAGGCTCTGCCTGTCTGTCGGCTCAGTGACGAACACAACACAGCACACATCCGGATCCTCATAAACATTCCGGCCCAAAGGTGTCGGTGGAGGTGGTTGGCCGTGGCCCTCTCCCACCTGATTGACTTGCTGGTACTGCTGCCTGTTTGGCTGAGGCTGTACCGGTAAAGCATTTGCTCCGGTAAGCGGTGGTGGTGGTGGTAGTTGATGCTGGTGCAGCATATCTTGAGATGGTGGTAACATTGTGGAGCACCCTTGTGCTTGCGCATCTTTTACTGCTCCCTTGAGCATCAAGTACTTGGTCCAAGAACAATCCTTCGTCAGGTGCTTTGACGGGTGAGCCGGATTCGGCGTGTGCCACCGGCAAGGTTGATCCATGGCGGCTTCCATGGTGTATTTCACGGGTTCTTGCCAATTCTTTTTCTGGCCCTAGGGTTTCTTTTCGACCCATTGTTTCTTAGGACCCGCCCATGGCTGCGATCCGGTTTTCTGCCTCTGGCTGCCGCTGGCATCAGAGTTTTCTTGCACAGCAGCAACTTGCTGCGGACCGTACCTTCGATCCGGGAAATCTTCTCTTCTCTTGTTGTTCCGGTTGTACCGGTATTGTTCCTGGCGCTGCTGAGGCGGGTTTGATTGTTCCGGCTCGGCTTGCACCGCCGGTTGCATTGGGTCTCCCAATGCGTAGTTATCCGCCACACGTATCATCTCCGCCAAAGTTACCGGCATGTTCCGCTCTAGCTTTTGCCACAACGGCGAACCTCTGCGGCACCCATTGCAAAACCAAGCTATGGTTTGCGCTTCTATCACCCCTTCACAAGAGTTTCTAATGGAGTTCCACCGGGTCAGGTAATCCCGGTCTGTTTCCTGTGGGCGATGCACGCACAAAGCGAGCTGCTGAGGCCTATTGGGCCTCCGGTAGGTGCTACTGAAGTTGCTCACAAAAGCTTCCTCAAAGTCCAACCAACCGTTTATGCTTCCTGTCGGCAAGTTGTTCAGCCAGATTCTTGCCGGTCCCACTAGGAACATTGGCACAATTCTCACGGCCCAGCGCCGGTTTCCTCCTCCGGCTACACTTCCTCCGCCGCTAGCGACGTATACCGCGGTCACGTAATCCGCGAGCCAATCTTCCGGCTTAGTGGTGCCATCATATGTTTTCGTGTCACGGGGCAGCTGGAAGTTGCGAACCGGTGGCTCCTCTTTCATGATCCTTCGGCCAAAGCACTTTGGACCCGGCGGACCCTCCGCCTCGATCATTTCAGACAGATACACTCTATCCAGACGGTGCCTCGCATCCCGTTCTGGCAGGTGTCTTTCTCCCACGCGCTCTCCCAACGGGTTCCGGTAAGCGGTGAGTCTTGTTGAATCAGCTTCATCATAACGTTCCGGTACCGCGGCCCTTGCCTGCCGGTACCTCGGGGGAGGCATTTCCTCCTCATCATACGCTGCCCTTGCAGCTCGATAGTTTTGCCCGGTTTCATATCTACCGGCATGATTGTTACCGGCATAGCCTCCTTTGGCGTAACCTCGATCTGCCCCTTGGCTTTTTCTACCGGCATCGTATTGCTCGGCTTGTTGCTTTCCGGCAAGAACCGGATCATACACAGTCATCTACTGTGCGTTCACTTCTTTTTCTCTCCTTCTGTCCGGATGGGGGGACGAGGCCTGCCCATGGGACTTGCTTCCGGCATTCTTTTTTGAACGCGCGGATTTTGAGGCTGCAGCCTTGTTCAGCTTAGCGAGCTGCTCAGCGTTTTGCTGCTCGATAGTCTCCAGCAGCTCTCTAACACGCTCTTGCTGTTTTGCCAAAGCATCTCCGGAAAGCGACTCACATAGCTCTACTGCAGCCTTAGCAGCTTTTATAGTTTTATCCGGGCTACTGTACTTAGGTTTCTCTACGATGCTCACAGATGCAGAGGTACTTTTGCCGGCAAGAACTTCCTTACGCAAATCCTGATCTAGATTGCGAGCTTTAAGCCGGTTCTCCGGTATCCTAGCAGCATGAGCGCTAACAGAAGCAAAGCCATGGGTAGCGTTGTACTCACGTAGGGTTAGGTTCAGCTCGCGCTGCGCCCGGACGATGTCGGCGCCGTTCGCGAGCAGCTTCTGGCGTTGTGCCTCCACCTCCGCCTGAGCCGCTGCCGGGTCGATGTTCTGCGTGATGGGCGTTGCCAGCACGTTCATCGCCGCTTGGAGTGGTGTTTCCGGTGGCGCGGAAGATGCTCCCGCAGCGCCAGCGTCGCGCTCCGGCCGGTGGCTTGGCCGCACGGGTCGAAGCCGCACGGCCTGCACCTTCATCCACAGCTTCCTTGCCTGCGCCGACCGCGCCGGCCATCATCACCTCGACGCTGCCGGCGGCGCGGCCAGCACAGAGCCACCTTGGCGGGTCCGGTGCCACCAGCACCGGCGAGAGGCGCTGGCGCACAGGGACGGTGCCGAAGTAGACGCGATGGCTGCCGAACTCGATGATGCGGCCGTTCTTGGGGAAGATGCCGCCGTTGGCGAAGCAGCCCGCATTGTCGTTGATGAAGTCCATGGAGTAGATGCGCTGCACCAGCGCCGACATGGTCCGCTGGCCGGCGACGTCGAGTATGCCCGCCCGAATGTGAACTCCAGCAAGCGCCACTTCATGCCCCACGGTGGGCGCCAACTGTCATCGTGGGGAACATACAGATGCCATAGGATGGCTTAAGTTGGGGCCGAATGGACGCTAGAGGATTCGGGGAGGGTTTGTGATTAGATGGGATGAACTTCCGGATGCTTTCCTCAAGAACTTAGCCAAGGCTAGAGGTAGAAGAAGAAAGACATAAGGAAGAACTCGCTCTAGATCTTCTTCTTTATTGATCTCAACAGGCTACAGGTTTCTGAATACAAGGACTCACATACCCGCGTACGGGGTGTGCCCCCTCTCCTTATATAGGGGAGATGGTGGCTTACAGGGGAAGAAACCCTAATGGCATCTTTGACTAGACAAACTACTTTACAAAGTTACTTTAATCATAGATGACAACGGGGTCTTCTTTAATCAGGGAGGCTGACGTCCTCCGGCTTCTTTCAGCGTCATCCTCTTCTTTATCGTCAGGGCTTCGTTTAAAGCTACTTTGCTTAGCTCATCTTTGTCTTCTAGCTCTGGAGAGAATCTTTGACCAGTCCTGCCGACGTGCTACAGTGCACTTCTTATCGGTAGCCCGGTGTCTTCTCTATCCGGTTCCGGTATACCCCTCCTGAGGATACCGGCTTAGCTTCACTCAGCCAAACTCTTAACTTCGTGTTTCGGTATAACATTAAACCGGTATCTTGATGGCCTAAACCATCCGGTTTTGGCATGCCTTTGGCATACCGGAGGTCATCCCCCCAACAAGGATGGTACGGACGTGGGCGCAGCAAGTCGCACCGGTGGTACACGGCGTCGTCAGTTACAGGCTCACGGCATCCTGAGTACCTGAGTTTAGAGGGGAGGGAGGAAACGAAATTATGGCAAGTAGCAGCTACCTGCGGTGATGGCTGATTGCAGTGCCATGGCGGCAGGGAGAACAGTCGGAGGGCTTGGTGCTCGAGATCTCATAAATACATCACGTTGACACACCTGCTGTGTTCTTGCTTTCACTTAACTGTTCTGCATTGTTGTCATTTTTTAATTCCCATAAGTGTTGGATTTTGTAAATGATGCCATTACCATTTGGGATAGTTAGCTGAAGATTACCGATTAGTACTCAACCATTGCACTCTCGGGAACCAAAAACGCTTCGTCCTCGTCCGTCCCTGCGGGCGGACTCGGGGCGACCCATGCAACCCTAGCGTCTAGGCCCGCCTCTCCTCCTCCCCCACCGCCGCCGTCGGCGCAGGCCGCCGGGCAAAGCCCGCGCGGTGCCGGCGGCGGCGGCCATGCCCTTACCCGCGCGCATGTTGGGGAGGCGCGGGGGCTCCCTCGTCCGGCGGCGGTGCGCTTTGGTGGACAAGGTTCCGGCGGCGGCGCTCCTCAGGTGGCGCAGCTCCGGGTGGGTCGACGGCGGTGGCGCAGCCACTTGGCAGCGGGGCAGCGGGGCGGCGCGGAGGCCAGCGGCAGCGCCTCCTGGCCCAGATCTGGGCCCTTTGGGCTCCATCTGGGCTTGGACGGGCCAGATCTGGTGCGTCTGCTCCCGGCGGCCGATGGAGATGCTCCGGCTGAGGACGGTTAGGACGGCGGCGCGCGGATTGCAGCACGGCCACGGGAGCTTCACGAGCCCGCCGGGCTCGGCCAGGCCAGAGGGGCCTGGTATGCTCCTGTAGCTACGTCTGGTCTGTCGCCGCAGCTGGCGGTGGAGGTTGTGCCCTCCCGCGTGGCTGCTGTCCAGACCCTCCTAGGCTCGAGATGTCTCCTCCCGGTTTTGTCGGTCGTCGTCTTTGGGCCACGGTGAGACGGCAATGGTGATTGCAAGATCGTGGTGGCGCGAGTTGGTGGGCGGCAAGATTGGCGGAGCGCGATGGAGTGTCCGGGTCGTGGTTCTTTGGGGGACGGGAGAAATCCTTGTCGGATGGCCGACACCGACGCGGTGACGCTCGCGGGCGCCGCCTTCCTTCTTGAGGGGCGTCGGGGTTCCCCCTACCCACAACCCTCCCGCATATCGGGGGAAACCCTAGGATTTGTCCGGGCAGCAGCGTCGTCATCGTCGCATCCCTTCTTGAAGGTGCTGCTTTGGTATGCGGCGCTTCGAAGGGCCAAGATCGTGGTGGAATTCTCCGGAGGGCGCAGCGGTTGCGGATCATCACTATTTTCGTCGATCCGGCTTTGTCGACTTTGTTTTCCTTTTTTCTTCTTCTTTTGTTTTCTTTTGGGCTTTGATGTGCTGTTTGCCCCAGCGGTGGTCTCTATCTTGTATCGGTGTTTGCTATATTAATATAGCGGGGCGAAAGCCTATTTCAAGGAGGAAAAATAGTCGGTTATTTCCAGCAATCAATGCATGGGGTTCACATGTTAAAACATGGATAGGAATTTCGCCATTATCTTTCTCAGTTGACGCAATTGGCCATCTACCAATATGATTATGTCATCTCACGTAAGGAGATTTGCCATTTGCTTCAGAATGTCTGCCAATGTTTTGGTTTAGAAATTTGTGTATTTCAATACATCTTTAACTTGCCTCACTATGTTGCTGTCTCCTGGTAGGATGGCCGTTCACCTCTGAATGTTTGCAGAGAGAGGCTCATATGGATGCTGGCCAACTTATGTAAGAAAAACGACTTTCTCATTCATATGTATACTTGAATTCTTTATTCCCTTTGGTTATGTCACCTCTTAGAGGTGGAGTAATTTCTGTTGGGAGACCAAGCTATAGTGGCTCATGGTTATTATGTTGGGTCCAGCACCATTTGCTTAGAGCAGGTCTAACAGACCCCGTAAAAGGGGCAAACCCGTATAATAACCGCCGATTTGAGGGTTTCGGCTCTACCCGGCCGTCTAGCACGCCCCGTAAAAACGGCCCCGCATCGTTTTTTGCTGTTTTCGAGTACGGGGCGGGTCGTCGCCCCTTACAAGTACAGGGTGGGAGGCTGAATACAGGGCCAACCCCCCACTCGTGGCGCGCTGAACTTTCACAAAATCGCAACTGCTTCCGCCAAATCGCGCCAAATCGAGCTTCTGCACGCACCCAATCGCGCCAAATCGAGCTCCTGCACGCACCCAATCGCGCCAAATCGAGATGCTGCACAAGACTATGGGCATCGCCGGCGGCTGCGGCACGAGGTAGGCAGGGCGCGGGGCGAGCGCGCGGGCGCGGGCGCGGCCTTGGCGGGCGGCCGTGGGCCGACGCGGGCGCGGCCTTGGCGCGGGGCGAGCGCGCGGGCACGGTAGGCAGGGCGCGGGGCGAGCGCTGGGCGGGTGCGGGCGCGCGGCGCGGGGTGAGCGCGCGGGCGGCGGCGGGCGGCCGTGGGCCGGCCGGGATGGGGCGGGGCAGGGGTTGGGCAGGGGCTGTGGCTGTGGCCAGAGGAGGAAGAAGGAGAGGATGAAGAAGATGAATTTTTTTTTGGCATATTTGGGAATATTCTCTTTTACAGTTTAGACATACGGGGTCTGCTAGCTCGGACGAGTTTTCGGCCGGCGAAAAGTGAATACAGGGCCCTCTACTCGCGTTTTAAGGGGCGAAAATATACGGGACCTGTTAGACATGCTCTTACATATGCTACATGTTCTTCTTGGAAAAGTGTTATTCGAATGGGTTATAGTTGCACCATTTCCTTACCTATGCTACCTCTTCTTCTTGGAAAAGTATTATTTGAATGGGTTATAGTTTCTGCCCAACGTATGCATGGTTATGATCTCACCATTGATTATTTTCTATTTATTATGTTCATACATGTATTTTCCTTAAAAAGACATTCTCATTGATATTATTCCACTGTGTATCTTAGTTTTTTCTAATAGTGTTTCTTTTCCAGAAGTTCAGATGATCAAGTGGTTTTCATGAACTGTTTCAAACGAGCTGCTCGGAAGGGTCCTCATAGATCAGGTGAAGCAAGAAATGGAAATCAGAAATCGCAACAGGCTATATGGAACATCAGGGTTATGGGAATGACTCTTAAAAAGAGCCCGAGGGGTTATCTCATATGGGAATGGCTCATAACATTCCAAGTGTTATTGAATTCTGGATGGGCTGAATAAGCAACGATTTCCAACCTTTTATATTGAGTCCCGGTGTATTTTTGCATAGTTGTGCATCTCATTTGGACCCATTCGCAAAATCTATTGCATGGTATCTTTATTTGCATCTGGTGACATGGTGAGATCAGCATTAGAAAAATCTAATATTCTTCATTGGACTAATTACACTGGCCAACGTGTATACACGTGAGCAGCATCTCCAAGGAGGAGCCCAGGAATTGAAGGGGATGCTGTACGTCCATATCTTCTCAGGCCAACAACAGGCGTGGCAGAGTCGAGAGGAGCCATATGTGATGAACAAGGAGATGTTATTTAGCGAAAAGAGCAAGAACAAGCAGAACTTACCCTACAGGAATACAGGGTCCATGCCACCAGCTCCTCCGCTAAACGCACTAACCATATCTCAATCTCCATCTCCATCTCCATCTCCATCTCCACTACTTATAAAGGCACAAACATGGCGGAAACATTCAATCTCAGCCTTTCATTACTTAAAATCTAATGGTGCAGGTCTCTTCAATGACATTGCAAAACATCCCGCAACAATCCCCGCTAATCTCGGGCAAATCACGGTGTAAATCATCCCCACCAACCTCCCACGATGCCCAGATCATCTCCATCTCCATCTCCATCTCCACTACTTATAATCTCCATCTCCTCTCCATCTCCATCTCCATCTCCATCTCCACTACTTATAAAGGCACAAACATGGTAGAAACATTCAATCTCAGCCTTTCATTACTTAAAATCAAACGGTACAGGTCTCTCCAATGACATTGCAAAACATCCCGCAGCAATCCCCGCTAATCTCAGGCAAATCACGATGTAAATCATCCCCACCAACCTCCCACGATGCCCAGATCACGGACGAAATTGATGCCGATATTGTTCGCAACCTATTCCGTTCCCTCCGACCCGGGTCCACCCTCATCTCGCCAACGTCCGTTTCGTCAGGTCGCCATAGCCGCCGCCGCTAGCGTCCTCAACAGAACCACACTACGGGTTGGGGCATGACCCGGAGGTGGGCAACTACTACTATGGGCAGGGGCACGGGCACCTGATGAAGCCGCACCACATCCGCATGATGCACTCCAGGCTGGTGCAGTACGGTCTCGTCAACCAGATGCATGTCTTCAAGCCGCACCTAGCCGGCGTCAGCGACCTCTGCCGCTTACATGATCTTCACGACTACTTCTCCTTCCTTCGCTCCTTCGTGCCCGAGGCCCAGCAGGACCCAATCCGAAGAAAAGTCTGCAGTTAATGCCTCTCTTCTTCTATAGAGAGGAGTCCAGTTCTATTGATCGATGCAATTTGTAGGTAAACGCCATGAAACTGTTACAGGACATTCTTGCTCCACTACTTAGCTTATTCCTACCATGAACATCTTTCTGCTGATCTTAGTATGAGGTACTTCTCTTACTAGCAAACAAGATGTAAATCTCTTACAGTTCACCACTTCTTTGATTATCAAGTACTAATCTGCATGCTCCACTAGTATATATCATATAATCAGAAGGTAGATCACCAATACTTTCAGAACAAGTGGACGTTTGCAAAAGATATTGTAGGGAAAACCTTCTTTCTTTCCCACATAAAAACAGGTTTATACAGGGGTATGTTCTTCCATGCTAAGTCTCTGATAATAAAATCAAAATTTATTTCCTGCAGCCAACTGATGTAGTGAACTCGGGTTTACTTTCATATCTGTTTTGGGACTGATGTTTTCTGTTGTTTTTCATTTCGCACATTCAGATGCGCAGCAAGGAGCTTTTGAGGTTTCTCTTTCAAGGTTCAGTAGTTCTATTATACTAGATTTAAAAGTGCGCCTTGGCGCACGATCCCGTAAAGCTCGTGTCGATATTTATTTTGTATAAGAACAATGGTAAAATTTAATGGTAATACATATTTTAGTTTCTGCAAAATGATGTTATTAGTATGAAATTAGAATAAGTCACACGAAACTACAAACAGAGCAACAAACACTCATATATAGCCATGAAAATAGGGGGAGTATTAGAGTAACATAACAAACACTTACATATATAATAGGGGAATATATTATAGCAAATACTCCATCCGTGTCAAAATATAAGACGTTTTAGATTTTCAACCAGGTGAAAAGCGAGCGAAATTACACCGGTACCCTTTGCTGAATCGGGATCCAACATCATGGTCTTCAATAGCAATCCCAACGTCGTCCTCCTTATCTTGCACCTCCAGGAAGCACCTCCGCCTCGATCTTCTCTGGCCATCGGGTCACCCAGATTCATATGGTTATCAGGCCGCCTAGATCTCCAGGCAGCACCTTCTTCCCCAGGCAGCACCTGGGCCCCGATCTCCACTGGCCATATGGAGGCCCAGATCTCCTCTAGCCGTCAGGCCACCCTACTCCGGCACAGCACGACACCTAGCCAAGAACATGCACCTCTGATTCTGCTCTTCTCCTCCAGCCTTGGAACAATTGGTGACCGACCACATCACTTGCGAAACTCAACAATGATAATGCCATACTTGCTAGCCTTGCAAACCACCAGAAATTTAGGAACTTGTGAAAATTTCAACTGTCATTACCTTCAAAATTTCACCTGGACAATGTCAGACTTCGCCTTGGCGACCCAGAGGAACGCGACCTCGGTCATCTTGAGGTGCTTCTTCGGGAAGTTACACCAGCCACCAAAGTCGCCAGCGAGTCTTCAAGCACCAGAGCTCGTAGCAGCCACTACATGCACTGCCTTATCGAACAACTCGTCGCTCAGGCCGACTGTGTACCTCCCGTATCAGAAGATGTCAGGCCCCCATACCCATAAGCACCACCACCTTCAAAATTTCCGACAACCATTTTATCAGACAAGAACATTTTCCGTTTCTAACATAGAACAAAGAAAGATTTGACACTCACAGAATGTAAATGACATTCCATGTGCAACATAACAGAGTACATCTTTGAAGAATCTTCAGAAGGAAAGTACAATGCATAATTTCAGCGCATGCAGTGGCAACAAGAAAAGTTCATGTCACAAAACAGAAGCGATCTTCTCTTTCCGAAATTGATCCAACACAAGAGTAGGTTTCTGGAAAATAAAAAGAACAAGCATCCTCAAGTAATGGAAGTCTAAGAAGTTCATGGTACAGAGACACAACAATTTAATTGAACACTTTCAGTTGAGCTAATTAATACACTACTTGTTGTCTTCATACGCCTACTCTTACAGTTTAATTGATTACTCCAACAGGTTGGTATTGTGAGGATATAATGAATAAGAAACTCATAGTACTGTAAGTTATTCATGCACTGACAATAAACAAAACGCATCACTAAAAGTGGTGAGAAGATCATCATTATTACTGTTAGAACTTTCACAAAGTTGGCATTCATCATTACTGTAGAATGGACGAACATTAGGATTATTATCTTCTAAAGGTTGGGCATCAGTCACAGTACTGTAAGTAATTCATGCATATAACACGACAGCTAGCGCACCAAAATTGCCTAGCGCAATACATATTTTTTCAGACTTTTAACCACTGGCTTGATGGCAGTATATCTTGCAATAGTTCAGTTCATTGAATACAAAAATCCAGTAAGTGTGTACCTCTCATGGTAAGGGTAGACATGCTAAACTGAGAACAAAATGTTTCAGCCATAATGGGAAATGTGTAACTCTCTAATTGACGACCACGTGACATGTACCGGAAAGCATGCTGAAATTTAATGCACCATTCAAATTTCTTGTTTTCGAAGGTTTGGTTTGGTGGCAGTGGAGTTCAACTGGAAATGCAAATGTTAGTTCTGAATGTGAGCGAGGGATGCCCCTTGGCGCAGTCCCGTGGCTCTCGCGCACCGGTTTCTATTCTTTATGACGCTAATACATAATAGATGGGCAAACAATAATGTGTTTATGAATTTCCACTACAATTCACACAGAAATATGAGATCCAAGAATGGGTCCAGTAGTTAAAATGGTACTACCTCTGTTCGGAACTGTAATATGTTTTGGGAAGCTAAATTAGCTTCCAAAACATACTATATGTCAGAACTGAGGTAATAATTTATTCATATTGAGGGGATGCCTTACCATCCTAATTTTATTGTGTTAATTGTATTGTATCACATATAGGAAGGCATAGAAAGACACAAAAAGGCAGGAGTTCAGTTGCATCGTGCAATCACAGTATTCAGTATTGTAAAAAAAGCATCTAGATATGTCTTCTATTGGCTTGTCTTCACTTGAGATATTTGCCCATGGTTAGCATAGACAGTTAGGTTAATACCCATTTGAGCTGATCATTGCTCACTAATACAAATAAGTTGGATGAAGCTAAAACAACTCATTGCTAGAATCTACCGGTGTGTATCATTCAGAAGGTATACTCAGCTCATTCTTGCAAGGAAGCAATCAACAAATATATGCACAAAAAACTCTGGAAAGAAGGAAAAATAAAGCAATATGTACATGGCAATCTTTTTGTCCATGGTGAAGACATAATTTTTGTGTAAATAAAACCCTGCATTTAAATAAAAGATATATCAAGTTTGAGCAGAAGGACATGCCAATTGCCAACAGCTAATGCGTTTACCCAATGATGAAGTGAACGACTATTGGCCCTAATAATTAATAATCTAACTAATCATTTTGCAGATAGAGAAGTAGAAGGTATCGAGAGAACCAAATATATATAACCTTCCATTTGAAGGATCATTAGATCTAACTTACACAGAGATGCGGTTTGTGAAGAACCAGGAATGTTTCCACATAGGTTGAAAGCTCATAGGGTCTTTCACAAAGAAGGTAAGAATAAGCTCATAACCTTGTGAAGGAACCAGAGGGGAAAAAGGCTCAGGTCGAGTTTGGATATTATCCTGAAGCCCTTGTCATATTCCATGGACGCCGGTTCATTGTCATATCCCTATCATGCTCATCTTGTCATAAAGCCTAGAGCTGATACGTGCATCTGAAAATATGCTGACAGAGATATAGATTGATTTAGCAAATGCGAACAATACCATTGGCCAATAATAAGATAAAACACATCAAAAGACTGCTATTTTTCTAGTTTTAGCAAACAGAACCTCCAAAACTGAAATTCATAAATAGATGTTTTCCCTCCGTAATACCTGAACAAGCCCAGAGTCCATACGATTAATTTGTGTTCTGCATAAGGACTCCTTTTAAATTCAGTAACCAAGATGGGAATCACAACTTGTTAAATGCAATGTAAAACTAAGTGAAGACATATATGGGTTCTAGATACATGGAAATGGTTCAGGTATACACTAACAACATGTGTTTCAGATGAAGAACATCTGGAATATCAAGAAGGGAAAAAAGACATGACGAGTAAATTCCTAAATTAACTTTCTGCACCTCAAGAGGTTTATGATTGCATCATCCGGCTGAAGGACCAAACATAAACTAAATATCAAGTGTTATTACTAACAAAGAGCTATCATGATGATAAAATTCCAAAACTAAACCAGTAAGTGTTAAGTGCCCCAAACTCAGTTGTATATTTCTTCTGTATGAAAGATAATTTGACTCCAATCTTACTGGCAGCCTACGTCTTGTAATTTTCTTGCATTTTGTTACGCACCTTAAAGTTACTGGTGTTATAATTTTTTACTTATGTTGGATGTACATGAAAAGGCTTCAAACATCCTCATTTGTGGAACGTGGATTTGCTGCTATAGTCAGCAGACCATAAGCAATTGCAAAGCTTATTCAGATAGTCTGGTAAGAGGAAGTCACAAGTAACATATCAGCGGCCCGCATAATAGCTGGATCTATACTTGGTTTGCAACCACTGCCATGCTTAAGGCGCATTACCCTTCCTACCATGGTTTTAAAGGCGTCCCTAAGGCGTCGCCTAGGCGACGCTTAGGCGTCAAGGCGCCCGCCCTCCGCCTTGGAAAATCGACCGCCTTAGGCGCCTAGGCGTCCAAAGCGCCCGCCTAGGCGTCGCTTAGGCATCAGAGCGCCCCCTAACCGCTCTAAGACGCCTTACCGCCTTTAAAGCCATGCTTCCTACAGGTGTGAAGCGTGCAAACTGAAAACCAACCATACCAGGTCGCTTGTTCATTTATCCATCTATGATAAAAATTCATTTAACTAATAGATGCATAGGAATAGGTGGGTACAGACAATTAAAAGTCACATGAAACAGAGCTCTTATATTTTTGTCTCAAAGCTGTCAAACAAATACAATGAGTCATATAAGATTTTACCTTCCAATCGAAGGAAAATAAGACCACATGGACAACAACAATAACCAACTGCCATCAACTGAAAGAAAATTTCTTCCGTTTAGTGCTTTTATCAAGTGCAAATATTTTCTAAAAGGTCAACAATAGGCAAATAGTGACTGCTAATTATAAAAGAGGGTATATAAAGAGGCAAAAAAAGAGAAAGAGTTATCTAAATCTTGCTATCCAGGCCTCTAGGCCATTGTATACTCTTCTTTTCGCTTGGTAGAAGACATTATGCATCAACTCAAGGATTATCCCGCATCTGAAGACCTATAACATTATGGAGAGCCAGAAATCCATGTGCTTGCAGCGTGTCTCTCTTATAATAAGTCTATCCATAAGAAAAATCCAAAAAGTGTGTTTGAGTTGACTGCATGCTTTCCATAACCGCTAAGAGACAATCGTTGAGACGAGGTCACCAAAAAGGCGTTTTTCATTCTCGGGACCTCACTACGGGATTTGTTATAGGAGGTTTTTAGTGAACAATCTTATGGTTGAATTTATAAACCGACCTCATAAACATAGAAATGCACTTACCGTTTTTCCTATGCAAAAGAAGCTACATCAACCTTACGTACAAGGTATGAAGGAACACTAAGGACGAACATTTTCTAATTATAGAGCAGCCAATTGTACGAGTAAGAACAAAATGTGTAAGAGAAAAGCAGAGAAGATGTCCCTAACATAAGACAGACTTAAATTAAAAGGCAAGCCGATTCAAGGGCTAAGCTAGAAATGCTTGAAAGACAAGGATAATGTCTAGTATCACAGAGAGCTTACCAAATGAGGCCTTGTTCTAGTCATACTGAAAGAGGCTCATGTATTGTTCCGCTCCTGCTCCAACCTTTGCAATAAGGTATCATAGTGAAATAAGGCGCGAGCTCCAAGATTATCATGCCAAGGAATAATTGATGGACTGATTTAAAGAACCATGAGCTAAAAAAGTGAAAATGAATAATTGCCAGAGGCTCATGTAATCATCAACAAGTAATATCCCCCAGAAATGTCAAGCCGGGGCTCTCTTCCTACTGTCTACATTGCCTTGTCTCCATCTGCTGGAATTTGGGGCATTTGGCCTTTGACCCATGGCCCATTATCAAATTCTGAAACTCACATGGCCCATTCCAATAATCAGTGGCAGCACTAGTGGGAGCTAAAGTTTAGTCCCACATTGCTAGTTGGGAGAGAGTTGGAGTGGTATATAAGGTGTGCTGTTCTAGTCCTAGTAAGTGAGTGAGAAGAGAGAGAGCCCTCGCGCACTCCTCCTCCTCCGCCGCCCGCCTCGCCTCGTCACGACGCGGGTTGCGGGAATCTCGCCGAGCCGAGCTTTTTTTTTTTTGCTATTTGGGAAATTAATTGTGTAATCAATTTCGAGTCATTAACGGACGCATTACTCAGCCGTTTTGCCTTCCGGTTTTTCTGGATCGTGGTTGTGCCGACTCGGACGTGGGATGCGTCCCACGACCTTCCCGAACCGCACTATATAAGCGCGGACTCCAACCCTAGTACGTACCCGGACGCACATGCGACTACCTGTTTCCAGTTCATTGCGCCGCCGCCTTCGTCTTCCTCATCCCGTCCGTCGGCGTGCACCGACTCGTCGGGACGATGAGGCCTCCGGAACCCTGCCTCTCGTGAACTCGTACGGGTGAGGGGCAATCAGGTTTTGGGGAGCGCTCCGGCGCGACTACGGCATCACGACGTCGTCCTCGGACGACGAGTTTCTCCACACCGACAACTTCTTCCCGGACCTCGGCGACTTCCTCGGTAACCTCAACATGGGCGACAACGAAGGCTGCTGCGAAGTATGTGATCTTGTCGTTTCTCTTTCGGTTTACGTTAGAGTTTCTTCTTCTAGTTTCTATGGTAGATGCAATCGGTTTGTCTTGTTTAGATGTGATCTGTTCATCTACTTTACTAGTCTGCATGATTAGTTTACTTGTTATTTTCGTAGTCATGATTTATCAATTATCTGTACGAATTATTTCATATGGATATTTGCTTATATATTCAACAATCCAAAAACCTGATTTTAGGCAAATCAATTCAAGCAGCGTTGCTGCCTCTACTCGACCTCCCCTCTTTGATGGTATGCATTACAAGAGGTGGCGCACAAAAGCACTTCTATGGTTTACAAACCTAGGCTGTTTTAGCGCCACAGATGCTAGACCTGAGGGGCCTCTCTCTGCAGAGGAGCAGGAAAAGTTTGAGAAGGTCGATGCCATGTTTAAGGCGGCCTTGTTCAGTATTTTTGGGGACAACATTGTTGACCCGTACATGGCTTTCGACCATGGTAAAGATGCGTGGGATGCGCTCGAGGCCAAATTTGGGGTCTCGGACGCTGGCACTGAACTGTATGTCATGGAGCAATACTATGACTACAGGATGAGCGATGAGCGCTCCGTGGTTGAGCAGGCTCATGAGATTCAGTCCCTTGCCAAAGTACTCGAGCAGTTTAAGTGTACCTTACCGGGCAAATTTGTGGCCGGTGGCATTATTGCCAAGCTTCCTCCTTCGTGGAGGAACTTTGCTACTTCTCTGAAACATAAGAGACAAGAGTTTTCCGTTTCGGATCTCATTGGCTCGCTTCATGTGGAAGAGAAGGCGAGAGCAAAGGACACACGCGCTCGTAGTTTTGAGGGAGGTTCTAGTGCCAATGTGGTACAGAAGAAGAACTTCCAATCTCACAAGTCTAAGAATAAGAACAATGGAAAAGACAAGTTTGATGAGAAGAACAAAGCCTCCAACTCAACCAACTTCAAGAGGAAGACTCCTTATAAGAAGAAAGGGAACTGTCATGTTTGTGGCGCTCCTGGACATTGGGCTCCGATTGCCCGAACGCCATGATCGGCGTGGGAACGGCGGCAAGTCCGCAAATGTTGTTATTGGCGTTGATACTGAGATGAAGGACGTTGGGTACGGTATTTCCCCTACTTGTCCTTTCAGTATGTAATTCTCCTGATTGGTGGATAGACATCGGAGCCAATACACATGTATGTTCTGATGTGTCTATGTTTTCTTCTTATCAGGTCGCAAGGACTTCCTCCGTCCCGATGGGAAACGGCTCACGTGCTTCGTTCGTGGTGTTGGTACGGTGGATCTGAAGTTTACTTCGGGAAAGACCATCCAGTTGAAGAATGTGCAGCACGTTCCCTCCATTAATAAGAATCTCGTTAGCGGATCGCTTTTATGTCGAGATGGTTTTAAGTTGGTTTTTGAGTCCAATAAAGTTGTAATTTCCAAGTGTGGACAATTTGTTGGAAAGGGTTATGTGTGCGGAGGCACTGTTCCGCTTATCTTTGTCGGACTTATGTACTCAAATTATTAATCATGTTTGCAATGATAGTGAGTCCGATATTTGGCATTCACGACTTTGTCATATTAATTTTGGGTGCATGACGCGGCTAGCGAATATGAATATAATTCCGAAATTTGCTATTGTCAAGAAATCCAAGTGCCAAGTATGTGTGCAAGCTAAGCAACCACGTAAGTCTCATAAGACTGCGGAGGCAAGAGACTTGGCACCGTTGGAGCTTATACATTCAGATCTTTGTGAAATGAATGGTGAATTGACAAAAGGAGGAAAAAGATACTTCATGACTTTAATTGATGACTCTAGTCGATATTGTTATGTGTACCTCCTGAAATCTAAAGATGAAGCTCTTAATCACTTCAAAATCTTTAAAGCTGAAGCAGAAAACCAACTTGATAGAAAGATCAAGCGGCTAAGGTCTGATCGTGGTGGAGAGTATTTTTCCAACGAGTTTGATTCTTTCTGTGCGGAACATGGTATTATCCATGAGAGGACGCCTCCCTACTCACCTCAGTCAAATGGGGTGGCCGAAAGAAAGAACCGTACTCTAACTGATTTGGTTAACGCCATGTTAGATACATCGGGTCTATCCAAGGCATGGTGGGGGAGGCGATATTGACTGCGTGTCATGTCCTAAATCGTGTCCCCGCAAAGAACAAAACCATTACCCCTTTTGAGGAATGGGAAAGGAAAAGGTTGAAACTCTCTTACCTACGAACTTGGGGTTGTATGGAGAAAGTAAATGTGCCGATACCCAAGAAGCATAAGCTTGGACCAAAAACCGTGGATTGTGTTCTTCTGGGATATGCATTTCATAGCATTGGCTACAGATTTTTGATAGTAAAATCTGAGGTATCCGACATGCATGTTGGTACAATTATGGAGTCGAATGATGCGACTTTCTTTGAGGACATCTTTCCTATGAAAGAAACGTCTAGCTCATCAATTCGGGAGATGCCTAGTTCATCTACTCGGGAATTATTTCCTGAACCTACCATGGCTATAGAACACTTTGACAATCCTGTAGAGGATGACAATGAAGCTCCCAAAAGGAGCAAGAGACAGAGGACTGCAAAGTCCTTTGGTCATGATTTCATTGTGTACCTCGTGGATGATACTCCCACTTCTATTTCAGAAGCATATGCATCTCAGGATGCTGACTACTGGAAGGAAGCTGTCCGTAGCGAGATGGATTCCATCTTAGCTAATGGAACTTGGGAGGTTACTGATCGTCCTTATGGGTGCAAACCTGTAGGATGCAAGTGGGTGTTCAAGAAAAAGCTTAGGCCCGATGGTACTATTGAAAAGTACAAGGCACGTCTTGTGGCCAAGGGTTATACCCGAGAAGAAGGTGAAGATTTCTTTGATACATACTCACCTGTTGCCAGATTGACCACCATTCGAGTGCTACTATCCTTGGCTGCCTCACATGGTCTTCTCGTTCATCAAATGGATGTTAAGACTGCTTTCCTTAATGGAGAGCTTGAAGAGGAAATTTATATGGAGCGACTTGATGGATTTGTAGTAGATGGTCAAGAAGGAAAGGTGTGTAAATTACTGAAATCTTTATATGGGCTTAAGCAAGCGCCTAAGCGATGGCATGAGAAGTTTGAAAGAACTTTAACCGCTGAAGGCTTTGTTGTAAACGAAGTTGACAAGTGTGTATACTATCGCCATGGTGGGGGCGAGGGAGTTATTCTTTGTCTCTATGTCGATGACATATTGATATTTGGGACCAACCTTAATGTGATTAAGGAGGTCAAGGAGTTCCTATCTCGGTTTTTTGAGATGAAGGACTTGGGGGT
>NC_061510.1:50123873-50202793 GCF_022539505.1 Lolium rigidum | reverse complement strand
ATGTGATCTTAAACATTAAGTCTGCTCGAAGGATGACAATGGTGGGATTACATTGCTTCAGCCCCACTATGTGGAAAAGATCCTAAGTCGCTTCGGGTATAGCGACTGCAAATCTTCTCCAACGCCTTATGATCCTAGTGTGATAATTCGTAAGAATAAAAGAATTGCTAGAGATCAATTGCGATATTCGCAAATCATTGGCTCGCTTATGTATTTAGCCGCGCCACGAGGCCCGACATCTCCTTTGTTGTAAGTAAACTCAGCCGTTTTGTGTCTAGACTCGGAGATGTTCATTGGCATGCTCTTGAGAGAGTTTTGCGCTATTTGAAAGGCATCGCGAGTTATGGCATTCACTATACTGGGTATCCAAGGGTACTTGAGGGTTATAGTGATGCAAATTGGATATCTCGATGCCGATGAGACTAAGGCCACAAGTGGTTATTTGTTTACACTTGGAGGTAGCGCTCGTTTCCTCGGAAGTCTTGCAAGCGCACCATCATTACGAGGTCAACTATGGAAGCAGTAACTCACAAGCATTAGACACGACCCACCGTTGAAGCAGAGTGGCTTCGTGAGCTCTTGATGGACTTACCCGTGGTTGAGAAACCAATACCCGCTATTCCTATGAACTCGTGATAATCAAACCGTGATCGTCAAAGTAAAGCAGCTTCTAAGGATAACATGAAGTCATCAAGGCATGTGAAGAGGAGACTGAAAACTGTCAGGAAAATGAGAAACTCCGGAGTTATAGCGTTGGATTATATCCATGCGTCTAGAAACCTGGCAGACCCCTTCACAAAGGGACTATCACGAAATGTGATAGAAAATGCATCGAGGGAGATGGGTATGAGACCCATAGTATGAGCTGCCCACGGTGGTAACCCACTCTATGTGATCGGAGATCCCGTGAATTAGAGCCGGGAGACAAGCTGTTGGTTAGCTGGGAGGAGAGTATATATCCCTATGGCAATTTTACCACTCCGTAAGATGCAATACTCTCCTAATATGCATGGCAGGTTGATAATTATCTTAATGTGTTCTAAGTGGCTTATTTTAGCAAAGATGTTGTTCTGCAGAACATCTTTTGAAGAACACACCTATATGAGTGTGATTGTTAAACGTCGCAATCTATGAGAGTTGGGTGCTCTCTAGTAAACTCATGAAAGGCCCTGGAGTATGACGTATAAGCTCCAAAACCGCGAGGAAGCCTCGCGGCAGCTCTAGTATCGGTCTAGGCTTCGTATGAAGCTAGTGCGCGTAAAACTTGTAGTTCAAGGCATAGTCCACTATCCAAGTTGCAATCTAGTGTAATATGAAGCTTTAAGTGGAAGTTCAACTTAACAGTCCCACGACATACCAGTATATAAAACAATGTTCTGGAAACTTATTGATGAGATGTGCCAATGAGAGTTTGTGGGGGATTGCTGGAATTTGGGGCATTTGGCCTTTGGCCCATGGCCCATTATCAAATTCTGAAACTCACATGGCCCATTCCAATAATCAGTGGCAACACTAGTGGGAGCTAAAGTTTAGTCCCACATTGCTAGTTGGGAGAGAGTTGGAGTGGTATATAAGGTGGGCTGTTCTAGTCCTAGTAAGTGAGTGAGAAGAGAGAGAGCCCTCGCGCACTCCACCTCCTCCGCAGCCCGCCTCGCCTCGTCACGACGCGCCGCGCCGCGCCGCGGGTTGCGGGAATCTCGCCGAGCCGAGCTTATTTTTTTTGCTGTTTGGGAAATTAATTGTGTAATCAATTTCGAGTCATTAACGGACGCGTTACTCAGCCGTTTTGCCTTCCGGTTTTTTCTGGATCGTGGCTGTGCCGACTCGGACGTGGGCTGCGTCCCACGACCTTCCCGAACCGCACTATATAAGCGCGGACTCCAACCCTAGTCCGTACTCGCACGCACATGCGACTACCTGTTTCCGGCTCATTGCGCCGCCGCCTTCGTCTTCCTCATCCCGTCTGTCGGCGTGCACCGACTGCCGGGACAGTAGGCCTCCGGAACCCCGCCTCTCGTGAACCTGTACGGGTGAGGGGCAATCAGGTTTTTGGGGAGCGCTCCGGCGCGACTAGTGGTATCACGATGTCGTCCTCGGACGACGAGTTCCTCCACACCGACAACTTCTTTCCGGACCTCGCCGACTTCCTCGGCAACCTCAACATGGGCGACAACGAAGCCGCTGCGAAGTATGTGATCTTGTCGTTTCTCTTTCAGCTTCGTTAGAGTTTCTTCTTCTAGTTTCTATGGTAGATGCAATCGGTTTGTCTTGTTTAGATGTGATCTGTTCATCTACTTTACTAGTCTGCATGATTAGTTTACTTGTTATTTTTGTAGTCATGATTTATCAATTATCTGTACGAATTATTTCATATGGATATTTGCTTATATATTCAACACCATCAACCCTGTTACCATTGTCTAGATGGCCTTGCCTCCATTCTCCACTCCTAGAGAAAACGAGAAGTATGGAGATAGTGAAATCAGGCCAAGGTCAGGATGTGAATGTGAACCAGCCAAATTCATATAAAAAAACATGGTACATACAACTTGTATATATAACAAATGGAATCTTTCCTGATACATGTCATTGTTTTCAAGTAAAACCTAGACTTACATCAGTAATAATAAAAATGAAATACATAATCTAATAAGTTGATCGGCAATTGAATCACTACAAATCTATATGAACCAACTTTTTTGGAGAGAGAGGGGTCGGTTCAGAGAGTGGGGAGCCTAGCAGGAGAGGGAAAATTTGAGCACACCTGTTCTCATTGGCAGCAATAACTTTTCAGTCAAGTAGAAAAAATAGACGCATGGTAACAATCTTTGCTGAACAACACCATTCCTTTAATTTGACCCATCTAGTAAAAAGTTGCTTGGCTGCTTCACATGAAGAGTATGATGGGAAAACGTGATCACAATCCATTACATCCATCAAAAATACTTAACATATAAACATGGATATAGCTACAGATCAAAGAAGTGGAGAAGGACGTACCATGAGGGATGACTCCAGCAGAGAACGCGAGGAGGCAGATCGGCGTTGGTGGCCTCGCGCGGTCGCGCCGGAGTGATCTTCCGGTTCACCTCTTTCTCCATAGGCTGCTCCACCTCCCCCTGCTCCTATTACCTCCTTCTCCTCCCTCCCGCATCAGCCGTCAGATCCATGGCGTGTTGATGTTGCTCGCGTGGTCACGTGCCCTCCGATGTCAAGGGGAGGCGCGTGCGAGCAGGAGGACGAGGGGCGCACGAGCGCGAGGGCGCGGGTGGATCCGGCTTGCGGGAAGATGGAGAGGATTGAGAAGGAGAATACGACAGGGGATTGGGGGAGGGGAAAGAGAGAGAGACGAGGTGGGGACTGGGCGAGACACGCAAAGGCCAATTTTTCCCTGATATTTTCCCTCGCTCGGGCCAACCAGATGCTGACGTGTGGCCCAATCGCTGAGAAGAAGCGAGGCGCTCGCCCAGCCCGCGCTCGCCTGGTGGCCTATCGTGGATGGCCTCTCCATGCCCCATGGGGGTGCAATAATTATGCCTTTAGATGCTTGTAGCATATGCAACCTATCTTTACTTTGAAGCAAGTGGGAGCAATAGTACTAGCCGTCAAATGGGAGTGTAAGTGTGGCACCTTAGATATTTATGCCTTGCTGATGACAAGACTATAACTCTGATCATATAGTCTATAGTATATATTTTGATTTTGTCATGTTTGTTTAATCAACATATCATGTTGGCCCTTCCGATTTGGAGCGCCTTATGAGAAACAAAATTTCCTTGATTAAGGACTGTTTATATCCAAGCTGGCTTAGATCGCTTAAAAGTAAAGTTGCAAAACCATAATTCATCATTTGCTGAAAGTTCACCAATATTATTAATACGGCAGAAAGAGGTGCTTAATGAGGATGCACCGAGGAAGATGAAGTGGTAGAGATTAGCATGTCGGAGTACATGGCTCGCAGTATTAACGATATGGATTTTTGTCCTTTCATGGCTAATGCCATTAAGGTATTCTCTTTCTCCCCCGGTACAAAAAGTTGAAAAAAAATCAGTTTTTCTTCAGAAGTTATAACAGAGGTTATTTACAAAAATGTTCATCTTTAATTATGATAAAGTGATATGACTGTATCACTTATGATAATTGATGCTTACCAAACAGTAGACATAGATGTAATAGCTACCTTGTAAGACAGATTTAACTACTTTTGCCGTGCTACTAATATTTTGTTAATCTTACATGTTAAACTGTATATCTCTGCAAGGATGTAACGGTCACTGATTTTTTTTGTTGCTGTCAGAGAGCACCTGATTCGTGGAACATACCTGTGGCTTATATCAGTGTTATTATTTTTCTTCCTATCATGGGAAATGACATAACGATAGGTGTTTTCTTGCGGTAATGTCAGCACTTGTTCAACTAAGTACGCTGCTGATATTTTTTTATATAAAGTGCGAAGTGTGCTGTTGGTCAATTCGTAGTAGAAACTGTCCTAGAGAGGTGGAGTTCAAAGTCAATATTTGGTGTGTTTTTGAGTGAATCACAAGTTCATTACAATTTGTGTTTTATTATTACAATTAGTGTCCCGTTTATTATGTAAGGCGGTTACCCCTTACACCATAAACTTGGGTTGCCAAAAAACCATATGCAATCGGGAAGGTTATTATATATGTTGTGTTGTGATTTTGTTATGATTAATCGAGACGTGCGTTGCACGCGCATGCTAACTAGTAGTACAAGCCCACGTGTATTTACTAGCCCACTCGAGGTTTTAGTTGATTCAGTTTATTATACATATTACCGTCTATATGATGTATTCATGTTATTGCGCATACTTTCCATCAGGGCACTATACTGGGGCGATCATTGCTAGTACTTATTATGGATTGACATAAGAGAGTATTTCTGAAAATTACGTGAACATCTCTTTTAAACATTCTTACACATCTCTTTTAAACATTCTTGCACATGAGGAGCTCCATCCAGGCCACTTGAATCCTGGCCGTCGGATTGAATGACGTGGCGCAGCGATGACCGTCTATTTTCCCGATCGTGCGATCTAAGTCGTCCAATCGGCATCTTGGTACTGCTCACGTGGTCCGAACCCTCCATTCCCGGATCGCTCCATGTCCGTGTGTAGTATACCCGCCGATCCACTGATTTGTGGGCCTGCTTTTCGCTGGATCCCACAGTCAGCGAGTGGGTGTACATGTCTGCTTGTGGACATGGAACCCAACAGTAACGTGCGGTGGTTGGCCCCGTGGATTCGCATCCAACTCAGGGGCAAAACGGTCTTTCATGTCCCCATTTGTCCTTCCTCTCCCGTCCCGTAGGTGCGTGGCGGAGGGCGACGCGCCGCCGTACGTGCACGCTACAGGGCGGCGGTCGGCGAGGCCCCTCCTCTCTATCTTCTCACCTTCAATCCCATCCTCTCCCCGTTGCCTGCTCTCTCTCTTTCTCTCCTCGTCCAGATCGGCTCAACATCTTTTAGGCCTTGTTTGGTACTAGTGTTTCAGTGGGGATTAGTGGGGATAATACTTTGGAGTATTGGGTGAATCACTGCTATCACCCAATCCCCACAAAACCCCATCTCCAATCCACTAGGTAGGGGTAGAGTATTGGGGATTGGAAAAATTACACTAAAATTTGGGGGAAAAGTGGGGATAAGTGGGGATTAAATTCTCTCATACTCTAGCACCAAACATGCATTGGGGATAAGTGGGGATTTAAAATTTGGAGCGGATTATCCCTGCTAATTCCTACTAAAACTCTAGTACCAAACAAGGCCTTAGGGTTTCTTGGAAAGAAGTCTAAATCACCCCCCTAAGTATTGCGTCACGGGCGCTAACCCCCCTTATGTATCAAGTGGGGCAAATTACCCCCCTAAGTATCAAAAACCGGACACATTACACCCTTAAGTATAGTTTAGCTGTTTTGGGCTCTCGTATTGCCACGGTGGACTCTGGTTTGAGCCACGTCGGTCCAAAACACCCCCCTAAGTAATTTCCTCTACGTCCTCAGTCAGAGAGCGAAAGAAGTCTAGATAACCCCCCTAACTATTGGGTTTGGGATGCTAAACCCCCCTAAGTTTGGATTGGGGCACTTAACCCCCTATGTATGAAATACCAGGCAAATTGCCCCCTCCAGCTAGTGATGGTGGTTTTGTTAGCTGTTTTCGTCCACCTGGACAATGGTTTTATCCAGCGTCGGCTCGACCAGAGCAAATAACCCCTATCTTGCGCACCGTCGACCTCCACTTTACCACGCGGATGTCTCCGGCAAGTCCGGCCACTGCCGGCTCGCCATGGACCTCTGGTGAGCTAGCGCCTCGTTCCCACCCATCTCCCCTTCTTCTCCGCCTCGCAGATGTCATCTCCGTCCCAGACCCGAGCGTGCACGCCATGACCACCATGCCAAGCTCGGCGTACGAGCATCCGCGGTTGTTGTGCACAAGCAACGCGCACGAGCGCGTCCGCATATCGTCCCATCACTCCAGCATCTCGAGCACACGGGCGCGCCTCCTGGTTTGGGTTCCCTTGATCCGTGCACAGATCGAACCAGCCGGCCGTGCCCTGCTTTCCTTGGTCCACGACAGGACGCCGCCTAACAGGCTACCACCCTGTGCTGATCGCGCTCGCCCGCAGCACCAGCATCGGCCGTCCGCTCGAGCCGCTCCAGCGCCACACCCAGCGCGCCCGATTACCCTGGCCCCGCCGGTCTCCTGCCGCCTTCGTTTTTCTGCAGTGCCAGGCCGATCCAGTAGTTCAGTGCCCCTGCCCGCCTTGGGTCCCTTGCGCGCATATAGAGCGGCCACTCCCATCCAGGCCCCAACTACAGCGCCACCGAGCTGCCTCCAGTGCCATGCATCCGCCAACCACTAGGCCGACGAACTTCTTGCCCCACCCGTTCTTGTCGCGGCTGCTCTCGAGTACGCTCGGCCTTGCACCCCGGCCAGGATCACCACGCCGTGTTGGACGTTGACGACGAGCCACATGGTGTCCGTGCCGCGTTTGTCGCCCGTCAGGCAGCCGAGGAAGCAGCTCCCGCAGTGGTGCCCCTCCGACAAGTTTTGAGTAACGGCGTCAACAGGCAGCCGGAGCGCCTCGCGTCCACGAACACCCGGAGCCCGTGCTTGCGCAAACTCCCCTGCAGGTGCCTCGCGTCCACGAACACCCGGAGCCCGTGCTTGCGCAAACTCCCCTGCAGGATGTCCCGTTGCGTGTGGATGCTGGCCCATTGTGGCCATTAAGCGCCAACATGGCTCAAACCACTATCCACGTCAGCAATACCGCCCAGCTAAACCGCTCTCATCATGCAAGGGGGTCAATTAGCTGGTATTGCATAGTTAGGGGGGTTAAGTGTTCCATTCTAAACTTAGGGGGGTTTAGCATCCCAAACCCAATAGTTAGGGGGGTTATTTGGACTTCTTTCGTCAGAGAGCCCACCCGCATCGTTGACCCGCACCGTACTGAGCCTCCGCCTCCCATCCACCGCCGCCGGTCGCCTCCACCCGGCCCTGGTGATCCTCCTCCGCGGCCCGCAGATCAGCCACGGCCTTCCCCGCCAGCGTCTCCGCCTCCCTCCTCCTCGCCTCCGCGGCCTCCCTGTCCCTCTCCGCCGCGGCCAGGGCGCGCACCAGGGCCTTCACCTCCGCCTCCAGCTTCTCGACCGCCTTCGCTTCCGTCCGCGGAGGCGACCATCCGCCGGATTTTGGTCTCTGCCTCGACCGACGAAGAAGAGGCCACCCCCGCCGTCCGCCTCCGCCTCCCCGCACCAAATCCGGCGGGGATGAATACTGGGAAGGCGCGGACGGTGGCCTCCGCCTGCACCGACGAAAAAGAGGCCACCCCCACCGGCCGCCTCCACCTCCCCGCACCAAATCCGGCAGGGATGAATCCTCGCAAGGCGCGGACGGTGGCCTCCGCCTCCACCGACCAAGAACAGGCCATCCCCACCGGCCGCCTCCGCCTCCCCCCACCAAATCCGGCGGCGATGAATCCTCCAAAGCTGCGGACTGGCGCGATGGCCGGCCATTCCCCGACGGGCGAGTTGGAGGTGAAGAAGAAAGCTTTTGGACAAGGAGACAGCTTTTGGTGACAATGTAGTAGTAGAGTAGCAATGTAGTTTGTAGCCTTTTGGAGATGGTGTCATGTAGGTTGCAGATGATCAACTTTGTTAGCATTGCATGGATTCAGTTGTGTTTAGCAAGTGTTGAATTCATACAAGCTTTGTGATTGAAACAAAGTTGTATCTTGGTAGTCAGAGTACCAACGTAATGTTGTCTTGTTTCGATGTGAATATAGATCACTGGTTTGTCGGAATTTCTTTCCAATTGTTACTGTTTGCAATTGTTTGTATTTTTGCAGATTGGATTTAAATGGAGACAAGAAAAGGAGGTGAAGTGTTGAAAAGCTATGGCTGTTGGTACTGATATGTGGAAAAGGTATGTACATTATACACACTGTTCTAGCACATAAGCTTTCCATGTTGTGTGTACTATGAACTAAATGTGTGTACTATGAACAAGTTAAGGAATGATGTGAAGCTGATTCAGTTACACATCTGGTGCCTGTTTCAGGGTGTCACCATTCTGTGTGAGATACACAGGAGAATGACAAAAAGATAAAAAATTTAAGAGTACTGATATCCTGGTGCATGCGCTATGTAGTTACAGAATTTTCATGCATATATTTGTTCTGCATTCTTCGGCAGCATATGAGTTGGTCATTTTTCCGGGTGCCAAGAAGGATTCATAGTTCAGGCGATAGTAAACTAAACTGAACAAACTAAAATGTAGAGGGCATAAGTTCATTTTCAAACCAGATTATGTAAAGGGAAACATTCTGTAATATCAAATTACATGAAACATCTGTAACTAGACTTATGCATCTGGATCTGGTGCACCTTCTTGACCTGTCTTGTTATTCCCCAACATGAACCATTTAAGTCTCCCATGCTTTGGCACTTGTTCTGTGACAACTTCAGACATTGGTATAGTTTGTCTTCGTCGAAATGTTCGATTGTGCATTGAAGAACCTGTCTGACTACTTGACTCAGTAGAATGTTGAGAACTGGAGTGACCCATTGCAGCTTCTGCTTGCTTTTTCTTTGGTGGAACAAAAGGCCTGTGCGCAGGAGGTTGCTTCTGCTGTGTAGGAGCTTGTTGTATGGCTGTAGGTTGTTGTCCAGCTGGATGTTCATGCATGGATGAAGGTTGCTGTTGGGCAGGAGCTTGCTTCCTTGACCTAGGCTGCTTTTCAAAATAGAGTACATGTTTCTCTTTAAGTTGGGCAGTACCATCCTGTAACAATCAATTTAGCCATCAAATAAATATACCAAACCAAGGATAATACTAACTAAATATTAGCAGCAAACAAAGGATAAAAAAATATGAATAACCTTAGTTGCTACTTCATCTTGCTTTTTCCTTGCACTTTTGGTTGCTCTTTTTTTCTGAGCATGTTCTCTCACAACATCTGGATCACTTGTGCACTTCCTGTTGTTATGATTTTCCCCTCCACATGCAGAGCATCGAACTATGCAACCTTTTCTGGATAATTTGTTGCCCTTTGGTTTCTCTTGTTCTTCTCTTTTTCTTTCTGTCCGTGGCCTTCCAAGCATATTCTTTTTAGCAGGTGCAAATGGCCTAGGGTTTGGAGCTACTGGCCAACTTTCTTTCCCCTCAACTGGCTGCAATACATGACTGTACACCTGGTCGTACAGATCAATCCTGTAGCAAGGTGCGATAAAATCGTCCAATTCTTTGTTTATTCTGTAAATAGCACTAATGGCATGGCAACATGGCAAACCAGATAGATCCCAGTATCTGCAACTGCATGTAAATCTCTCTAAATTCACAGTGAACCTTCTGCGTTCCCCTTCTTGAACCTCAAATCCTTCATTTCCATTGTACAGTACTGTGCAAATGTTGGATCTTTTCACATTTAGCTTCAGTTTCTTGAATATGTTGGGGCATATTGTACCGGACCAACCTTGTGACTTCACCTTGTTCTCTGCTATTCTAGCCATTACCTTTCTCCTCATTATTTCCATAGAAGTAATGACTGGATAAAATCTTGCTCTCATAATAGAATTGTTGAATGACTCACACAGATTATTTTCAACAGAATCACAGTAGGAACCAAGCCTAAAATTGGCTCTACACCAATGTTGAGGAGCAGTCTTCATCATATCCTTTGCACCATCTGGTGTTTTTTGTGCTAGCTTTGCCCTATTGTAGTTGAACTGAATCGTGTCACTTGACTTAGCACAAGCCCAAAAAGGTTTCTGGAAAGCCTTGTCTCTGTGCTTCTTTCTCCAATTTGCATAAATATGTCTTGCACACATTCTGTGTTCAGCCTCTGGGATTATCTCATTGACAGCCTTGATCAGGCCCCTTCGCCGGTCGGATATTATAACCCATCCGTCACCTTGGTTATTGATTTGTATGTCCTTTTGAAGTAGTGACAAAAACCAGCACTGGCTATCATGGTTTTCTCCTTCAACTCGTAGCCCATGCAATTGGGTACATTTGATTATTTGGATCTCACGCCAATTGCACACAAAATCGCTCGCGAAGCTGCACCTTTGAGGAAACATCCATCAAGGCCAACAACTCTTCTACACCCGAGCAAGGAAACCTCTCTTGCAACCTTCAAGGCAAACATACATTCTTTCGAACACGGGCTCGTCGGTTTCATCGGGGTTTAAAGTAACGCTAACTGTGCTTCCAGGGTTACTTCTTACAAGCTCCATATGGTAGTCGTACACTCGGGCATATTCTCCGTTAGTTCCATCAACAATCCTCTCCATTACAATTCTTTTAGCTCTCTTGCATTTTGAGTCACTAACATCAGCACACATATCAAGGAGCACTGCCTCCTGCATCTTCTCGATCCTCCATCCAGGGTTATCCTTGATCTCTCGAAAATATTTCTCCGCTATTACTGTGCTAGTAACCAACTTGTTATTTCTCCGTGCTACACAGTTGTGCACGTTTTCATACCTGCTGACTGTAAACCATGATGACCTACTAGGTACCAGTGAGCCGTATATTCTCCACTTGCAACCTACCCAGCTGCATTTCCCCAAGACTCTTGTCCTCTCATCTTTGGGAAATATTATGTGTTTGAAATTTTTTAAGCCATAATTGACTACTGCTTGCTTGAATTGTCTGCTATCTTGGAAAGCTTGCCCAACGAAAAACTCTTTCACCTCACTTGTTTCATCGTACACTCTGTGTTTTGTTTTCCTTGTGATCACATTTCCATCACTGTCTTCGTCATATGAAAGTTCGTCTTCCGTGTCGAAGCAATCACTCCCATCTTCGGCCTCTTCTTCAATTTCTTCTGGAACAATGAATTCTTCTGGCACTTTGGTTCCTTTATCCTCTACCTCTCCAAGCATTCTTCTTTTAACTATTTTCTTCGAGTTCCGATAGCTTGTTTTCTGTAACATATGGCCTCGTCATCATCACCACTACTATCTTCACTATCTTCCTCATGGACATCATCATAGTCACTATCATCTTCTATATCTTCTTCAAGAACATCTTCATGTGCACTGACATCTTGAATGCCTTTGCCTTTGTCTAGCACTTGCCTTGTTGCCCTCATAGCTGGCAACTTCTTTGCTGCATTGGGCTGGATTTGCTCATTAAGTTGCTCAATTAGCACCCCATCTTCTTGTTGTTCTTCTGAGTGGTGATGGTCATGCATTTCTGGGTGCTGCGCATGCATGTCTTCCTGCTGCTCTTGTACATGCTGATTTTGCTCAACGTGATGCTCCTGTAGGTGTTGCTCCTCATAAACTTGATACTGGTTAATGTCATGATGTGCCTCTGAATATTGTTGCTCTCCAAAGTGTTGCTCCTCAGCTGCGTCTTCTTCTGAACTATCTACTGTGACATTTTCTGGAATTATTGCGTAAATGTCAACAAAGCCATCTGCTGCTCTTAGCACATGCCGAGCCATGCTGATAGCATTTGTGTCGTCAACAATGCTGCACACAAAATTCAATTTTTTTTCATTGTCAAGTAGTCTCCAACTCAAACTTGTATCCACCAAATCTTGGTCCGAAATTTTCAAAAATTCAGCCAAGTGACTCTTCAACACTTGTACAGAGAGGTTTGAACCAGTCACAGTTGACATTCCAGTCCTTCCTCCTATGTACTGCCAATCCTTGCCATCATGTTCCAATCTCCCCCGAAAATGGAATCGAACCGACAAAACATCCATCCTACAGTAGTAAGTACCATCAAAGTGCAAAATTTAGCAATATGGTACTGTATTAGAGAAGCTAAGGACGGAAAATCCTACAGGCTGTAAATGACAGTACATTGATAAGTGACATTTGAGGGGAGCCTTTGATCAAAGCAAACATGAAGTTTATTCAGGTATGGAATATTTTCATTATATTCAGTTATGAAATGATGCCTAGGATCATTGCGTATTGTGGTTTGATTCCCTAGCTGAACTGAACATTGCCGGGTATGCATGCAAACTTAATGAAAATTACATAAGGAGGTGATATATAGCATGAGGCAAACATCAATTTTAATTAACTTCTGAAACATGAAACCAGGTTCTCCTGTACTGTCACCCAATCAACCATCCAGGGCACAAGTTTAATGCAAGTAATACTACATCCAGGGCACAAGTAGATCCTACAGAGGGTTCTTTTTGGCAGGAAATTACAGCTACTTCACATGAATTTCACAAAATTAGAGATGCTTCATAATGTATTTACTTCAAACAGATGTTATTGTATGTACAAGCACATGATATGTAGAATGCGAACTGAATTTCACAAACTAAATTTCACTAACTGAATTTGCAGTAACTGAATTTGTACTAACTGAATTTCCGAAAAACCTCTCTTTTCACAGCGCAGATTTCGGAGAGGAACTGATCTTAGCGTGCTGGAATGGGACGAGGGATGTTCCATGAACTCACCTGCTCGTCGGCGTCGCATTACAATCACCAGATGAAGCCGCCGATTGTCCGCCGTCGCCTCTATCCGGGGGTAACCGTCGGGGCCTTCGTCCACATGGAGGCGCCATGGTCGCAGGGGAGAGCGGAGATGGTAAGGGGAGAGAGGAGAGCTGCGCTGGATCATGAACAAACAGCCGTCGATCGTCCACATACCTCGCCGCCGTCGGGAGAGAAGATGGCAGCGGGCGATCAGGTGCGATCAGGTGACGACCAGGAGCGGACGATCAGGTGCGATCAGGTAATGACCAGGTACGTCTTCATGGCCCAGGTGAGTCTTCATGGCCCATGTCCGGCTAAACCCTGCCAGCGTGGAGCTAAACCAGAGTCCACCGTGGCAATACGAGAGCCCAAAACAGCTAAACTATATAATGTGTCCGGTTTTTGATACTTAGGGGGTAATTTGCCCCACTTGATACATAAGGGGGGTTAGCGCCCGTGACGCAATACTTAGGGGGGTGATTTAGACTTCTTTCGGGTTTCTTGTGGTGGAGACGCGAGAGGTGGTGGAGGTGGAGGGCAGCCGGCGGCGGCCACCAGGGGCGGAGCCAGGCCCAGGGCAACATGGGCCATGGCCCGGGTCGCAGGAAAAATTCTCCTTACCATAACCAAAAAAAAAAAATTGGCCTGGGGCGTTGGCCCAACTCAGCTGAAGCCTGAAGGAGCAAGCCTCGTTTCCGTAACTCCCCAAACGCGATCGCCCCACGACGCCCAGACCACGCGCAGCTCGCGTCGCGTAGATCGATCTCGTCAAGAACAGCGACGCCGGACGCTTTGCCGCCGCCCGCCCCGACGCCCCTGCCTGCGTGCTTGTACGTCGCCGGCTCGCCGCGCCTCTGGCCTCCGTTACTGGCTTACTGCTGCAGTGCTGCCCGGCCGCGGGCTGCCGCTGATCGGCCCCTGCTTCAGTTCTTCTCGTTGATCTCTGGGCAAACCTTTGAACTAGGTAATTTTTTGTTTTACAAATAGACAAGGATTAGGATTCAGGAAGTTGGAATAAATAATGAATAAGTATGGTTTAATAATTATTTGCAATTGGTTTCATGTTTAGGAACAGAAGATGAAGAGATTTTTTCCATCGATCTCAAAAGCGAATGCATCAACGAACCCTCAATCTGAAGAAATTGCTCAAAGCGAAGAACCTCCTCAAAGCGAAAATGGTACTGAAACTGAATCGACTCCCCAAAGTGGACCATCCATCGCATCTCGTGTTGCCAATGCAAATACTCGTCTCGGAGCTGGTATGAATGTTATTATTTCGGATCCCGGTCTTAGGACACCTATTGAGGATTTAGATCCTAACATACAAGATGTTGCTAGAAGGGAGTATGTTAATTTAGGTCCATGCCAACCTATTGGTCACAAATATAAGAGGACACCGTTTGGAAAAGCCGGTAGGCTTAGAAGCTTTCATGATAGTTGGTTCAAGAATCATGGCGATTGGTTAGAGTATAGTGTTGATAAAAATGCTGCATTTTGTTTCTATTGCTTTCTTTTTAAGCAAAGTAAAGCACACAACTTTGGCATTGAATCATTCACTAAGGTGGGCTTCAAAAATTGGAAAGATGGACCTAGTGTTCTTAATGCACACGTTGGTGGACTTGATAGTGCTCATAATAAATCTAGACAATGTTATGTGGCTTTCAAGAATCAAAGGCAATCAGTGACACATGTGATTGAGCGTGGTACCATAAAGGAACAACAACAGTACAAAGCTCGTCTTATCATTATTTTAGGTGTTATCAGATTTCTTATGTTGCAAGCACTTGCTTTTCGTGGTCATGATGAGTCTCCAAGCTCAAAGAATCAGGGGAACTTTTTGGAAATGATGAAATGGTACAAGAAAAAAGATCCAAATGCTAGGACTTTGCTTGACAGTGCCGGTGGGAACCATTTGATGACTTCTCATCAGATACAGTTGGACTTGTGCAAGGCTTGCGCGGAAGAGACCACCCGATCCATTATCGCCGATATTGGTGACCGGAAATTTTCTTTACTTGTTGATGAATCTAGAGATGCATCTATAAAGGAGCAAATGGCTATGGTTTTGAGGTTTGTAGCTTGTTTTTTGTTTGTTTATTTACATGTTAGTTAGTTATTTGTTTACTAATGATTATTTGTCTTATGTAGGTATGTTGACAAAAAAGGGTATGTGATTGAGAGATTTATTGGGATTAATCATGTTCCTGACACGAGAGCAGCTTCACTAAAGGCAGCTTTGGATGGTATGTTTCTTGATCATGGCTTGTCTATGTCCAAATTGAGAGGGCAAGGGTATGATGGAGCTTCTAACATGAGAGGACAATTTCGTGGCTTGCAAAGGTTAATACTGGATGAAAATCCATATGCATTTTACATTCATTGCTTTGCCCATCAGTTGCAGTTAGTGGTTGTTGCAGTGGCCAAGTGTTGTTCCTCCATATTGGATTTTTTTAACAACAGCACTTTGATTGTCAATACTGTTAATGCTTCTTGTAAAAGACATGATGAAGTAGCCCAACATCAACATGACACAATGGTGAGCAAACTAGAGTCTGGAGAAATATTTTCAGGAAGAGGAAAAACCAAGCAACCAATCTTGTAAAACCCGGGGATACACGGTGGGGCACACACCATAAAACTTTGTGTAGATTCATTTCAATGTGGGAATCTGTTCTTCATGTATTAGAGAATGTTCATGATGATGCGGAAAATCTTACACGGAGAACCACAGCTGGTGGCTTGATTACTCAGATGGAGAGCTTTGAGTTTGTTCTCATATTGCATCTTATGATCAGATTATTGGGCAAGACTAATGATTTGTCACATTGTTTGCAAAAGAAAGATCAAAACATTGTTCGTGCTGTGAGTTTGATTGGCGTAACATTGGAAAATCTTCAAGGTATCCGAGAAAATGGTTGGGATGAACTCTTCAATGAGACAAATGACTTTTGTGTCAAATATAAAATTGTAGTACCAAACATGGATGATACAATACCCGCTCGAGGTCGCTCCAGGGGTCGTGGAAGTACAATGGTAACTTACTATCACCGCTTTAGATATGAAATATTCAATGTTGTCCATGACCAAATTATTGTTGAGTTGAATAACCGCTTTGCTGAAAAGTCAACTCAGTTGTTGAGGTGCATCGCTTGCCTTGATCCAAAGAACTCATTTGCTAACTTTGATGAAGACAAACTTGTTGAACTTGCTGCGATGTATGCTGATGACTTCTCCATATATGAGATCTCTTTTGTTCTTAGAAACCAACTTGAGACATTTATTGCTGATGTGAGAGGTGATCCGGATTTTTTGAGTTGTCATGACCTTGGTAATCTTGCTGTGAAGATGGTTCAAACTGATAGACACACTGCTTTTCCTTTGGTGTATCGTCTTATTGAGTTGGCATTAATTTTGCCCGTTGCAACGGCATCAGTAGAGAGAGCTTTCTCGGCTATGAATATTATCAAGACCGAGTTGAGGAATAAAATGGGTGATGATTGGATGAATTATAACATGGTATGCTATATTGAACGAGACGTATTTCACTCTATCAATGATGATGATATCTTATATCGTTTTCAAGGATATAGCTCACGGAGAGGAATTTTACCTCGTCGTTTCGGTAAGTTTTCATTTTTGTATGAATAATTTTCTATTGCACTTCATGTTTACGCTTTTCCATAAGAAATATTCTTGCTTTCTTGAAGGTATTGGTTCCTCTTCTAGTGCTGATGAGGTTGTTGACGAAGTCATGGGAGGCACGGCCGCACAGAACTAGTGAATTGGTACCATATTTTGTATCCCATTAAACTATTTTAAGTTTTTTAGTTATTTCTTATGCATGTTCTTGGAGAATTAAGAAAGGATCTGAAAATATATATTCATTCTTGCTACCGTACCAATTTTTTTGTGCTATTACAAGATTTTTTTTAGTAGTTACTTTTGCGCTTAGTTTTTGGCCCGGGGCTTGCTTCAATCCTGGCTCCGCCACTGGCGGCCACGGCGGCTTACTCGCTGATCCTCGTTTGATCCAGTTGGGTGGGGGCCGAGTGGAGGCCAGCGACGACCATGCCAGCCCGCGCTGCGTGGCCAGGAGGATCTCGTGGCATCCGGGCGCGGCGGCGTCGACCAGGGAAGCTCGTGGAGCGGCCAGGAGGGTCTCTCCGACGAGGTCTCGTGCCTCTCGAGTAAAGGTCTATTTTCCCCTCTTTCCTTCTCAGATTTTTGCGTTTTAGTATCAGATCTGTTGGTGAACTGCTGGATTGGGAGGGATTGCTGGGCGTGGAGTTAATTATTTGGAGTAGTTCTTGACGAGGTTCCATGGGGAGCAGCAAGCAGGCAACCTTCTTCTTTTCTAGATTATTAGTAACTAACTCCCATGTTTTTTGCCCACAGATTTGGGGATCCAACGATTATGGTTTAGAGATTTTGCTTTCCACCTTAGACCCAGTTTGATTTTGGGGATCTTATGCCGTGGAACCTGCCAGGAGCAAACCCACAACACAAGATTGAAGAAGGTGAGCTCATGTTTTTCTTTGATTTCTCTATACTATTTCTGCACATCATTCAATGGATTATGATGTGATACTCTCCTATATAGTTGTGTCATAATTTCCTATTCTTAATTTGAGTAATGATAGTCACATCTTACTTGCAGCTACAATAGTTGAATTAGCTCACTCTTATGTTTCGACTAGCATAGTAATAACTGAAGTAATGAAGTTGCCGTTTTCTTGCCATGCTCCTCTAATCTCAGGAAATGAATAGCTCCAGTCTACTGTTTTATGTCGCAAGCTGTACACTACAGTGCTTGATGTCTTTCCTCCAATTTTTGGCATCCAGTAAAACTTTGAAGAGTGGTTCTGATTGTTAGCTGTAAGAAGCAACTTCAGTGACATATTATGTTCTTGATGCACTTCATAATATAACCGAATAATGTTGACTTCCATTTAGTAGGCCGTGTTCCAGAAAGTTCCCATTTCATTTTTTATTAGAAAAATAGGGTTGCTCCCTGGCTCCATTTAATCATGAAACAAATAGTTCACAGAGTCTCAATGCAAAGATAAGGCCGGAAGGGTCAGTGAACAAACAATGTTCTCGGAGGGTATCATAACAGAGAGCTATCCTATTACAATCCAAGAAGTTTTGACCAAGATTCATTCTCTTTGATTGATGTAGGAGGCGGGCAAAGAGCAAGAAAATTCAGAGGATGAGCAAGATTCTAAGCAAAACTCTGATATTCCAGATGGCCCTGATACATCTTCCTTTAGAGCATTCATGATCTCATTTTTTTCGCCATCTAGCTCTTTTAACGCTTCAATGGAGGTAATTCCTGAGCAGAGCGAAGATATTGGATACCCAACCTTAAAACCGGTTGGAAAGGCAAGCAACCTAACGGAACAAATGGCTCGTCCCACAGTAAGTCTAGATTCAATGGATTTAGTATCAAGAATAAGTCTACATTCAATGGACCTGATTATCTCGTACTCTTCCCAGGCCCATCCGGCTCTTCAGCTACTCTCCTCTTTCCTCGCTATTAGTACGAGCAAGTGGCGAGTTGTCCATGCCCACTCTACTCACTTTGCCTTTCCAATTTCTCAAATTTACTCTTGTTCTTGCCTTGCTCTACTCCGTGCTGTATACATGGCGTCGGCAGCGGTAGAGGGGATCAAGAGCCGGGTGCTGGTGATCGGCGGCACGGGGTACATCGGCAGGTTCATCGTCGCCGCCAGCGCACGAGAGGGCCACCCCACCGCCGTTCTCGTTCGCGATCTCACGCCCGCCGACGCGGCCAAGGCAGCCGTCCTCCAGGGCTTCCGCGATGCTGGCGTCACCCTCGTCAAGGTGGTTCCTTTTTTTATGTTTCTTCTGCCTTCGTGTGGTTAGTGGTTCTACCTAGGTGTTGTGATCTTGGTTCAAAAAAAAAACAGCTATTATTTGAAAAGGACTAAAAGCATCAACTCTGCAAATGACCTCTAATATACACTTTTTGTTGAAACAAGATAAAATATTTGCCATTTTCATTAACTAGGAGAAGGGAGGTGGCCGAATACCAGCCCCAAAAATGATACAAACACCCAACAATAAATTGACAATCTGATAATAGGGTTAGATGCATAGGAACACATACAGAAATGACGTCTATGTAGTGTTTCATAACAGTCCTTCTGCTGTTCGACAAAGAAAGTTTATTTGATGAGGCTGCACCTGCACGAAGCCAAAAATCTTTCGTGCCATCTAAAAATAGACAACAATTGTAGCAAGGACAATTACCATCTCTGATTGTGTCAGTATCTTACTATGATTAATCACATATTCTTATAAGATTGCATAGTGATGCCAAACTGTTTCGTTACTATTCGTCCTGAAGGGTGATCTATATGACCATGAGAGCCTGGTGTCAGCCATCAAGTCCGCAGATGTTGTGATCTCGACCGTGGGTTCTCTACAGATACCAGATCAAACCCGCATTATCGCGGCAATCAAGGAAGTCTGGGAATGTAAAGGTGAGCTTCAAGAGGTCCAAATCGTCAATATCAAATTATTATGTGTGCACACTGCTTTATGGCTTACTAAGAATGTTTAAACTGATATTAGTATTGTTCAGTTTTCTATATTATTGAAGAGTATGCAGTACTAATGCACAACGGCTTGTAGGTTTCACCAGTAACAAATTGTGTATCCGTTGAATTTCTTTGGGCTTCTTTGATTCATAAGATTCGTATAGGAATTGTGTAGTATTTAGATCCTATGTGAATTTTTCCTACACTAGTTGTTTGATTACTAGAAACAATATTCTATACGAACTAATCCTATAAGAATCGTGTAGTGCAAATCCTATAGGAATAAAACATTATGTCATACCTCATGGAAAATTTTCTTCGGGACAATCAAACACAACTCATCTTCATGTAGGATTCAATTAGCCGTGACATCTCAATCCTATACTTTTCATATTTCAATGATTTTCCCATCCTACCAAATAAAAGAGCCCTTTATGTAAAATAGTTCTACCCTGTTGAGCACAAGAAAATGGAAGGCATTGTTTTTTTAAATCAAAATTTGACATTCGGCCTCTTTTTTTTTTATGTCTGGTAGACTGCTACAAATGTCTGATGTCATTTTTCCGATGAGCTCTTCACAGAGATTCTTCCCTTCAGAGTTTGGTAATGATGTGGACCATGTAAATGCGGTTGAGCCTGCAAAGTCGATATTTGCTTTGAAAGCTCATATAAGGCGTGCCATTGAGGCTGAAGGGATTCCCTACACATACGTCTCTTCCAACTTCTTTGCTGGTTATTTCCTGCCAACCCTTGGACAGGTTGGGGTCACTGGACCACCAACTGACAAGGTTCTCATATTAGGTGATGGAAATGTAAAAGGTAAGTTTGATATGCCTTTACATTTTTATTACATTACAGTGGAGTGTCTATTTTGAAGACATCATCGATTTAATGAAAATATCGCTGCGTCTTTATGTGTATTGTTGACAATAGGAGTATTTTCCGTGGAGGACGACGTGGGCACATACACTATTAAAGCTGTTGATGATCCAAGAACTCTAAACAAGACCCTGTATCTGCGGCCGCCAAGCAACACTTTGACTCATAACGAGCTTGTCTCACTATGGGAGAAGAAACATGGGAAGACATTTGAGAGGGTCTACATCCCAGAAGATGAAGTCCTGAAGCAGATTCAAGGTCATAGGCCATGTTTTTTTTTTCACTTGAAACACTGAAGTTGTCGTCTACACTCCATACTTTTCTTTTCTTCCCGGACAATTTTTGGACTGAATTTTACCTCTTGCATATGTTTCAGAGTCTCCGGTGCCTCTGAATATAGTACTATCAATCAGCCACTCTGCCTGGGTGAAGGGGGACCACACTAACTTTGAGATCGAGCCATCATTTGGAGTTGAAGCCACTGAGCTTTACCCCGATGTGAAATATGTTACCGTGGATGAATACCTAAACAGGTTCATTTGAACTCCAAATTCCTATTGGCACCAATATTCATATGCACTGAATAATTATCGGAAGTCATGTATCTTACTAGAATGCCAAATGAATTATGTAATCAGAATGTGTGAGACCTCAATCTTTTGAGTTGTGAGGAAGAATGCAGACCATACTGGCAATGCATTGCCTTGATCTTAGGCCTCAAGATTGTAAACATGTTAATGTAATGTTTCTATAATGGATACTTATGGTTTTATCTGGTAACATCAAAAAGTTTAAGCCTTCAAAGTCTATGATATGAACATTAGCCTCCATCATTACAACAATGTGTAAATGTCGGTATTGTTACTTGTGCTCAGAGTTTATATTGTTCTAAAACTTCAGGACATAAAATCATTCAGCTTTCCTGATCCAGTTCATTGTAACAAGTTTCTTGAGCATAGAGCAGAGTTTATTCAGTCAATGGGGCTTACTACTATGTTCGGTAGGAAGTTATTTAGTTATTTCGCTGAAGATACTTACCACCATGAAAACTCATTTAAGAAACACGTAATAACCGGCATGTCCACGCCTCCAATCCTCATGGCAATGTTGTGAGCCATGGCTGAGTCTTAGATGTTGTGACAAAGCACAACAAATGGGAACAAAAAAGAGAAGGAATAGAACCACAATTAAAAATTAAATCTGGTCATTTACACAATGTATTTGGTTGGAATTTTGTGACACCATCAGTTAATAGTTGGCTTCTAGCATGCCTACAAACAAGGAATAACAAAAAAAAAAGAGGTAAATTGTAACAATAATGTGCTTCTATGCAAGATTTTTAAAAATAAAAAGGAAATTGTACTTGCTTTGGGTTGTTGCTCATTAAGTTTCTGTCCTCGATTTCTCCTGTTTTTTTTTTTTAATTTTCATCTCGTACGGCTCAAGCAGAAACACAAAAGTTATCAATGAATATTAGAAAAAAGTTTCAAAACTTCATCAGCAACTGGATTGGGTTTATTTTTGCCTTGAACATATGAAATAGTAAAAATTCTAAAGATATTCTTTGTGATGATAATGCCAAAAAATATCAAGTTGGCTCATCTATCTTTTTTCCTTTCCCATATGACAGTCATTAGAGGCCTCTTGACTTTTCTCTTCCCTATTTTGGATTTTTTTTGTGCATAATCGTAACATAGAAATTATCTTGTCGCGATCCTATGAATTAGTTCAATTAATACCTTAGATTCATATTAGAGCCACGATGATTGAGTCTAAAGCTAAACCAAGTGTTTTTTCGAATAAGAACCACTTGATAATCATTTAGTGAATCAGTGTAATGATTCGACAAAATCGGTGTCAGCATCTTCCTTTGACTTTGAGGAGGACCGACACAAAAAATAAACACGTGGCACACAAGTTTTTCAGACCACCCTAAACCCTATTCTAGAAAATAACTAAAAGGGAGTCTGTTGAAAAGAAACATAATCTAAATGAAAAAATAACAAACTTAATAACCGTGTACAAATATTTTTGTGTAGGTAGGTTGTGAAACGATTTTAGTGTCTCGCTAAAACTTGATCATGAATTTAGAAAATAACTAAACGGGAGTTTGTTGAAAGAATCATAATCTAAATGAAAAAATAACAAACTTAATAACCGTGTACAAATATTTTTGTGTAGGTAGGTTGTGAAACGATTTTAGTTTCTCGCTAAAACTTGATCATGAATTTAAGACCTTAGCAAACTTGCTGCACAAAGCATTTCCATATGAACATTTAGCTTAAGGGTACAAAAAAACTACATCAAAAAACACATAGGGGTAAGGTGAAATAAAAGCAGAAAAGTGAAGCATTGTTGAAGGGAACAAAAAAAAAGTGAGAACACTTGATAATTGTTAAAGATGACAAGCGTTTCAGAGGCCTTTACGATGCACACGAGTTGGAGTTGTTCTTGTACAAATCTAAGTAATATGCTATTATGTTCCCTTTTCATAGAAGCAAACTTGGAAACATTTCAGGGAGGGAATTTAACCCAAAGACAATTATCCGAGTAGGACACACGTGTAGGTTGTTGTAGTTAGGTGCATTCCTTGGGAGGGTAAAAACTAAGACTTATGAAAATGGATAAAGGAAAAAACCGAATAAAGCTTTCTGTAACTGGGCAATCAAAGACTCAATTCGAGAGCATAGTGGCATCTTCCCATGATCCCATCCACGTCAGCGTGTTTGCAAAAAAATGTGGCTTGACGGGTGGAATTCAGATAAAAATATGACAAAATATATTCAAGACTAGCCTCACAATATGGTACAAGCTCAATCCCCTCAGCTCGTAAATCAAGAGTATTGTGGATAGTTTGTTTTCGTGATAGGAATGTCCTTTTGGTCCACTAGATTTCAGAAAGCACGCAGTCAAAGTTCCCTGCTACCCCCTTCACAAACCTAAGTGGGGGCATACTTCTTGTTGAAATTTAGCAAACATTCTAAGTCAAAATTTGTCATGGTAGATATTTGCCTCATAGTCAAACACTTGTCTAAAATGAAAAGTATGTACTTGATAGCATACTGTGTATAATTATTTGTACGTGCACCCTTTGTTTCTGCCTTCTTGATCTACACAAGATAGAAACAAGAAGTTAAAAAACTAGAAAAAATGGAAAACTCATCAATTAAAGAAAAATAATGTAATACATAAAAAGCCCTAATACACTATGTTAGATGTAATCTTCGGTTTGAAAGCTCTTCATTGTCTGGAAAGACAAAACATAAAACCATATTAGAGACCAGAGAGGTGGTAGATGCCCACAAAAACGGAAACAAGTTCCGTATTAACAAAACCCCAACAATGCATTATCAAACTTTTCATCTTCCACTGACAGATCCTGACAACAAATCAAAAGGTAAATTTACGAAATAGAAAATAAAATATGAAGTGTCCGCATATAGGGACTCTTATGTAAAAAAGCACGCGGAAAGGAAAATAGTCAAACATGGAGATAAAGCAAGTAGAACACCACATTAGCCGCATCTTCACGAATGTCCTCTTGTAAATGAGGGATTGTCTTTTGCCCAAGAACTGCTACATATTTGCATACCAAGCGATGTGTGTTGCAAAATCTTCCAATTCTACTGAATCATGAAAGCAATCAAGCTGGCAAACTGTGTATTTTAAAACATACCATATGAACACACTGCAGAAAACATAACCACTATAAATTGTAAATGAGGGATTGTCTTTTGCCCAAGAACTGCTACATATTTGCATACCAAGCGATGTGTGTTGCAAAATCTTCCAATTCTACTGAATCATGAAAGCAATCAAGCTGGCAAACTGTGTATTTTAAAACATACCATATGAACACACTGCGAGAAAACATAACCACTATAAATTTGACCCCCCCCCCCCCAAGAAATAATATTACACTTGGTATGCAAATTAAGGAGTTTGTAACCATCAGTAGCGTCAGCAAAGATCAAAATCGGTTGCAAGCCCTAGACGTTTGTAAGAGAGTTCAATTCTCCAAGTACATAAATAACACACAAACACATGGCGTAATGAAAGACAAATAGCTCATATACCAAACTCCGCGCTCTTCGAGCACCATCTCTTGGCGCAAAACAACATTCTATGTATTCCCCTCAAATATCGTTGGCAGATACAAAAATAAACCAGCGGCAGCAAACCATAGTGTATATCGAGACAAAGAAACCAAATTGTGAGAAGCAAAATGGTTGAGTGCTATAGGAGGGGACCGGTAGACATGGAAACAATGATTAGCTTAAAGAAAACAAAAAAATCGACGGCAACCACCGATTCCACAAGTTTTCGCCCACACTTGCTCTATATCGCCCATAGGATCTCGGGCTCTCAAAGCCAATTTTTCACCAACCCCTCTTCCCTCTCTACATGCCGCCACAAACAAAATGCCACCCAATGATTTTTTTAGAGCAACCACGTATTTATTAATAGAAAATCAAGTTACCTAAGTAAACAAACATGAAAAAAAATGGGGAGAATTTTACTTCCCAGCCACTGCACCAACCAGGGATGTACACAACCATTTGACATGAGTACTAAGATTTTTAATCTTGGTTAAGATTAAAGCATAGTCCTCAACATAAATTGCATGAGTATCAGGACCAGTCTGGACCTTAAGTATAAATAGGAACCTTAATTCGCGTCCGTGAGGATTTGAACTCAGGTGATGGGTTTGTACATCCACTTCCCCAACAAGTTGAAAAGCTGGCAAAACCCTACCTCCTCCTCTCCCGCACCTCCCGGGCGGCGGCGGAGGATCCGCCCGCCCCGCCCCGAGCAGCCACCCCCCGGACCGCCGCCCCACAGTCATCGCTGTTGCCGGCCTCGGCCCCGGCTCTGGCGGCGATGGTGGCGCCCCTCCATCGAACGATGAGGGGGAGGAGAAGGCTTCCACGGCGGTGTTCCATGGGAGGTGATGAAGCGCCGGTGGAGGAAGCCGAGTGGCACGGCTACTTGGCCGGGGCCTGATGCTCTCCGTCGGTAGCCATGGAGGATTCGATGGAGCGGTGGCGGCCTCCACCCCTGGTGACGGTTCGGCGGTGGTACGCATGATCCACGCCGCCGTCCTCTTCCCTGGTGATCCGGCAAGAGGGATTGGCGGCGTGGGGGCTTCTGGTCTTGCTTTGTTTTTGGTGGCGGTCCTCGGGTTTCTCGCAAGCGAAGATGAAGACCTACCGGTGGTCAGTTTGCCTTCATCTGGCTAGAGAGATGAGTTCCGAAAGCTCCGCCGGCGAATGGAACAGCGCATCTTTTGCCTGGATTTTGCTGGATCGGTTGGTATTCGGTCGCGCGCACCCATGTTTTTATTCCGACTGTTTGGTTCCGGAGGGAGCGACGCGAAGCTCTATTTTGTGTTGACATCAGGTGACTTTTTGGTCCATGGTGAAGTCAGAAGAAGGAACATCATGAAGTCTGGATTGGTGAACTGGCTAAAAGGAGGTTCGAGTTTCCGTGATGCTAAGGAATTTGCTTGGCGTTCCGGGCTCTGCAGCAGTGGTATGCATGTGGGGGCAGCTCAGGGTGAAAACCCAAGGTCCGGCGTTTATTGTTTGTGTCTGGCAATGACCTTTGTTGGAGGCATTGTTTTGAGAGTGGGGGCTATCTTCAGGGTGAAAACGCGCGTTGGAAGAGACGTCGAGCCTCCACCATTGCTTAGTCCAAATGAGCACCATCGCTAACAGGGACTACACTTTGTGAGTCGATGAACAGACCCACTACAAACAACGGGACACGTGTCGTTGTGGCACGTCAACCGGGGGATGTCCCCGCACTAGCTTGGACCAAGGGGAACACATGCCTACTAAGGAGAGGGAAGCATTCCATTGCAAAAATCATTAACAAAGCAGCTAGGATGAGCGGCTTCAAGCAAAACGCAGAGCCTAAAATTGGCAGAGAGGTGGCAAATCATGCTGAACCAGTTGCACCTGTATTAGAGCTCGAAGAACCGAAGGAAGTTAGTTCCTTGAAGAATTTGCCAGTCATGACAGAGCCATCTGCCCATTTGTCAAAAATGATGCGATCCATTCTTTATTCCCCTCTTCCTATTCTCTCCCAAGGAAGGAGCTGCGTTTTGCTATACAGGTTTAAAGTCTGCTATCCCTATACCTTGTGACTGCACGTATCAACTGTTGTCTAATATTTATATTCACAATTTTGCAGCACATGGAGGCATGGAATATCTTATCTAATTTATATAGAAGGACTAAGCTATGCCCTGGTTACTCACTCTTGGTATGTTTCTTAGGTAGCTTGATGTGTATTAGGGTGAAGGCATGATATAGTTTTTAATCAATTTAATTTCATTTAGTCCGCTGATGGGGAAATCTGAAGTGTTCTGTAGTTGGATGCTCCAAAGGTAATTCTTTTCGGCATATTTTCTATCACCTTTTCTTGATGTTTATCAAGAAACTTGGATTCTATGTGTAGGTAGATGTTCCTGTAACTGTTTGTACTATGAGAATGAAATAAAATATATAACTTGATTGAAGCCATTAGTAAGCTACATCATTATACAGGGTGGTTTGGTAAAAAGCGATTTATTTGTTTTTATTTATTAAAAGAATACACAGACTACTCCCAATTATTTGAAATGATAAGTTACCAAATTTACTTTACACTAATACTCTCCTGTCAGCAAAGCTACATGGTTAGATGGGATAGTACCATGAGATTATTTTTCATTTTTGTAAGTTGGTACAATCTCTGCTTGTCTGGATTTCTTTATAATGAATAAGGTTCACCAAATTAGCATGATAATAGGATTTAGTTCATCTCTCATGCAAAGCTGCAACACTTCAGTGTATATAGGATCTGAATGCATGAAGTATTCATGAAGAGAAAACTATTGTTGCCAGCTCATTCTCTGTACTACCACTGATTAAGCAGTTCTATATGATAGGTATGGCTTGATTTTTTGGTTGCTTTGTGTGTCTCCCCTTTTACAGAGATATATGTGCTCTTGAATTTATAGTACCCGTGTGAGTTCAGTCCTTCAGTTAATAGCTAAAAAAATTGTGCGCTGATGAGCTACTCTGGTTTTCTTCTTGCTTTGTATGTCTCCCTTTTACAGACTGTTCTTGAATTTGTAGTACTCGTGTAACTTTAGTCCTTCAATCAATAGCTAAGTTTTTTGTGTGCTCATGTGATACTCAAGGTGATATAAGATTCTTCTTGCAATTGTGTCTTTAGCTTTTTGTTGTTACTTTCGTGATGATTTTAAATTGCTCTGCAAGTGCTATTTATTTTGACATGTTACAGTAGATTGTGTAGCAATGTCTTTTTGTGCCTGTACAGAAATAATGCCACCATCTTCTATGGAATCCTTTATGTGTTCAATGTTGTTCTGGCATCAGCAAATTATTCATTTAAGAATTTTGCGTTTCTTTGTAAAAAATACAATGGTGGAGCAAGATACTGGCAACGATCACTGATGTGTATTTCTTTGTCAAAAATGCAAGAGGCGGAGTTGCTGGTGCTGCTTAGGGAGAAGCAGGCCTAAGAAGAAGACAGCATGATCCATATAGATATAAGCGACGAAATGACGAATGCTGAAAAGAGTATCTTGGTGAGTGTTCATTTGATTTCTCTGAGGTACTCACTAACCATTATAAAAACAATTTAGAACCCTGAGCGAATGGAGTGGCTCTTTTCTATTTTTTACATAGATGTTCTATAGGAGATAGCACATGGTGCTGGTGGAACGCAGTTGGTTTAATTTAGCTTAGTGATAGTTTTCTGGCCCTGGGCAGTAGTATTTGTTTCTAGAGAACCTGAAAAATAGAAGCTGATATAAAATGAAGATATTACTATTAGATTCACGCTATAATTGATTGGAACAAATTTGGTAATTGCAGTTTCTATAGATAACAGTAGTAGTCTTTGTTAAATTCACTTATCAATATCATTTTAGTATGTTATTCCACATTGAAGAGGGAAGATGCTATTGAGGTCACTTTCTCCTAGCTGTAGTTCTAGCGTGGTTCCAACTTCCAAGCATGTACTACGACTTCTTTTTGTTTCTTTTGCTTTACAGATGGGTGTTCCGGTAGTTGAGGTATCATTGTATCAATGATACCTTTTTTTTCCATCAGTTGCTTCAAGGACTTCTGTACATTATCCAAAAGTCACGAATGAGTTAGTTTAGCTAAGCTTAAGCGTAAGAAAAGGCTTGAGGTTAAGCTAGGACGAAATTGGTCATTGGAATGCATACCACATGAGAATAGTGATACTTCGGCAATCACATATGTTCCCATGATATCGACAATCATGGAATGAAAATAATCTAGATTGAGATTTGCTCCTCATGGAGATAAATTCTTCTAACTGAACAACATGCTATACTATAATTCCATGGTAAAGATGCAAGCATGTTACCTGGACTTCATGAGCTTTTATTGTTATGTATGTACTTAATCACTCTGCTTAGGCAGGAACCAGGTGAGGCTGAAGCACAGTGCGCATCACTTTGTGAGAACCATAAGGTGACATTGTAAGAATTATTATCCCTTCTACCCAAGTAGTAAGACTGGACTACATTTTAGTGTGAGTGATAGGAGTATGTTGTTATATGGACTCACTGCATTTTGGCGCTCAAAGATTTCATCGCCGCGAAATTGATCTTAGTTTAGAAAAAAATCATGTAACAGAGTTTGAAGTGCCAAAGGTAAATTCTTCTGCTTTTTATCTAGAACTTTTTTCCTTTTGAGCATCATGGTAATTCCTATGACCTCTGATCATTCTGAAGCTATTGTTAAAGATCATGCTCACAAGTGGAATGATGACATGAGAGATTATTTAACACATGTTTTTTAGGTACGCGAAGAACTACCAGAATAAAAATCCATGAGAGATCAACAATGTCCATTGTAAGGTATTTGTTATTATGCCTGGACTTCCATCTACCTACTTTTGAAAGTAGTTTATATGCAACTTGTAGTTTTTATGCCTGTATAACTGAATCTCCGCCCATTCCTCGAATATTCGGCATGATTTGCTTTTTAATTACTCTCCAAATGTTTTTGCAAGTTAGCTTTGGTCTTTATTTATAAATTGCGTACTCCATACCTTTGTTATTTGTGGACTAAGTGAACGTCTAATGTAGTGACATCAGTTCTGGAATCTGCATGTTCTGAAACTCAGTTAAATGAATCTAAAAAGGCATCGGCATGTTCTAGCGAAGAATTGAACTTAGAAGGGATCATATCAATGGTGAAAATATTGGCACAAAAGAACATTCAACGGTGTGTTCCTTTTGCTTGATTTTTTGTTTATAAGCATTGCCATACATATCTTATTAACCTTGGGGTTCTAAAGGCCCAATATATGTATTTATTTGTGAACAAAGGGGGTGCCAAAGATGTAGTATCAACAACTAACAGTCAATGCAAGAGATGGGACAAAATGAGGGAGCTTCTGACTGAATGGACACCCTACATGGCTACGCTCTTCCAAACAGAATTGTTTCTTTTTCCATGGACTTAAGATATCTCAATCACATATTTTATTGACTTTAAGAGGTACTGCTAAAATTTCAGTACATGAAGTGATGCATGTCCATCTCCCTCGACACTGATAGATACCTTCTTACAGGTACATACGAAATTGAAGAGGAAAACGACTTCCAATGGCCCAACGATTGCTGCGCGAAGAACGAGGCTCTTGTTTCTAGGTGCCGCCAGCAGCTCCACAAGGAGCTTTCTGGCTACAGGATGTAGCTTGATGGCGGCAACCTCTCAAGCAAAGATATGATTGTCTGCTTGTTGGAGGAGAGCACTCTTGGACTAGCAAGGTTGGTGGATCAGACATTTGAGAAGTTGGAGGAATCGAGGGTATCTCGGTGGCTTCTGTTCGTAGTTGGGCAGAGCTAGCCCAGATGCTGATCTATCAGAAGATGAATCAAAACCGTCTCTAATTGGTGCTTGGAGGTAAATCCGATGTTACTAATTTACAAATTGGTGTCATAATAGCTTAGTTCACTGCCAGTTTCTTCGGAAATATTTGTTCTGTTAGAAATTTGTTTTGATCCTCTGTGGTAGCTCATTTTGTTGTTGTTAGCTTACACCTACGGATTAGCATGATGACAACAAAGTTCTCATCTTATTTCATATTTTGAGGATAACACCTATTTATTTTAATTTAGCATTTCATTACTAAAGAGCGCCTCTGAAGCTTCATTGGACATGAAATCAGTTATGTACTTTGAGGCCTACATTTTAGAAAACCGCACTGAATACTCATTACACAAGGAGTTACATTTACTACTATGTGCTTGATTCCTTGAGTATTCAATTTATTTAGCTTAACATATACACTTATGTTCCAAACCAGAATGTATATCTGAATTTTCTTATATTTGTTCTACTGAATATTGCTCTAACAGACTTGCATACAATATTTTTTTTTGTCTTAGTCTATGCAGGATACCGAAACTATCTAGATTTCTGCTTAATTATTTGTGTTGGATTGATTGTGACCATGCATGAAATAACAATTCTCAAATTTGAAGTCCATGTTGTTGTCAAAAGATTTAGACTTTTGTATGCCTCAAGCGTTCCAACTATGCTTACTCGGAGGAGACATTTCTCTTCAGTCTAGGGTACCTTCATGAGATGTTTCCTGGTCGCCTACCCTATTTACTATGTAGCCAACTTTTACTGCCCTTGCTCTGATTTTTTTTATTTGAAATTCAGTATAGTTGTTGATCTTGAGTAGTTTTTATCCATTTCCCACTTAGTTATGTTTATTTCCTCCTTGATTAATGCATACATGGATGAGACTATCCTATGTCCATCACCATGTTCGCTTTGTAACGGATACTTTCCTTGTTTAATGGATGATTTCCTAATTTTCTTTTGTTGGTTCTTGGACTGCAGCATTATTGGTTTATCATCATCATGGCTAGGATTAGCCCTTCACAGCCATAGGTGATTCAACTGAGACCATATCTGTTTTCATAATGGAGTCACTGCCTTTGTACTGTATTGTTGTTCTAGGGATAGAGGAAACCGAGTGTAGTATCTCTGCTTCATGCTATACCATTATCATGTTATCATCCAGCTGTACATATCTTGATCAATAATAAATGCACAATTGTTGAAGTGATTTTCACTGCATAACACACCTTTGTTCACATGAATTGTTTGAGTCCTTTTGTACAAATACACACACAAATTTTGATACTTATATAGGATTTATTGCTGACGATTTAGTTGATAATTTTTTTGTCCCCGAGTACATGTATTCTTATCTCTCTAAACTTGAAAAATGAAGATGCAAAAATGAAGTTACCTTCTAGATTTGTTACTCCTTCTATGGGGGCACATGGCTTCATGCCTTATACCTTTTTGTCCACATTTACTCACATCACCCCAATGTGTATTTAAAAGCATATTTTTTATTGACTATTCATATATGGTTGCTCGCCGTAGGCGGGCAAGCGCGCGGCAAGCCGCGGCTTCCTACCTAGTACTACCTCCATTTCAAGGAATAAGGCGCACGCGTATTTTAAGACGAACTTTGACCATACAAATTGAGCAACAAAATCTTGATTATATTATATGTATATAGTATCGTTGGATTCGTATTGAAAATCACTTTTTAATGATACTAATTTCATACAAAAAATATTTATCTATTTGAAGTAATTCTTGGTCAAATAAAAAACTCGTAAAACGAGGGCGTCTTATTCCTTGAAATGGAGGTAGTATTTATAGATATGTGAAGATATATTGTCTAAATTACGTAATACATATTTTGATAAGAGGGTTTTTTTCACATGATTATGCTTATGGGCCTGTGACCGGATGCTGGCCCTATAGAACCCGGGTCCCATAATTCGAAAAGGAAATCTCATGGGTCGTGGGCTAATAAGTAGTGGATTTGGGCCGTTCTACAGAGATTAGGCCTCGATCTTTGCTTATCAGTTCAATTCTAATTAAGGTCAGTGTCAGAACACTGCTAGTTTCGTAAATATTTGAATCTTAAAAATTGTTTTTTGTTAAGTCTTAATTAGTTGCATTCCGGTGTACATACATAAGTTTCAAAAGAAAATCCACCCTGCCAATTATGGACTCAATTTTCTTTATTTAGTACACATCAATTATCTTGATTTGAGGGAACATTTTAGAGTATGAAAAATGACTAAATAAGGAATGCTTAATTATAGCAATAAATTTTGATTCAATTGGACAATTAATTTCTTTATTTTGAGGAACACTTTGATGGAATGTTAATTATGCAGATAATAATTTGATTGTTTGTGATTTAGTGGGCGGCCTATATATAGGGCAGATGCCTCCGCCTCAGTGCACTATATATACTACTATCCTAGCCCTCATATTAAGATATATATCGACTATAAACTTTGCGCAATCGAAGCAACAAGCCATGGCCATGCAACATATACTGCTCCTCGTCTTCGTCTCCATAGCTTCCATCCTCCACGCCGCCTCCTCCACCTCAAGTAACTCAACGATAGATGGTACGACTGTGACTGCGTACGACATCCTAGAGCAAAACAACTTGCCACGGGGTCTTCTCCCGCTTGGTGTGGAATCGTACGTGCTCCATGAGGGTACTATAGAGGTGACACTTCCGGGCGAGTGCAACTTCTTTGTTCCGATCGGTGGCGACCAATACAAGTTTCGGTATGGAAGCAAGGTCGGCGGGGTAATTAAATCCGGATCCCTAACCCAAGTGTATGGCACTAGATTTCAGGCGGTATCTGAGTGGCTTGGGTTCAACACGGTTGAGCGCGTCGGTGATCAGCTCACAATCCAGGCCCAAGCGTTGGCAAAGTCATTCCCGGCAAGCGCATTTGCCAATAGCCCCAAGTGCAGCTAAGGGCCCAAACGACCAGCACTAGAAAGCACACACTGTCTTTTGTTTGAGGTGCCTCATGCATGTGTGTTGCATGCAAGTTTTTTCTTATATTTTAATATCCAACATGCCTTCTTGTGAGTTTGTCATATATGAATAAATATATTTGGTGAAAGATTAAGGTCCGGAGTATGCCAAGTAACTACTCTATCCTCTCACAAAAATTTTACTCGCTTTCGCCTATTTATTTGTCGCAGACCATGTACAATCAAGCATGTTGTTGAACAATTAGGTATAGGAGAAAGAGGGAGTATATATTATAGGGACGTGTTCGATGCTTCGTTAGGAAAGCGCAGGTCAAGAAACTCTACACGACGCGTCGCCGTTAAAAAATATGCGGGTGCTTCTTTCGTCGCCTTTGTTCGCGAGGGATTTTTTTTTCTTTTACATCACATGATTATGAAGATATTGTCTAAATTACGTAATACTTATTTTGATAAGAGGATTTTTTTCTTTTACATCGCATGATTATGATTATGGGCCTGTGACCGGATGTTGGCCGTATAGAACCCGAGTCCCTTAATTCGAAAGAGAAATCTTATGGGTCGTGGGCTAATAATTTTTTAATTTGGGCCGTTGTGCAGAGATTAGGCCTCGATCTTTGCTTATCGGTTCAGTACTAATTAAATTAGGGTTCTTTTGTGGTACCCTCAAATAAATTACAGCCATTAATTTCTGTCCATCCAATGGCTCAAAAAGATTCATACCACAGACTAAAACTAGAGAGGTATGTTACATACCTCAAGCATTTTTCGCACCACAGAAAGAAAAACGTAGACGGACCTGGCCCAATAAACGGGCCCAGCCCAATAGACTGGTCCAGCCTCAGATCTTGTGGTCGCAGGTCGCAGCGGGTAAGGTTCATTCTCTGCGGAGGTCCTGCCGCCGCCGCCGCCGCCGCTCTCTCTCCATCCACAACTCCGGCGCCACCGTCCCCTTGCCCCAAATCTTCCGCAACACCAGAAGCTCATCCTCGACACGCATCCGCCTCCTCGCATTCCCGACTACGTCGCGGACGTCCGCTCGCGTCACCGCACCGGCATGTCGTCGCCCTTGTCGGTCTTCTCCACTCGCGCATCAGCGGCGCTGACCCTGCTTCTCGGCGGCGTCCACTCATCCCCATCTGCCGTCTTCCCAATACTATCTCGGCGGCGGCAGCCTTGGCCCTTGGCCTACGCGTGGATCACTCATCACTGGATCCAAGATCGGGGGCGCCGTCTTCGTCGCTCGCCAAGGTGGCCAAGCACACCACGCGGTTCCGGGAGCGCTGCCTGGCTGTCGTCTTGGCAGTGCTGCAGGAGGTGGTAGGAGGCCGACGAACTCCTTTCATTCGAGGTCAAATGGAAGGAGTCGATGGTAGGCGTCGCCGGCGCTTGTTTCGGTGGTCGCAGGCGCGTCTCCTTCTCCTCGTCTCTGTCTTCGATCCTTCCGTGTTCTCCTCTGCATGCTGCTCCATATAAGTGCATTTGTGGTACCAGTTTTCCATTAGCACCCAATCATACACATGAAGCAGCTTGTCAGCGTGGATCCAAATGGCATAATTGCACTAGTTCTAGAGTTCCAGGCCTCCCAAAGTTTCCTATAGGTTGTATCTGTTGGGTTAGTTGACATTTTGAGATCAAGGATGAGATATGATTAGGCTGCAAGTTAGACTGACACTTTGCCCCCAAAACAATTGCTTAGGTTTTTGAGGAATGAGATCAGATTGCATATTGTGCAAGTATGTGTATGCAATTGTGGGTGTGTGTGTGACTGTATGTGCAGGGCTGATCAGTTCTGCTGCATTTAGTGTAACATATCCACTCAAACCACAGTCCTAAAAATTGAAGTACCTAGTGTAAGAGTCACCCAAGCTTGTCTATTTTATATGAGCATTGGTAGGAGTTTTATTTATGTTTATATTTTTTAGAACTATTAACATTAGCTGAGTTAAGGTGCAAGATCGGGTGATTTAAACTCTGTTGGCATTACGTTGCTAGCATGTATAAGATGGTACTTTCTTTATTTTTTTTATGTACTGTTTTATAAAATATTTATCTATTTGTTAAAAAAGTGGAATAAAACATGTAAGTGTTGATTTGCGGTAAAACAGTTGTTTTGCTTCAATGTTTGTGTCTGTAATCACATGTTCTCTTCCTTATTCTGTGGTGGAGATGAATCGTAACTTTTTTGTTCTGGATTTTCAATTGGTTCTGTGTGACAGTCCGATCAAATTAAGCAGTCACATAACATAATTTTATAGTATTACCAATTGGTTCTGTGGATTGAACTAAGTATAATGGTTATAATAATATGAATTTTGTGTCACTTCACATGTTGGCTTGAAGCTTATGTGAGTGGTGTCTTAGATCTATAAACAAGTTTCTTGCTCCTTAGTGCTACCTAGTGTAGTTCTGTCTGTTACATGTTCCTTATCTCTATCTTAATTGTAGTTTGAAATTTGACTTTCCTTGTAGTTTAAATATTTGTGTACTTTACATATACTGCCAGTCATTGTCAATTTCTCCCAGGTATATCTCCGATATTTCTGTTTAGTCATCTCTGACTACTATAGGCTTACGGTTACTTAGGATTGCTTCTTCAGTTCAACTATGGTTGTTATCAAGTGCACTATAACCGCTGTGCTACTAATAATACTCCTTTAACTCCTTTGATAGGATAAATCTTGGTGTGTCCGCTATATGGTTGCCAATTAATTATATCAGCTTTGCGAGGCTGTTGGCCCACAGCCTACAAGGTTAGTGTTGTTTTTTTCATCTATTCTAACATTTTTTTTTTCCATATCTGTATATGGTGTATGGATTTTTTTTGAAATGGATGGTAATTGGATATACCCATGGGGCAAGTTATGTATATGTCAATAAATAGATTTTAACCCGATTGATCTATTTGCTCATGTGTTGGGTAATAGAGCGGACCTGGTGCCTGCATATGTTTGCCTGCTTCGTGATAATGAGGGTGAAGTGTGGAAAGTCACGAAGTTCTGTAGGATATTAAGTCCAGAACTTGCAATTGCGCACATTCTTCCATGTGTTAAGTTGGGAGGACAGGGCCGTCACTGAACATCGTTTGTATTCTGCTGCTGTTATTGTCTACAGGCTAACTTGTGCCAATTATATTTGCAAGACTTATCATCGGATTTGTCTCAGCATTTCCTTTGTTAAGCTATAAGACTTGGAAACCAACGTCATTGTTCTTTTTCATGGAGGTGGGTTTGTTGCTTGGTGCTCATACAAGACCATGCCACTTGTTGAAGATAGTGGGTTCAAAGTCAATGCAATGGTGCTGATGTACTGGAAGATGGAGTTTCACACTAAGCTGAGCATTGAGGGCCTCCCAGAGGAGCCGCAAAGGCGTGCTCGGCGAGATGCTGCCGGCGACTCACCTCTGGTTGTGACGGTCACTGCGTCCAAGCTTTATTTATTACTATGGCACATTAACTTATTTAGCATGAAACAATTATTAATTTATCATCACAGATGTACTCAAAGTTGGAGATCTTGATTCAATTACTATTTCTGTGTACATGGCATTACATATCGTCAGGTTAGTATTGACTTATTCAGGCAATTTTGACTCCTAGATTACAGGGTTTCACTTAATGATACCTAGATTCTCTACCATCGATCTGCTGCAAATTATCAAATAAACTGCACAAATGCAAATGTGACTCTTGCCCTGTTATCCTCCCTGGCCTGATCTTCAATTAGTAAGTAAGCTCTTTACCTCACCAGCGCCTTGACCTTCCATGTCTGAAAACCACAAACATAAAAATAAGATTCATGTTACTAGTCAAGTAAAATGGATATGTTGTTTCAACTGATAGGTCAAGCAGCTCTCATACATTCAGAAGTCATGACAATTCATAATATGCAGATATGGAACAAACAAAGTAGTTCCCTAGAATTACAAAACACTGCAGACCTCAGCACCTAGCAGATACCTGGGAATCGGATAATGCACGGCGTTTTGTTAACTTGCTATTTTCCACAACTTTCAGTTGTATGTACCACATTCATGCATGTTATTTTGAGGGTACAGACAAAACATGTACTATCTTAATTGAAGTGGTAAAACCATCTCCAGAATATAAATGCACCATTCAGCTGGTCCATGACCAAAAGCAAGGGAAGTCTAATACTATATTAATCTTTATCATGGATGCTGCAGAATGATATGAACATTAGCTTTGACTGTGCCACTGATCTACCTAAATTGAAGATTACCGTGTCAAGAGTACCTGAGTTGGCAACTAAGCTAAGAATAAAGAGTCGAGGATTCTAAGATCAGTGTACATGGCCTTTACTTGTTATTCTGTTTTGATGCTTAAATAAAAACACTTCTACTATAACAATTTCTACACCTTTACCCTAAAGCCCCACCGACCACCCTGCAATGGTATGATCTAGTGTGCAGCTTCCCAGTCAAAATTTAACCAATTCATGCATTGCACCTCCTTTCAAGTCGCTACACTGGATGGAGACATGTTCTAGAGACTAGCAGTGGTGTTGATAGTGTGTTCTGAATTGTATGGTCCTGTATCAAAGCAACTCAATTCAACCGGCCAGCTTGAAAAAGTACTCACATTTAGCTAGAATTGACTGTTCCAATTTGAATCAAATCACACAAGAAAGCACTAAATTGAAAAATCAAACCTGCTGAATTATTAATGGCTAAAACTGAGCGCTAAGCACTAGAACAACCACCAAGATTTCATAGGATTGGACAAAGTACTCGCCTTGAGATTAGACTTAAAACACAGAGCACACCTGTTTGTGCGTGGGAGCTAACATATTTTGCCGAGCACGATATCATTGGTTAGAGAAACCTAACCTAAAATTCTACATCTAACTCACCTACTTGTCATCTACAAATTCTCTACTGATCTGAACAAGCACACTATTATTGAACCTCTTATTTTATCTGCATTTAATCCTAATTACTCCCAACTCAGCAAAATTAATCAAATATGTTCGTTCATGTAGGTAGAGAGAGAAGACGGGAGGTTTCCTACCGGCCGCGCGACAGTGGTCTTGTTCCCCGTGAGCTTGTCGCAGGAGACCGTCGGGACGGAGCACGTCGGATGCGTACTGCAGCGGTGCGGCCCCATGGAGGAGGAAGCCTGGAAGGAGGGATCCACGAGCGGGACGTGGCGGTCGAGATGCCGGCAGAGTGCTCGGGCATGTGGGTGAATTCTGGCCGCGCGACGAAAGAGGCGGCGTCGCTGGTGGCGGCGTGCCCGGCCTTCTGGGAAGTGGTCTTCTGCGATCTGGAGGTGGCGGCGTCGCTGGTGGATGTTGCGGCGGCGTCGTAGGGGATTTTCCGGCGGCGGCGTCGCTCGCTTGAGAAACTTGATTCGGCAAAGGCTGGGCCGGGCTGAATACTACAAATTTGTTTTTTTTCATTACCTACGTACAGCTGGGCTGCCGGGCCTAATCTAACTCGTTTAATCTAAACCGATACCTCTCCCATTTTAGGAGTGGTAAAAGGTAGTGTAAAATAAGCCTTAAATTAAGGTCAGTATGCTAGTTCCCGGTACGAAAATCATGGCAGGAGTGAAGATCACAGACGAAATTGATGCTGGTATTGTTCGCAACCTATTCCGTTCCTTCTGACCCGGGTCCACCCTCATCTCGCCAGCGTCCTTTTCGTCAGGTCGCCATAGCCGCCGCCGCTAGCGTCCTCACTACATCCGAAACAGAACCATACTACGGGTTGGGGGCATGACCCGGAGGTGGGCAACTACTATGGACAGGGACACCGATGAAGCCGCACCACATCCGCATGATGCACTCCAGTGCCGGTGCAAGTACGGTCTCCTCGACCGGATGCATGTCTTCAAGCCGCACCTAGCCGGCGTCAGCGACCTCTGCCGCTTTCATGATCCTCACGACTACTTCTCCTTCCTTCGCTCCTTCGTGCTCGAGGCCCAGCAGGACCCAATTCGAAGAAAAGTCTGCAGTTAATGCCTCTCTTCTTCTATAGAGAGGAGTCCAGTTCTATTGGTCGATGCAATTTGTAGGTAAACGCCATGAAACTGTTACAGGACATCCTTGCTCCACTACTTAGCTTATTCCTACCATGAACATCTTTCCGCTGATCTTAGTATGAGGTACTTCTCTTACTAGCAAACAGGATGTAAATCTCTTACAGTTCACCACTTCTTTGATTATCAAGTACTAATGTGCATGCTCCACTACTATATATCATATAATCAGAAGGTAGATCACCAATACTTTCAGAACAAGTGGACGTTTGCAAAAGATATTGTAGGGAAAACCTTATTTCTTTCTTTTCCACATAAAAACAGGTTGGGAAAAGTGTAACCGCAAGCAGTGCGCCGCGCACGGCTATCTTCACCATCCATCGGGAAGTTGACTTTTCTTTTTGCTACTCTCTCCCTACATGCATATAATCCAAAATTTTGTGCCATCTTTCTTAGAAAAGACAAAACTCACATGCATGCACAGATTCTCCCACCAAAGCTAACAATCACAAAAAGATAAATCTACGGTTCGCGTGCGCGGTGCGCACCTGCTCAAAAATCCAGCCTCAAACAGGTTTATACGGGGGTATGTTCTTCCATGGTAAGTCTCCGATAATAAAATCAAAATTTATTTCCTGCAGCCAAGCTGATGTAGTGAACTCAGGTTTACTTTCATTTCTGTTTTGGGACTGATGTTTCCCGTTGTTTTTCATTTCACACATTCAGATGCGCAGCAAGGAGCTTCGAGGTTTCTCTTTCAAGGTTCGGTAGTTCTATTATATGCTTGTAGCATATGCAACCTATATTTACTTTGAAGCAAGTGGGAGCAATAGTACTAGCCGTCAAATGGGAGTGTAAATGTGGCACCTTAGATATTTATGCCTTGCTGATGACAAGACTATAACTCTGATCATATAGTCTATAGTATATATTTTGATTTTGTCATGTTTGTTTAATCAACGCATCATGTTGGCCCTTCCGATTTGGAGCGCCTTATGAGAAACAAAATTTCCTTGAGAGCTTGCTCGGCTAGATAGAGGAGCCAAAAAGAAAAAAAATGAAACGAACCGGTACTGTGGTAATTTGATTTAATATCCAACATGCCTTCTTGTGAGTCCGTCGTATATGAAAAAATATATTTGGTGAATATCCAACATGTCTTCTTGTGATTATGCTTATGGGCCTGTGACCGGATGCTGGCCCTATAGAGCCCGGGTCCCTTAATTCGAAAAGTAAATCTCATGGGTCGTGGGCTAATCAGTTTTGGATTTGGGCCGTTCTGCAGAGATTAGGCCTCGATCTTTTCTTATCAGTTCAATTCTAATTAAGGTCAGTGTCAGAACACTGCTAGTTTCGTAAATATTTGAATCTTAAAAATTGTTTTTTGTGAAGTCTTAATTAGTTGGATTCCGGTGTACATACATAAGTTTCAAAAGAATATCCACTCTACCAATTATGTACTCAATTTTCTTTATTTAGTACATATCAATTATCTTGATTTGAGGGAACATTTTAGAGTATGAAAAATGACTAAATAAGGAATGCTTAATTATAGCAATAAATTTTGATTCAATTGGACAATTAATTTCTTTATTTTGAGGAACACTTTGATGGAATGTTAATTATGCAGATAATAATTTGATTGTTTATGATTTGGTGGGCGGCCTATATATAGGGCAGATGCCTCCGCCTCAGTGCACTATATATACTACTATCCTAGCCCTCATATTAAGATATATATCGACTATAAACTTTGCGCAATCGAAGCAACAAGCCATGGCCATGCAACATATACTGCTCCTCGTCTTCATAGCTTCCATCCTCCACGCCGCCTCATCCACCTCAAGCAACTCAACGATAGATGAGTACGACTGTGATTGCGTACGACATCCTAGAGCAAAACAACTTGCCACGGGGTCTTCTCCCGCTTGGTGTGGAATCATACGTGCTCCACGAGGGTACTATAGAGGTGACACTTCCGAGGCGAGTGCAACTTCTTTGTTCCGATCGGCGGCGACCAATACAAGTTTCGGTATGGAAGCAAGGTCGGCGGGGTAATTAAATCCGGATCCCTAACCCAAGTGTATGGCACTAGGTTTCAGGCGGTATACGAGTGGCTTGGGTTCAACACGGTTGAGCGTGTCGGTGATCAGCTCACAATCCGGGCCCGGGCGTTGGCAAAGTCATTCCCGGCAAGCGCCTTTGCCAATAGCCCCAAGTGCGGCTAAGGGTCCAAACGACCAGCGAGCAGAAAGCACACTGCTTGTCTTTTGTTTGAGGTGCCTCATGCATGTGTGTTGCATGCAAGTTTTTTCTTATATTTCAATATCCAACATGTCTTGTTGTGAGTCATGTTGTATATGAATAAATATATTTGGTGAAAGATTAAGGCCGGGAGTATGCCAAGTAACTACTCTATCCTCTCACAAAATTGTTACTCGCTTTCGCCCATTTATTTGTTGCAGACAATGTACAATCAAGCATGCTGTTGAATAATTAGGTATAGGAGAAAGAAGGAGCAGTATATTATTCGATGCTTCGTTAGGAAAGCGCAGGTCAAGAAACTCTACGCGACGCGTAGCCGTTAAAAAAAATGTGCGGGTGCTTTTTCGCGTCGCCTTTGTTCGCGGGGGATTTTTTTTCTTTTACATGACATGATTATGCAGATATTGTCTAAATTAGGTAATATACTATTTGTGATAAGATGATTTTCTTTTTTTCTTTTACATCACATGATTATGATTATGGGCCTGTGACCGGATGCTGGCCCTATAGAACCCCCTTAGGCCTTAATTCGAAAGAGAAATCTCATGGGTTCGTGGGCTAATAAGTTTTGGATTTGGGCCTCGATCTTTGCTTATCGGTTGAGTACTAATTAAATTAAGGTCAGTATGCTAGTTCCCGCTACAAAACAGAGGCGAAATTTCTTTCTGGCCGGAGACTGGAGTAGACGACAATGGGGTCGTGTAGCAGTGGGCAGTTGGCTTATGGGAGCTGAAAAGAGGCTGCCCCCGAGGCCCGAGCTGATGAAAAGAGAAAGCTGATTCCCTCCGTGAACTACCTCCTCCATTCCCCTTGCTAGCCGCTAGGGTTTGCACCGCGAGGCGCATCTCGCCGCTCCCACCTCCCACCTCGTTCCCCCGCCGCTCCCACCTCCCACCTCCTGTCCTTCGCATCGCCTTTGTTCGCGAGGGATCCGGCGGGGAGCAGATCGACGGCGGATCGGCTTGGCTGGAGAGTGGAGACTGATCGAGTCGTCCAGACCTCCGGCCCCGGCCTGGTCCGCACTGTCGCCTGCCGCTTTCTAGGTCTCCGGTGAGCAGCGACACCCGCATTAACATATTTATTTATGTCTGGGGCGGATTTCACACACACCTGCAGGGCTGACGAGATTCATCCGTGTATTCTTGATTTGACTGCCAATTTTTTTTACAAACAGGATATTAATTTTGTGGAATTTGCGCTGTCGTTTCTGTGTCGTTAGGTGCAGCCACTGAAAGCTTTTCTTGTTCTGTACAGTCTGCCTCGCTCAACTATTCTTCCAACAGGCACTAAATATTAGTATTAGTCATGCTTCCTTTTCTATATTGTCTACAGTACACAGTTAAAGGATCCGCCTAACAAGGAAATCCCTACTGAATAGTGACTGTATTGTTTATAGCTCTACATCAACTGAAATCCAGTAAGCAAATAAAGAAAACGAAATTAGGTGCTGTTGGCAACAACAACAACAACAACAAGGTACCATCAAGGGGTTAAAAGGGAAGCATAATGTATGTTCAGTCATCAGAATAATATACTAAGCTCAATCCATGATTCACCCAACACCTTCTAGCAATGCAGCATGGCACGTCTTGAGGACGACTTAATTAATATCCAGAAAATACAGACATTTTGCTTCCTCCATCCTTTACTTGTTCTCATGCAACTGAAATTTAGATGTAGCTCCGAAGCTTTGGGTTGTCCTTCTAAGGATCCAGTTTCTCATACCGGCCTTGTGAACTTTTTGCAGGTTCACTCATGAACACTGTGGTTCAACCACGACCATCAAATAACATAACTTTATATTTTTCATAATAGCATGCTTATTCTCTTGCATTTTGTTTATTGATATATGCTACAACATTTTGGGCATTTACCTATATTTTCTTCCAGCTATCTCAGGCACCTCAACAATGGACTTGCGGCGTTCTGCTCTGTTCCTTGCCCTGTCCTTCCTCCTTCTTCACGGTGCGCAACAAGGAGCTGCCGCCACTAGCTCCGGCGATGCTAACGAGCGAGTGGGGCTACGTGCCGGTACGACAGCAGAGTACGTACCAAAGTGCCCTCTTGCTTATGCCTCAACAAACTCTTTCGATGTTTTATGCATTTTTTGTGTGCACAAGTCTAACTCTGAACTTTGGCGCGAGAGGCCCACGTGTTTTGGTGGTTTTACAAGAGCCCGCAAAGGGTCTCGTCGCTGGTGAAGCCATGGCCGACCATCCTGTGGCTGCAGGGGTGGCCCGGTACGTTTCTGCTATATTTTATCACTCCTAAGTCTTTTCTTATTTGAAGCAACATACACTCCGATTTCATTAATAGAAACTGCATCACCACAAGATCCTAGTTTAACATGATTTAAAAAGAACAGAAAAGTAAACTAACAGTGAGTCCTCTCCTTCTCAGCCTAGCACTTGGATCCATCCTGGAAGGTTATCATTTTCCAAATACATCACAACACCACCGCAAAATCTATGATCATCATTTTCTTCTTCCGCCCTGAAAACTGGACCAACCATATGTTGAAACAGTCATCTACACTTCTGAAACCGCAAGTACTGAAGTACAACTATCAGTATTACAAATATATTTGGCCAGCGGGAAGCAGAAGAAATGATCAATAGATTTGTCATCACCACACAATAAACATTTTTCCTCACACATACCCCCAATGTGTAATAACACATCTCTAGTCAGGATGCTTTTGAAGCACCATCGTAACAGAAAATATTGATTCACACACTCAGTTTCACTCCCCATAGGAAGAAAAAGAAGAATGTTAAAACAGTCATCTTTTACCGCTAAGTAGCTCGCCATTTCTTTTCTTTGGTCGATGACAAAGTATTAATTAACATTATCTTCATCGTGTTCTTACGGGGAGGGTCAGCTGTCGGGCGTGGCAACTTCCTAGAAGATCGGGCCGCTAGACGCCAACTCTGAAGCAACGCAACTCAACATGGCTGCAGAAGGCCGATCTCATCTTTGTGGTCGGTGAGTTGTTTCTTCATCACATACCATTCAAGGTCATTTGTGTTGGAAGTAACGAGTATGTTGGCATGCAGGATTTACCGGTGGGCGTTGGGTACAGCTACACGGAAGACCCGAGTGTAATCGCAACGACGGACTCGCAGGTGGCAGCAGATGCCATTGAGCTCGTAAGTGCGCTCACCAAGAAGATACCTACCCTGCAGAGCAGCCCGCTGTTCCTGGTCGGCGAGTCATATGGTGGCAAGCTTGCTGCCATCATCGGTATCTCCATGTCAAGGGCCATCCAGTGGCATTCTTCAGCTCACACTTGGCGGTGTTGTCCTCGGTGACAGCTGGATCTCGCCAGATGATTTTGCGGTGAGGAAATCATGTTTAGTTTCTTGGAGTCTCTTAATGGACAAGTCAGTTCCATTTTTCTTGCAAAAAACTGTTCTCATCCAGTGCTTTGGTTCCATCCAGCTCTCGTATGCGCAGTTGCTGCACAGCATGTCAAGGTTAACTGACAATGCAGTAGCACCTGCCACTGAGTAAGAGTTTTCTACCTCTAATTTACCTTGATTTCCAAAGGCATGCGCATGTGAGCACTAATTTTATTCTTCTTCCCCAGAATGGCAGCAAAGCTAAAGGAGGAGATGGCATTAGGACAGTTTGCCACAGCTCGAAAGATTTGGATCGACTTACTTGATTTAATTGACTCGGAAAGCTGGCAGCGTGGTAAGTGTTCAATAACCACCACTTTGTATGAAACACTGTGTAGATTACAGCTATTAAGTATTAAATTCTTTTCATGATAAAGTGTTTCCCAGTACTCACCACAAATTGCTAAACCTGCATGACCTTTTTGCGAGAATATGGAAAATTTGTTGCTTGAATCCAACATGAACTCGTTATTGGCTCAGTCAGCTCCCAACACCATCGACGATATCATGAATGGGGCCATTAAAAGAAAGCTCAAGATCATTCCCAAGGATCTCATGTGAGTGTCATCTCCTTCTATATATGTCAAAGTCTTAAGCCACTATATTGATATATTTCCTCTTGTCTATAAAACTGCCCTCCTTGAATTAATTTGATTTCAATTGAACTGCTAGTTGGCGGCAGGTCTCAATTCCGGTCTACAAAGCGATGGCTAATACCTTTATGAAACCAGCAATCAATGAGGCAAAAATAATAATGACTCAACTTATGTAATTTCTTTGACTGTGATGTAATTTGTGGTGTCTGATACATTCCATTACGCAGGTTGATGAGCTGCTATCACAAGGTGTGGATGTGACTATATACAACGGACAGGTGGGCAGAAAATATTTCTCGTGACATTATCAGCGATTTTTACTTGGAATTCTAAGAGTGTCGGATTATATATCTTCTTTTTAGCTGGAATATCTACTATTCCAGTTTCGGTACGACCAACAAAATCAGTTGTGGCTGAATCTTGTCCAAAATTAGGCACATCATCTGACCATACACATGGCCTTATCTTGCACCATGCATCGCTAGAGTAATCCGTTTCAAGTCCTTGTGCAATGAACAATGCTAAAATTGAAAAAAGTTGAAACAATCAAAAAACTTAACCTCTCGGAACGTGGCACTTCATCTTGTCCAAAATCAGGCGCATCATCTGTCCATACACATGGCCTAATCTTGCACCATGCATTCGCTAGAGTAATCCGTTACAAGTCCTTGTGCAATGAACAATGCTAAAATTGAAAAGGTTGAAACAAGCAAAAAAAACTTAATCTCTCGGAACGTGGCGCCATTGAGGGACCTATCTTGGTCGGTGTCTGGACCACTAGCTTTGGAATAATAGAATCCATCTTTATGGTTACTCGTGTCATGCCCCCATCTCCGTCTTTGCACATACTTCGGAGAAAGGCTTCGGCTTGAGCGTGCAATGGGTCCCAGTATATGTGCAATATGCCCGGATCCTGCACCTCTCGCTTCTCCCATCATGTTCTATCTCCATTTTCCACCAGATTGGCTCTACGGTTTTGCACTTCGAGAACAGGTGCATCCATCCTCTTTTAGCTGTTGGCACATTGGGTAGATCGTGTTGATGTCAACACCATGTCACCATGCTCTGTTGTTATACTCCATCTAGGAGGTTGTTAGCCACATAAATTGCTCGGACCTTGGATGGCAATGCAGGGCGCCATATGCTTTGCCAATTGAACCCTAGCCCTTGGATTCTGCTCTCCCTTGGCTGCACTCTATTTGCTATCGACCGAATTTGGCGCTACATCTTGTATGCCGAATTAACAATGAACATTCCTTTTCTATCATAGTGCCAAGCCCACGCATCTTCGAAATATTCGCATAACGGTAGCGCCATAATACTTCTCGCATCCATCGGCCAAAAGATGTCATTTACTAGTGCTTCGTCCCACTCGACCTGTAATAGGATCGGTCGGGGGTTACACCTTCGGATGATTGTGTGACCGACCAGCGATATTCGTCCCAAGGTAGCCATAGCCCATAGGTCTTGCTATATGTCGATCTTCATGCTACCGCCTACTCTTCGATTACTCCGTTTGTCGGAGCATCTACTCCTCTCATAATTCTTCTCCAAGTAGCTCCCTCATTTACCTCGACGACGATCACATGAGAGTTGCGGTAGTACTTTGCTTTGAGTACCTGGACACACAAAGTTGTCAACAGCCTCCATCCTTGTTTCAGCTGGCATCGCTAAGTTGAAAGTGTACAAGTCTTGTTGAACCCCCCCCCCCCACACACACACACACACATCCTGTATCGTCCATCAAAATGTGTTTTTTTTCTGTATGCAAAGGTTCTAGTTCCCGACCTCCCCACATGGACAAGCAAGCCCGGCCGCTGCGCGGTATGTACTCCGCTTCTCACACCAAGGCTGTTCATCATCATGGTTTTTCGGTGACGCTTATATTCTTACTGAATCCGTAGCAGACTTGTCCCTATTTGTTGTCCGCTCTCCGAGCAAACTTCATAAAGATTCTTAAAGCTTCGTGCATTTGGGCACACCCATATCCCTTCCGAACCCCATTCTGCTCAGCACTATTCAATAAATTTGAGAATGCCTGTAGAAGGCTTCTACCTAAAATAACTTCATCCGTCATTATTTCATTGAATTTTAATAGGTATCTCACTGTTGTCACACACCTCATAATCAGCTGGACAATCTTTGCTTGAAACCTCTTTTCCATCATTCTCTTAAGGAAAGGCCATTCCACTCGGTCATTTATAGGCTTTATTTACTCACATCTGGTTTTTGTGTCACCACACCCTCAACACCGGACCTTTTCTTCGCATATAATTTGTGACTCTATAAGCTAATAAGGAATTATGAGTGATTGACCTCCCAAGAACAAACACACACCGAATAGGAGCAATAATTTCCGGAAGAATCAGCTTCGAGTCTATTTGCTAAAACTTTCTATTTCTAGATCAACTTGTAAAGAACATTGCAAAGGATAATTGGACGAGAGATCTTCAAGCAATCCAGATTCTTTACCTTTGAATCAAAAACATGTTGGTTTTATTCCAATCATCCAAGATGGCAATTTTGTTTAGTACCTTCACTTCAGCCCTAACCGTGCCCCTCACCGGCTTCCCGGTAGCACTACTAAAATTTCACCGACATGCCGGGTCACGGCCTTCTCAGCCGTGACCTTCTCAGTAGTGAAATCTTTCATAAGCCAGAATCATAAGCTCCTCCAAGCAATCACCTGCGGGAGGGGTGGTAAAAAGATCTTAAGAATAGTTAGTAATTACCGCTGCCATCTCTGAATTTAGTATATTTTCTGAGCATGAATGAATAAAGTGTGTTTCATCTTCGAAGTTGGATGTGATCTGCTCGACGATTGGCGTAGAAGGATGGGTGAAAAAGCTAAAGTAAGACATCTTGATTTGCCTATGTTGTGCAATTTCAAACATGTTTGTTCTAACTTAATTATGTTTTTTCAGATGGGATGGCCTCGAAGAGCTTCTCGAACCTGTCAAGGCAGCCTTGGAAGCTGCGACTCTTCGGGGCACTGTTCTGGCCCCATCAAGGCGTATGTTAGATCGTTCAAGAATTTGCACTTCTACTGGATCCTTGGAGCTGGACACGCCGTAAGCCTCAGTACCATCAGATGTATTTCGTAGATTGAATGCCAAATCTAAAGTGTTACTTGCATGTGCTCTCTACAGGTGCCTATTGACCAACCCGACACTTGCACTAAAGATGATTGGTAACATAACTCATTCATCACGCAAGTAGAAAAGACTCGTACGGAAGTTGGAGTAAAGCGTGCTGTGAGAGACCTTGTGAACTCCTAGGCCTTGGAACTTTGACTGCTGCTCGAACTAGTATCAAGTAGGCAGTAGTACATTGCTGAAGACGTAACTATTGATATGTTGCCCACGTATTCAGGTGGTGCATTGGACCTGTATGGTGCGCATTAATGTCTGTAGTCAGTAAGTGCAGGTATTGGTGAATGACACTCCCCAGATTGCAAGTATCTATTGGTTTAGAATGTGTATCTCAACATTGTCAAATTTGCCACATCACAGCTGGTTACCCAATGCGTTCTGGTTATGTAGCCATGGATCGATACTAGTTTGAAGACAGAATTGCGACCGCCATCTTGCTCACAGGTTGTTGCACATGTGTGCAACAAAATATGGCGATGGTCCTGACGTGCGTGCTGGCTGAGCCAGTCTCTTGGTGAACATAGTGGTCTGCTGCTGCTGATGATCTCACCATCGGTTTGTGGCGAGCGAGCAGCCACCATCATTTCTCCAGCTTTAGGTTCCTTTCTCCGGGCGAAGGGTCGCTGCCAACGCCCTCTCCAGTCTCCATCGTGCGGAATGCTCTGCTCCGTCTTGGTCGCGTGTGGTGTATGGCGACATGCCGCTCCTCTCTACCCTAACCTAGCTTCTTAAATCCCTCAATCCATCGACCTTCTCTCATCCTTTCTTCTTCTCATGATCCGACAACCACGCTCTTCATCACCACCTAGCCGTCCAAAAACTCCTGACCTCTACGAACCACCGACACCTTCACTTCATCAGTTTGTTCTTATGCAGTTTGCAAGAGCAAATAATCGAGGGCTCTCAGAGCAAGCAAATCAACCGGATGGATCTACAGAGCGTCAACCGCTCTCACCAGTTAGAGCTGAAGGAAGTCCTGCAGCCCCTCACACCGCCCAAGGATCTTGCAAGTACCAGAGGTTCCGCAGCTCGAGCTTGATCTGCAGGCTATGTCAATTACTGAGCAGCAGCAAGATCATATTCAAGAAGCACAAGGAGAGCAATATGCAATCTATATGAAGCTTGCAGCGACCAGATCAACACCTAGAAGCATCTCTTTAACCACCCTGCAAGTACAGATGAAGAGAGCTTGGAGAGCTCACTATGGAGATATCACTCAGGTTCATGATTTTGTTTTTAAAGCTTCTTTCAATTCGTTCCTGTCTATGATGTGGGTTTATGAGAAGCAACCCTGGAGGATTGGACCAGATATTATTCTGTTGGAACTAGCAGATCCAGAGGGAGAAGGATATCAGCTTGAACAACAAAAATCAGTGCAACAACAAGGTACACCGAAGTACTCTTTCAGATTTGTGTATGTCTCTGTTAGAGCTTATGGAATACCCAAAGAGAAGAGATCTTTGCAGCTGTTAGCAGAGATTATGAATATGGTTGGAAGACAGTCTGATCTCCACCAGCCAAGAACTAGCATGATAAATGCACACCCTGATTACATCTGGGGAGTTATAAGGCACACTGTTTGTAACCCAGTTCTTGACAGAATCAAACTAGTGCTTAGCCCACAACAGCAATGTGTTGCCTATCTACATTATGAAAAAATTGGTAGGATCTGTCTGTTTACGTGGAGTGATGTTTCACACTAGTGTTATCTGCGCAAAAGCATTGTTTCAGAGAGAATCAGGCATAACCACAATCCAGCTCAAGTACCTTTTCAGAGGTATGGAACATGGATTATTGATGACTCGCAGATTCCACTGGACAAGACGGTTCAGAGAAAACCGGTGTTTAGCACTTTTCAGAATCCTGAGCTGAGCACTTTTAACAATGTTTTTCGACCCAAGAAGGAAGAAGTGGACGTTTATCCGAGGCGGCAGCGGCACAAATCATGAATAGAATGGAGGCGGCAAGAACCGGAGCAGCGGCTCCCATGGCGACACAACGCGGTGAGGAAGAAGGTGCGCTGTAGTGGTGACACCTACACCTACGGGAACTATTGATCGCCACACTCGCGACATGCACATCATACACGTGGAGAAGCAAGTCCAAGCGAGTGGGAATAGAGAGCAAGGTCAGCATGCCACCGTCGACGGCTCTCTACAACATCAAGATCAAGAGGAGGAACCGGACAACGAGAAAGGTATAGAAGAGATGGACTTTGAGTACATACAAAGTCAGCGACAAAACCAGCCTGCGTTTCGGACACTTCGACGGTTAGAGCGGGAAGGGGTTTTACCGTATACTCTCGGTACTTGTTTGGGCCACGCAAGCCTCGTCCAACGCCAAGCCCAACACCAGCTGTCCACGACCCCACAGCTCCTTCAGCTTCCAAACACCTAGCAATCACAGGTGTCTTCCACCCACGGCGAGTTCATTCGAACAAACCCCCGTGAGCAAACTCCACTTCGAGAGACACCGCCGCCCTCCCATGCTTGCTTCTCTGCCACCCCAAGTTGGAGAACACACCGCCGACGATGTCTCCGAGAACAATAGGCATTTGCCTCGCCGTTCCCACCCATCTACCCACATTCATCACCAGAGCCGCCAGCCGCTTCCTCCACAGTTTTCTGCTACCAAAAGGCCGGCCTCGCCGGCGGATCCGCTTCTCCTCCCGCCGAGGAAGAGGGCGGTGCTGGCCTCCTCCGATGGAGCCCCGCAAGCATGGCTTGCGCTCGGCATCTCGCCGGTGCGAGCCGCCGACGGATCGGGCGAGGTGATGGAGGATCGGGAGGCTGGGCAAGATCATGTTCGGGCGGGACTACGCTCCGATCCTGCCTCGGGTAGGTCGCCGGGAAGAGGAGCGCAGCAGCGAAGCGGAGAAGGAGATCGCGGAGAAGAACATCCAAGGCAAGAAGGGATCCTTGGAGGTAGGCCGCACCCGGGAATTTATGCGTCAAACTTTTGGCGTCGGCCTCGGCGAGGGAAGAACGGCGCCGCCGAGCAATCAGGTGGCCAACGGTGCCTCCAGTCCAGCGATTGGGAATCGCTGCCGAAGATCTCGATGGGATTCGCCAACGCCAGTTCAAGCTCGAGGTATGAACCGTTCTACTCCTAGATACGCTCTCAATATCTCTGGTGCTTCCGTTTGGCGCCGTGACAGCAACGCCGGCGAGGTGGGCGGAGGCGGTGCACGTGCGCTGCGGTCGGAGGTCCGGGAGCTGCCTGTGCACGCCATGGCTCAAGGGGAAAGCTCGCGCAATGAACCACTATCCCCAGACATTGCCAATTACGATCTCCACTCGCCATCCTTGGAATCGCAGGGCACTGAGGATTCTCATGTCGGTCACTTCTCACCTTCTGGAGTGGCTCGCGGGATCAACATGGTTCATTATCTTGCTCCTCGTCCTACTGCAGCCGTCAACACTATACATGCTACAACCGAAGATCAATTTGCAGGCAGTGATCTTCCTAGCCAGATACATATGCGAGGAAATTCGAGAGTAGCGGTCAAGAATGCGGTGGACCAACAGGCAGCGGCGCCAGCCTCCAAGGCGCCAGGGGCGCCATGAGAGCTCTAGCCTGGAACTGCCAAGGCGTTGGCAAGGGCCTAGGCAGTCCTAAAATGCTTCACCTTGCCAGGATGATCACAACATCTAAACCTCAGGTAACTTTCATTTCAGAGATCAAATCGACCAAATTCACCTCTGTAGACATTGCTTCTCGTTTTAATATGCATGACAGTATTGTAGTACGTTCAAGCAGAAGATCAGGAGGACTCTGGCTTTTGTGGACTGACGAGATGGATATTACTATTCAGACGGCCTCCTTTAACCTAATCTTAGCTCTAGCAAAGGACAAATCCACTAATGTGTCCTTTCGTTTAGTATGTGTGTATGGTGATCCTTATCATAAAAATACCAGTACTATTTGGACTCAGGTTGCAGATTTTGCAAATGTAAATAGCAACCTTCCCATCGTTTTCTTAGGAGATATGAATGACATTATGTATGAAAATGAAAAAAGCAATGCTAATGTCAATATTAATCGTTTGGCTTTATTCAGAGATCTTGTTAAGCGAGTCGGCTTGTTTGATCTTGGCTACAATGGTCCTGCTTACACTTGGACAAATAGGCGGTTTTCTTCTACACCTTTATTTCAACGCCTAAATAGATGTTTAGCCAACAACCAATGGTGTGTCAACTACCCAATCACTAAAGTTTACAATATGCCTTTAATCTATAATTTTAGTGATCATGCTCCCATTTTGCTATCAACTAATGGTAAAGCCACTAAAACTAAATCTCATTTCAAATTTGAAAATTGGTGGCTCAAAGAAGATGACTTCCAAACCCATGCTAAAAGTTATTGGCAGCAATCTATAGGCAAGCCTTATCATTCCGGAGCTAATCACTTAGTTGCCTCTTTGAAAATTTGGTGCAAAAAGAAAAAACCTTTGCAGGGAGGAACTAAAGGATCCGGAAGGTGAATTTTTAAAACTGCAATGTGCTCCACCAGGCAATCAAGACTTTGCAAAGGAACAGGGACTTAACCACCAGGTATGAACAAACAACTACTAAATTAAATGATTTCTATATGCTGAGAGAGCAAAGAAAAGTCTGGGCAAAAGATGGTGACGAAACACTGACTTTCTTTCATAGAGCGATTGCTAGAAGAAGAAGAAATTCTATTATGTCAATAAGAGATGAGCAAAATGTAACTCATTTTATGCCTCAACAAATTGCAAACACTTTTGTCCATTATTTCAGATCCATTTTTGCATCCCAAACAAATGATCCAGACTCATTGATGACCCACAAGTATAGGGGGTGTATCATAGTATTTTCGATAAATAAGAGTGTCGAACCCAACGAGGAGCAGAAGGTGTTGACAAGCAGTTTCGATGAAGGATTCACTATAAATGCTCACGAGACAAGTTTGCGGGAGGTTTTGATATAGCGAGATAAATAAAATACAAGTAAGTAAAATGCGAGAGTAATAATTGCGGCGAGTGGCCCAATCCTTTTTAGCACAAAGGACAAGCCGGTTTGTTTACTTATAATGACCAAACGTTCTTGAGGACACACGGGAATTTAGTCTAGTGCTTTCGCTTCATATAGTTGATTAATCTTCATTGTTTTGATAAGTGTTGTGTGGGTGAACCTATGCTAATGCACCGCCCTTCCTAGGACTAATACATACTTGTGATTAAACCCCTTGCAAGCATCCGCAAATACAAGAAAGTAATTAAGATAAATCTAACCACGGCCTTAAACTATGAGATCCTACTATCCCTCATGCATCGATATACCAACGGGGTTCGAGTTCTTGTCACTCCGGCAACCCCACAATTAGCAAAAGAATACAAGATGCATTCCCCTAGGCCCATAAAGGTGAAGTATCATGTAGTCGACGTTCACATGACACCACTAGAAGAATAACACCACAACTTAAATATCAAACCATTAAATATTACTCAACATAGTTCACTACTAACATTTAGACTTCACCCATGTCCTCAAGAACTAAACGAACTACTCACAAGACATCATATGGAACATGATCAGAGGTGATATGATGATGGATAACAATCTGAACATAAACCTTGATTCAACGGTTTCACTCAATAGCATCAATAACTAGTAGAAATCAACACCGGGAGAGTTTCCCCTATGAAATACTCAAGATCAAACCCAAATTGCTACAGCAGAGACGAGGTGCAGCGGTGGAGATGACGGTGTCGGTGGTGGAGATGATGATGATGATGATGATCCCAATGAAGTCCAGCTCGATGACGGTGACGATGGCGACGATTTCCCCCTCCGGGAGGGAATTTCCCCGGCGGATTTACGCTCGTGGGAGAGCTCTTTTCTCTCTCGGTGTTTTTCCGCCCCGCGAGGCGGCGGTGTCTATCCTCGATGCCTCCTCGCACCTTAGGGTTTTCGGGAGATGAAGTACGCGAAAGGGCGATGGCCGAGGGGGTCGTGGGCCCCCTCCCCACGTGGCGGCGCGCCGGCCTTGGTGGCCGCGCCAGCCTATGGGGAGGGCCCATGGCGTCCCTCCTAGGCCTCCCCTTTTGGCTGGCTCCGTCATCTGGACAAATAGGAGCTTCGGTATATTTTCCGTCAATTGTTGATCTTCAGAAATATTGTATCCTGACGGTGCTTTTTCCAGCAGAATTCTGACTTCGGTGAGTAATTCTCCAATAATCATGAAACATGCAAAATAGGTGAAATAACATAAGTATCATCTCTAAATATCAAATATATCAATGAATAACAGTAAATTATGATATAAAATAGTGATGCAAAATGGACGTATCAACTCCCCCAAGCTTAGACCTCGCTTGTCCCCAAGCGAAACCGAACTTCGGTAAACAAGACCACATGTTTATGGAGTGAAGAGTCGATAAATAAAACACGGACAAGAAGCATCACATTTATTAATTCACACAAGACATTCTAGTAAACAACTTCCTCATATAACTCAACTTGAAATAAGTAAAGAGAAATCACAAATAAAGGTGCATAGGAAATCATAATTGGTGATGGCAAACTTTGTTCTTGGTCAAAGAACTATTAACAGATTGTACTTATCTTTCAAGCGAGCCTTTATATTAGAGCTTATATGGCAGAACTTACATGCTCAATCATAACAATCTCCTCATAATCATTGATAACTTTCAAAGTCATATGCACTCAGATAAAATTTGTACTAAACCAGGAAGAATAAAAGACATGATTAAATAGATCACAATATAAATATTTGGATCACAACAACTCAATTGCTTGCTTGAGATAGAGGAAAATAGGTTTACTGACTCAACATAAAAGTAAAAGATAGGCCCTTCGCGAGAGAGAAGCGAGGATTAAATCATGTGCTAGAGCTTTTTAAGTTTTGAAATCATAAAGAGAGCATAAAAATAAAGTTTTGAGAGGTGTTTGTTGTTGTCAACGTATGGTAGTGGGCACTCTAACCCCCTTGTCAAACGAGACTTTCAAAGAGCGGCTCCCATGAAGGACGTTATCTCTACCGGCAAAGGTAGATCATCCCTCTTTTCTTTTGTTTACACATGTACTTTAGTTTTATTTATGGATGACACTCCTCCCAACCTTTGCTTTCACAAGCCATGGCTAACCAGATCCTCGGGTGCCTTCCAACATTTCACATACCATGGAGGAGTGCTATTGCAAAATTAAGTTGCTTCGCGATAAATCGGGGCAAAACATGTGAAGATAATTATTAATGACGGTTATTAATTGGGGGCTGGGAACCCCGTTGCCAGCTCTTTTTGCAAAATTATTGGATAAGAGGATGTATATGCCACTAGTCCATTGGTGAAAGTCTGCCCAACAAGATTGAAAGATAAAATACCACATACTTCCTCATGAGCTATAAAACATTGACACAAATAAGAGATAATAACTTTTGAATTGTTTAAAGGTAGCACATGAAATATTTACTTGGAGTGGCGCAAAATACCACATAGTAGGTAGTTAGGGTGGACACAAATGGCATGGGTTTGGTTTAAGGTTTTGGATGCACGAGAAGCATTCCCTCTCAGTACAGGTCTTTGGCTAGCAAGGTATTTTCGTCTTCTAAATTTTCTTGTTTTTATCAACTGGTATTTCAGGTTGGATAATTGCATTGTACAACGAACTTACAGAGAAATTTCCATTGAATTGTAAGTTCCAACAAAATTCATCGTGCCCTTCAGACAACTGAATGGATTCCAAACGTAGAAGTAAGGCATTCCATGCAAGAAGTCTCGGACCGATTAAATTCTGTCTAAACGTCACTGCTAGAAGGTGAGGTTGCCATTACTAAAGCAGTGGTATCACTTTTGCGACGAACAATGTTGTATAACGCTGGATATTGTTCAGAGAGAAGCATATTCCTTACCCATGTATCCTTCCAGAACCGTATCTGCGATCCATCCTTAATATTGAAAGTACCATATACGAAGAAAATTTCTTCATTGCCATTACGCACTGCCAGAAATGCGAGTCTCCCGGTTTTCAATGGATGCGGGGTAACGCTTTCTCGCCAATGTACTCTCTTTTAACCATAGTACGCCATACGCCATGTTACTGTTAGAAGCTTAAAGAGCCACTTACCTAACAAAGCCGAATTCTTGACCTCAAGGTCATGAACCCCTAGCCCACCCATATCTCTGAGTCGGCATACAATAGACCACTTGACCAGTCGACTTTTTTTTTTTACTATCCCCTTGCCAAAAAAATCTCGATCTATAATAATCGAGCTTGTGTAACACACCTTTTGGCAAGATGAAGAAGGATATCATATACAACACCATGTTAGTGAGTACTTCATTAATGAGAACCAGTCTTCCTGCGAGGGATAGCATTTTACCTTTCCAACTACTAAGTCTCTTCGGAGTCTTTCCTCGACTAGTTTCCACTCAGCTATAGTTAATCTCCGATAATAAATCGGGATGCCTAGATAGTTGATAGGAAGCGGCCACCTCACGACCAAACGAGTTCCGAATATTCGGCGGCGAGTTCGAGCTTCACCAATGCGAAACGGTTCGCTTTTATGGAAATTTATTTTGAGACCAGATAAATGCTCGAAAGCTACCAATATTAGCTTTAAATTTCGAGCTTTTCGATGTCATGTTCCATAAATAAGATATTATCATCCGCGTATTGAAGAATTGATAAACCCCCATGAACAAGATGTGGGATCACACCTTCAATTTGGCCATCAGATTTAGCTCGTTCGATCAAGATAGCGAGCATATCAGCCACAATGTTGAATAATAGTGGTGATAGTGGATTGCCCTAGCGTAGGCCTTTTCGTGTCTAAAAGAAGCGTCCCGTGTCATCATTGACACGAATCGCAACACTTCCTCCATACACAAAATTATTGATCAATGCTTTTCACTCGGGTGAAAAACCTTTCATCATGAGTATCTGATGAAGAAAAACCAATTAACTTTATCATAAGCCTTCTCGAAGTCAAGTTTTAAAATTACCCCATTCATCTTTTTGGTATGGAGCTCATGAACTGCCTCACGTAGAACTACAAACCCATCTAGGATATTACATCCTTGCATGAAAGCGGTTTGAGATGGCACGACCACATGATCGGCCACTTGTATTCGATCTAACGGTGGCCACTTTCGTGAAAATCTTGAAACTTACATTTAAGAGAGCGAGATGTGTCTATATTGTTAAATCCTTTCCGCCTCTTTAAATTTGGGTAGTAACAAGATAACCTCACCAAAATTTAGACAAGAATAATTCTAGCTATCCGAGCGTGTAAAACAACGAACATTTCTAGAAGATCCTCTTTAATGGTATCCCGAAGAAAGTCGACAAAATTCAGCGGGAAACCATGCTGGACCCGGGGCTTTGTTATGTTCCATTTGGAAAACCGTTAAAGAGCGTTCTCCTCTTGAGACACTTGGGGTATATCTGCTATTTGGGACTCACCAGAGAGAAGGAACTCTCTTACGGAGAATCAAATAAGCTCTTGTAATAATTAGTAATGTAGGATTTGAGTTGTTCATGGCCTTCAATTAGATCTTCATCTTGTACTAGGGATTGAATATGCTTTTTCCTCTGACGGTCATTGGCAATCCCATGAAAATATCTCGTATTTGAATCCCCCTCCAGAATAAATTGGGATTTAGAACAGCTGGTACCATTTCAACTCTTCTTCCCGAAGAAGACCCGCTATTTGAGTATTAGATTGATTTTTCAAATCTAATTCAATGCTTGGTAAGCGGTCTCGCTTCAGCAAGCGCTTCTTACTCATCAATGATAGTTGATAAGCGAAGCTTCTCCTTTTTAAGAATACCAGCTGTATGACTCGTCCATCCAGAAAGGTGTTTGCGAACTGCTTGCATCTTTTTATTCCACCTTAGAACCAGATTGTTGGCATATACTGGTTTTTCCCATACATTTTTAACCATCTCGTGAAAACCTTCCCGTTGTAACCATCCAAGTTCAAACTTAAATGGTTTCTTAGACATCGATCTTGTTAAACCGGTAGTTAAAAGTATGGGAGCATGGTCGACTTGAGTTTATTGATATCGAGTGTATTGTTAATAAATACTTTACAAGGCATGTATAAATTGATGGACACAATCATTTGCGTAAGTCAATATTTTAATCTTCTTAGTATTATTAGTATTATAATAAATCTGGCTATTCTTTTGTCTTTGAAGCTCCACGTCTAGCTTTGCTACAAATTAGTCCCTATTTTATTTTCAACTGATTTTTCACATAGTTTATTGAAATAAGAACCAGCTCAATATATTGAACTTCGAAAATACAATACACGCGCTACTTCCAATCACGCGTGGTCCTTGATTATGAAAAAAATAAGTGCCTACAAGCACTAATGATTGGTTCGTAACTAATTATTTTTCTTAGTCTTTTTGGTGTTTGTTTTCAGATTGCCATTACATTCTAGATCTTAGCACAATATGTTCTTCATATTTTGAATATTGAACAATCCGGACAACGAGGTTATGTTGTCAAAGTCTTACTCCCACTACAGGAATGGGCCGAGGTGTCGATGGCCTGGCCCTACGCCGAGGGCCAAATGTCGGGGCGTCGGCACAGGACGGCTAGGCCAGCCTAATAAATAAAAACCTGCGTACAGAAGCCCTCGGCGCATGCTGGCGGCTCAGCCGACGGCTGCCTTTGGTGCCTCTATGGCCGTTGGCGTACGCCTGAGCACGCAGCCCACCCCAGCCAGGCCGTGATGGCCCTGAAACGGCGACAGGTCTATGCCGAGAGCTACCATCGGCATTGCCTAGCCCCCCCCCTTTTTTTCTTTTCCCTCTAGCTTCTCCCATCAAGTGACGTCACAGCCGAGGGCCCGTATGCCGAGGGGTAGATCTGGCCATCGGCCTCTCGCGTCTACGCCGAGGGTCGTGTGGTCTCGCCAAGGGCAACCTTTGCCGATGGTCTACGCCGACGGCAGCCCTCGGCATAGGATACGCCAACGACCTCTCCTGTCTACGCCGAGGGCCCATCGCCATCGGCACCTTGAGTGATTCCTGTAGTGTCCCTAATCCCTATGCTTTCAGAAACATGTGTATGTATCGTTATCCTCTCCCATGCAACTAAGCACGATTACATTCAGATTCAATTGGGCTTCTCTGCTGCTCAATTGTCTCCACGGCACAATGAGGATGTTGCGCGACCCAAATTCAGACTCATAGTTGTAGCTTGAACGCAAATTAACTTTTGACCTAAGTTTTGAATCATAAAAAAAGCTGCCAATATCGCTACTTCTAGTTTGTGAATCATTACCAAGCTGGAAGTATCACAACTGCTCTTAGTCTTGTATTAATAAACTTAATCATCAACTCCGGTGAAGTATGTACCCTCCGGTTTATGCAAACGAGCGCTCGGGCCCCTCCTCCATAAAAACTTATATGTTGCTAATTTGTATTGTGTACATATAGTAAACATCGGATCAATACTGACGTGTCTTGCTTCACTTATCGATCAATCAACGATCACCCTCCGGAGTTCTACATGTTGTGATCAAATGATCGATCCATGGCTTCGCCGCCGCGTTAAATGAAACATTATGCATTCGTGCCTAATAAAACTTCGCACCCGCAAATGAAACATCGCGTCGAATGAAGCAGCTGCGCCCAAGAGTACGACGCCATCCTAAGGAAGATTTTGCTCATCCTCGAGAATTTTTGGCAAAAAGGACCACTCGAAAGGATCGTATGCCGCACCTAGAGGGGGGGGGGGTGAATAGGTGCTAACCAATTTTTAGTTCTTTTTCAATTTAGGCTTGATACAAAGGTAAATTCTCTAGATATACAACTAAGTGAATTTACCTATATGACAAGATAAGCAACTAAGCAAGATATAGCTACACAATATAAGAGATAGAATAGGATAGAGGTAGCAGAGAGTGGAGCACGCGATGACACGGAGATGATTCCCGTAGTTCCCTTCCTTTGCAAGAAGGTACGTCTACGTTTGGAGGAGTGTGGTTGCTACGAAAGCCAAACCAACAGCCACGAAGGCTTCACCCGGATCTCACGTGAGCAACGCCACAAAGGCCTAGCCCACTTCCACTAAGGGATTTCCTCAGGCGGAAACCAGGCCTTTACAAGGTTCTTGGGGCACACATCCACAAGCGGAATTGGAGGCTCCCAAATGCGTAACAATACAACAATCAACAACAACACATCAACACAAATCAACTAGGGAACCAAATAGGAACACTAGCATGAGATCCCTCAAACAAATGAGGGGAAATGAAGAACGCTTTGGTGAGGATGTAGATCGGTGTCTTCTCCTTCGAATCTCCAAAGATCAAGAGCTTCGGTTGGGGGAGGAAGGAGATCTTGCAAATCTTGTGTTCTTGAGGTGGCTCTAATGGTGGTGAAACTTGGAAGATTTTTCTTGCAATGATTGAGCAACTTGTCCCTTTGGAGAAGAGAGCTATTTATATGATTGGAGCTCTCGGATCGACCGTTGAGGCGAAATCCACTAACACAGGAAGTTCCGGCCGGGATGGCCGGAAGTTCGGCTAGCTGCCGGAAGTACGGCCGGGAGGGCGGAACTTCCGCCGAGAAAAAACTTCGTCGGACAACCGGTTCAGCATATGTTTGGGCGGAACTAGGGCGGAACTTCCGGTGGCCGGAAGTTCGGCCAAGTCGGAATGTGAGAAAACCTTCTTGGACTATGCTGAGCCACAATTGCCGATTTCCGGAACTTGCCGGAAGTTGGGCGGAAGTTCCGCTGGCCGGAACTTCGGCCACCGAGCGTCGGAACTTCCGGCCGGGGAACGAAACAACAAGCAACAACTGCTGGCTGAAGGGGCTCTGCAGAACATACCGGGCGGAAGTTCCGCCTGCTGAGTGCGGAACTTCCGCTGAAGTAAAAACCCTTCAGAACTTGAACAGGGCAAACCATCTCGCCGAACAAATATATATTCCGAAAACTTGTACCTGTCTACATCAACACACATAAATATATACCTAGTGTTGACATCAAACACACAAAACCCAAAAGGGCGGGAAATATTCTTTCAATCTCCCCCTTTTTGGTGTTTGATGACAACACAAGTATTTGCAAGGAATGAAGCATGTAAACCAACAATGTGCAAGATGTAGAGGAGCTCCCCCTAGATATGAGCATTGGTACATAAGAAGCTCCCCCTATATCTTGCAACCATCTTCCATGGGTTAGCAATAAGATCATGCACAATACAATATAGTGATAGGCATATGGATAAAAAGATCATGCACACATAGATAACCATGGAAGACTCACATACGGAGTTTACCATACACATAGATAAGGTTCCAAACACATAGATAGTGTTTACAAGCCAAATAAACTAGGACATAGTTCGACACCACAAGATAAATAGAATCACAAGCGATAAAAATCAAAGCCAACACGAGCTTGTGACTCCCCCATGCAAATACCCAACGGAGAGCAACCTAATAAGGTTCTCACTCTCCCCCTTTGGCACCAAGGCACCAAAAAGGGAAAGGAGAAACTACACGTCCCAAGGGTCGGCGTTAGCCCAGCCGGGAGGGAGGTTCGATGTAGCGCTGGGTAGGGAGGAGTGTGAGGAGGAGACTCGATCTCAAGACCATCTGGAGGGAGAGGCATGCCATGCTGAGAGACCCACTCTGCCTCCGGAGTGATGTTCTCCTCGGATCCGGGAGGAGACACTTCCACCTCAAGAGCCCTCATGATGCTCTTCGACGAACCCGAGACTTCTTGGCTCACGCATGCTGCACGTGCGACGGTGGTTGACTTGCGAGAGGTGAGGCAAAAAATCTGTCTCATGCGGCGAGCAAGCTTAGAAGCCCAGCTAGGTGGCTTCTCATCCATGGGAGTAACATCTTCTATAGGGGAGTTGTGGCGCTTGGTCCTCAAAACCTTCACTTCATGGGATGTGATATTGAGAGGAATAGAGTGAATGAGGGTACTCTCATAAGTATCAACCCAAGTGTCCTCAATGAGCTTCATAATGTATGGAGCAAATGCGGGAAGCTTCTTCTCCATCACACATGACCACATCTCATGATAGATGTAGTCCATCACATCAAGCCTCTCACCGGTGCCCTTCTTAGCAAAAGAGTTTGCCATGAGATCCACTTCATAAAGATGTAACTCATCAAGTTTGCCACCCTTTGGTCCAATGGTTTCCCGGTAGACTCTAAGCATAGTGTCCCAAGTAGGGAGAAGATCCGCATTCTTGCCCGGAATACCCCAACCTTTGATGTAGAGGGGCTCCAAGACTTCCCTTGTTTGAGCAAAGGAGCTATCATGGCACCTCCAACCATTTGCATCAATGTCCGGGTAGCCAGGGTATCCAAGGGCGCTTCCAAACTTAGCCAAGTTAGACTCAAGGAGCCTTTCATGAGACATCCACCGGAATGTTCTAGCTGCATCCGATTCAAAGTGTACGGTGGCATAGAATAGTTGGATCAACCCGACATCATAATCCTTGTTGAGCTCCATAATGGGATAGAGCCCAAACTCACCACACATAGCATAGGCTTCTTGAAAGTACGTAGAAGCGGCCATCTTCCGGTGTCAATGGCATGTTGAGGGGCTACCCCTTCTTGAATGGCACATACACCTCATAGAAAATCTCTTCTTGAGTCTTGTTGCGGAACCTCTTATCCAGTAACCCTATTGCTCCGAGGGGTGAGGTAAGGGTTAATGTCACGGAGCTCCTTGTACTCAAGATATTGCATGGACTTCACGGATACATGGATGTTCTTGCCTCTCACTGCGGGTGTCTTTTGCCTTTGAGCGGATTGTTGACGAGCGGTGAGCTTGGATGGTCTAGTTTGCTCAAACTCTTCCTCAATCTCATCCACATGACCCTTGCCTCTCTTCTTGGAACCACCGGTATGAGATCAACATGATAGGGATGATAAGTGAGTGCACACTAGCAAGGAGGCCAAAACCAGAGCACCGCACGAGGATATTTAGTAACAACGAGAAAAATTCGCCGGGCCGGAAGTTCCGGTGAGAACCGGCGGAAGTTCCGCCCGGGGCGGAAGTTCGGCGTGTGGAGCCGGAACTTCGGCTGATCGAACACAACGGCGGTTTCTCACCGGATCCGAGGCAATGGCTTGGTGAACCGCATTACAACAACATCCTATGCAAGATCTAGTAAAGGAAAGGCATCTAGAGATGTTCTACCATAGCTTTGCCAAGAGTATGCCCTATAGTTCATCTAGTGAGGTCTACCCACACATAGAGAGGGAGAGGGCACAAACCAGGGGGAGCCATGGAGGAGGAGAGGGAGGGGATGCCAATCCACGGAGCCGTCCGGCGGAGGACGCCGGAGGAGGGAGATCCGGCCGGAGGGAGGAGCGGCCACCACGGGGAGAGAGAGAGTTTGAACGGATCTTGGGTGGGGGAAAGTGAAGGCGGGGAACTGCCTCCACGATAACCCACAAGTATAGGGGATCGCGACGGTCTTCGCGGGTAGTGAAACCCAATTTATTGATTCAACACAAGGGGAGACAAAGAATACTTGAAAGCCTTAACAGCGGAGTTGTCAATTCAGCTGCACACGGAAACGAGACTTGCTCGCAAGAGTTTATCGATAGTAACAGGTTTTATAGCGGTAGCGGTAGTGAAATAACAACGGCGAGTAACGAGAGACGGCAATAGTGATTATAGTAAACGGCGGGATTAAAATACGTAGGCACGGGGACGGATAACGGGCGTTGCATGGATGAGAGAAACTCATGTAACAATCAAGCGAGGGCATTTGCGAGATAATAAAACGGTGTCCAAGTACAAAGCAATCAATAGGCATGTGTTCCAATTATAGTCGTACGTGCTCGCAATGAGAAACTTGCACAACATCTTTTGTCCTACCAGTCGGTGGCGAGCCGGGCCTCAAGGGAATCTACTGGATATTAAGGTACTCCTTTTAATAGAGTACCAGAGCAAAGCATTAACACTCCGTGAACACATGTGATCCTCACATCACTACCATCCCCTCCGGTTGTCCCGATTTCTGTCATGATGAAACAATAACATGTTCAGATCTGAGATCATGGCACTCGGGCCCTAGTGACAAGCATTAAGCATAACAAGTTGCAACAATATCATCGAAGTACCAATTACGGAAACTAGGCACTATGCCCTAACAATCTTATACTATTACATGACCAATCTCATCCAATCCCTACCATCCCCTTCGGCCTACGGCGGGGGAATTACTCACACATGGATGGGGGAAACATGGCTGGTCGATGGAGAGGCGTCGGTGGTGATGGTGGCGATGATCTCCTCCAATTTCCCGTCCCGGCGGAGTGCCAGAACGGAGACTTCTGGCTCCCGAGACGGAGTTTCGCGATGTGGCGGCGTTCTGGAGGGTTTCTGGCGACTTCGACTTCCTCCCGTGCGTTTTTAGGTCGAAGGAAATAAGTAGTCCGAAGGAGGGCGTCGGGGGCCGGCCGAGGGCCGCCACACACTAGGGCCGCGCGGGCCCCTCTGGGCCGCGCCGGCCTGGTGTGTGGGGCCCTCGGGCCCCACACAGCTTGCCCTTCGGCTCAGTAAGTATTCGGGAAAATAGGACCTTCGCATAAATTCAGAGGTTTTCCTGAAAGTTGGATTTCTGCACAAAAACAAGACACCGGAACAATTCTGTGAAAATAGCGTTAGTCCGTGTTAGTTGTATCCAAAATACACAAATTAGAGGCAAAACAATAGCAAAAGTGTTCGGGAAAGTAGATACGTTTTGGACGTATCAACTCCCCAAGCTTAGCTTATTGCTTGTCCTCAAGCAATTCGATTAACAACTGAGCGATAAAAGAACTTTCACGAACACATTTGTTCATATGATGTAAATATTCTCATGCTATGGCTAACACTTAGGCAGTTCATAATAAGATACATGCAAATAAGATCATCTAATAGCTATGTCAATCATGGAAAGGTACCAACAATTAATAATTAATAAGCATCATGAATCATGTATATAAGCAGGATTGCAATGTTCATAAAAGAGTATGATAGAGTGGTATCTCGCTTGCCCATATTTGATCGGCAAAACATAAATGCTCAGGGCACCTGCTGAAGTTCATAGAAAGACTAGAAATAGTGATTGTCAAAGATAAAAGCATCAAAGTTATACCACAATCAATCATATTTTGAGACAAGCGTATTACACTAAGAATAACGGTTGTGCTCTCAAGAAAGTGCTCAAAGAAAGGATGGAGACACAACATAAAAGTAAAAGATTGACCCTTCGCGAGAGGAAGCGAGGATTAACATGCGCTAGAGCTTTTCATTTTTAAAACGGGAGTAAAATTGTTTTCGAGAGGTGTTTGTTGTTGTCAACGAATGGTAATGGGTACACCAACTACCTCGCCAATCGGACTTTCAAGAGCGGATCCCATGAAGGACGTTATCTCTACCAGCAAGGTAGATCATCCCTCTTCTCTTTTGTTTACACGCGTATTTTAGTTTTATTATGGGTGACACTCCCCCCAACCTTTGCTTACACAAGCCATGGCTAACCGAATCCTCGGGTGCCTTCCATCAATCACATACCATGGAGGAGTATCTATTTGCAAAATTAAGTTGCAAACTGATGAATCAGAGCAAAACATGTGAAGAGAATTATTAGTAAAGTTTGATTAATCGGGGCTGGGAACCCCATTGCCAGCTCTTTTTGCAAAATTATTGGATAAGCGGATGTGCCACTAGTCCATATGAAAGTCCGTCCAGAGTAAATGACAAGGTTGAAAGTTAAACACCACATACTTCCTCATGAGCTATGAAACATTAACGAAATTGAGAAGCATTTTGAAGGTTTAAAGGTAGCGCATGAGAATTTACTTGGAATGGTTTGAAATGCCATGCATAGGTATTTATGGTGGACACTTTGGAATAACTTGGTTTTCATGTGTTTGGAAGCACGAGCAGCGTTCCCGCTCGGTACAAGTGAAGGCTAGCAATAGGCTGGGAAGCGACAATCAAGAGAGCGATAGCTTGTCATAATCATGCTTGTGACAAAATAAATTAAGTGAGGCATAAAAGTGATACAAGAATTCTGAAGCAATGTAAATCATCGAGGCTTAATTGACTTTTGTTCAGTCATATGCATGCGTGAGCATGTGCCAAGTTAATTCAAACGAATTATTCAGAGGAGGATACCACAATATCATACCTATTTATGAATAAAACAATGCAAGCAAACATCCATGACATGCTACTCATATTAATAAATTGGAGCTAAACATGAGAGATCATGAACTACTAGACTTTCTTAAATGACATATACCTCACATGAACCAACTAAGCATGCTCACATGGATGAGTATATGTACAAAAATGAAAACAAATAGAGTTCATACCAGCCTCTCACCATAATCGGATCGTCGTATATCGTCATTATTGCCTTTTCACTTGTGTAGCTTGGATAATATGAAATGAAAACCACGCTCCAGCCACCGAAGACCATTGAACTCATAATGAACTTTACAAAACCAAAGAAGAACAGCAAATATTTTTGGTGTTTTCGAATTTGGAAGCAAGAACAAAAGGAAACAAGCAAACAAAGCAAAATCTTTTTGGATTTTCTTATAGCAAACCTACGATAGCAAATAAAGCAAGATAAAAGCAAGAAACTAAAATAAACAAGTGGTGAAGAGAAAAAACAGAAATATTTTTGGTCTTTTTGTGTTTTAGGAAAGAAACAAAGCAAAAACAAGAAATGGCAAACTAGAAAAGTCACATAAACACAAAGCGACGAGAAATTCGTCAAACTTGACAGCAGATACGAGTACTCGATTTTTAAGAAATTCTTCCACTGCTGAAATCGAAAAGTGTTCAACTAATGAAAGTTAGATAACAACCTGGGGAACATGCACAAAAATTGGCTTCGTAAAATATCGTTACGGCTATTTTTTGAGAATTTTTCGGTAACGAGTCCAGAATCTGTTTTCAGGCAGCACTTCCCCAAATATCATCTCCCTCTCATTAGAAAACCACTCAAAGAAACTAAACAAGTATGTACAAGTACCCAGCAACCATAATATGCAAAGAATGAGTGATGCCGGTATACCTCCCCCCAAGCTTAGGCTTTTGGCCTAAGTGGAGATCAACCCCAACGAGGGTCTGGGTTCCATGCAGGTGGATCATACATGGCGTAGTCATAATAAGGTCCCGATGCAGAAGAAAAGCGTGGAGGCTCCTCATGCCCAACTTGTTGATGCGAAGAACTTGCTGCATCGGATGACGAGTCGAGGTGTTCCTCGTCCTCCTCCGTGTTGTCTCTTGCACGATGGCCTCCTCCCTCTATGTATGCATTAAGTGCACTTTCCAGTGATCCTACTAATTTTTCGGTTTTCTTAGTTATTCTCCAAGCTTTCTTGTAAAATGTTATTCTATAAGACAGGTTGCTCAAATTGGACGAATCGAAACAAATTCATGCTTAATCATGGAGACTATGTCAAGTTTCTCTATGGGAAGTTGAATATCAAGATGGTGAGGTTCTACACCATGCATAGCTAATAAACGAGAGGCGATGAGACCTCCACAAATTCTTCCCTTCTCACGGTTAGTAGCAAGTCTGTTGGCTATCAAAGCACCCAAGTTGTAAGTCCTATCACTTTGTAATGCAGCGAGCTAGAAAGGCTAGATCCTGGATAGATAACTTACTTCCATTCTTTCTAGCAAGAACGCACTTGGTGATGAAATAAGCAAAGTAACGAATAGTTGGGAGTTGAATGCTACTGATTTTACCACCATCCTCTGAGAAGCTTCTTCCATGACAAATCATCTTGAAGAGGTCCAAGAACTCTTGCGGCGATCCCCTTATATTTTCGCATGATCCCCATTGCGGCACTCTGATTGCTGCACAAAAATCATTGAATGGCAAGTTAACAATTTTATTATAAATCTTGTACTGAACCATGGGGTTAGATTGCGACCAATTGAACTTAAAATCCTGCACAACAGACATAGTCAATTTTGCATATTGGCATGGTTCACCATCAACAAAATCATCCAACCACGCACGAGAAATTAAACTTCGAACATCTTGCAAGATTCCTGCACTACTCATAAAATCCACGCACGGGTAGTAAGCGGGGTATACTCCTTCTTCGCGGTGAACTCTCATGACCGGTTGCACCTCCAATTCTTGTTGGTTGAGTTGGTGCCTACTCCCTTCCATTTTCTGAAATTTTTCAACAAACAATATAAAATTTGATTTGGTGACATATAATTGAGGGAAACTACCATAGGAACTTGCTATAGTACTAATCATGCATCAAAACTAGTTTCTACCACTTAGAACAAGCATGCAAGCTCACTAAACATGTTACCTACATCAGCAAAATATTCAAGATATACTCCACCAAACAAAATTCTACTTGGATAATCGGAGGAGTCACATACGGAGAGCAAATGTGCCAAATTTCGGACAGAAATGCAGGGTTGAGCAAAGAGATCGAGAAATGCGGAGCTCTTGAGCAAAAACGCGAGTGAGAGGAACCTGGTGCGAGTTTTTTCGGGAGAGAGAAGAGAGTGGGAGGAAGAGATGATGAAGTGGGGCAAAGGGGGACCCACACACCAGGGTGGCGCGCCCGCCTATGGGGTGCCACCCTGGGGTGCCCCACTGGTCATCCCCAGGTGCTCCCAGGTGCATTTTCGAAAAATAGGACCAACGGTATAATTTTTGTGAATTTTTGAAAACTTTGAAAAATGCACATTTACGGGTATTAAGTTTAGGGATTTCTATTTTCGTGCCCTCGGTTCCTTAGTTGTGCTCAGTTTTCCCCAGCTCCTTAGTTTTTCCTCAGTTTTCCCCAAGTGCTTGTCTAAAACCATCACAGGTGCTATAACGGCCGGTTGCCCGACGGTTGACCGTTATCTTCTGACTAGTGGGGCCACGTAGAGCCCGCAAAGACACGTCAGACCATCCATCTTTGTTTGACCGTAAGCATCGTCTGTATCACGACCAAAACACGCACGAGTGGGGCTTCGGTTTATCGAATGACAAGTGGGTCATGGCGGCGATACAAGGGGCAATACACGGGTAGGAATAGATTTTTAAACGGAGCTCTACGAGCGATGGCACGGAGGAGGTGGCATGCGGGGTGCCGAGATGAGATCGACGTCCACAAAGAGCGCATGAGGCGAGACCCGGACGCATTAGATAGATATGAACTAGACGCGTTTAACCATGCAAAGAAGAGAAGAAATGGTCGACGACATCGACGACTACCTCAAAACTTTGACTGGCCGTGTCCAGACACGAACGCGAGCAATGTAGAGAAAACTAGTGTCTCTCCTTTACGGCGTGTATAGATGGGTGCTAGAAGAGTGTGGTGGCGAAGGGAAAGACCTCGCGGTGGTACGTGGCGTCCAACATAGCGGGCGGCGTGGCCGTGCCCACGTCGGCGTGGATGCATGTTCGGCATTGGCATCGGCATGTACGTTCGGCATTGACCTCGGCGGTATCTCCGGTGTGTCAGTGATCGAATGAGGGGACGGGATTGAGGGTGCATCCCGACGGTGACCTAGCAGTGGCGTCGAGCATAGCCGTTCTGACCATGCCGATATCGGCATCGGCAAATTTGGAGGCTGTGGTGCTCGAATCAAAGAGGGATTTGTTTCTTGTACGCCAAAAGTGATTTGAAACAAGTTTCGTGTTGAAGGTTAGGTAACGAAAGTTTGTAACTAAGCCCAAAATTATACTAGCGCCATGGTGAGGTTCTTTTTGATAGAGCTATACGGTTGGGCAAACTTTTTTGACACTTTTTAGATAGGGTTCCTTGTTGTTACACGTATGGCATCATGTATGGCAAATTTGGGATCATTTGGAGATGTTCGAAAAAATCACTTTGCTTAAACGCATGCCGTTTCGTCTCATTGAAACCAGCTTTTCTAACAAGGTGATTTATTCTACCTCCTCTAAATGACCTCAAATTTCATACAGACTGATCTTCTATACATAGATAGATAGATTGTTTCGTTTTTATATTTTTCGAACTTTTTATTTCCCTTTATAATATCTAATTGATTTTCGGGTCAAAACCTCGAAAAACAGACATCATGTATGGCATCATTTTCGCCATAAATTTCAAATTTTGTGAAACTTTCCCTTTTAGATATTCCTTGTTGTTATAGATATGGCATAATGTATGCCAAATTTGGTTAGGTCTCACTGAAACCAGCTTTTGTAACAAGTTAGGTTTTTTCGACCTTCTCAAAAGGGATTTTTTCTACCTTCTCTAAATGACCTCAAAAATCATACAGACGATCTTCTATACAAAGATAGGTAGATTGTTTCGTTTTTACATTTTTTTGAACTTTTATTTCCCTTTATAATACCCATTTGTTTTTGGGTCAAAACCTCAAATACGAGAGATAGATAGATTGGTTCGTTTATCATTTTTTACCGTGAATAGTAATGGCTACAAGAAATCGGTAATGGTCTATCAATTTTTGCGTGAAAAGTAATGGATACAACAAATCGGTGATGGTTTATCATTTTTTGCGTGAAAATTAATGGCTACAACAAATCGGAGATGGTTTATCATTTGGGATTTTCGTGCAAATTAATGGCTACAACAAATCGATGATGGTTTATCATTTTTTGCGTGAAAATTTATGGCTACAACAAATCGGTGATGGTTTATCATTTTTTGCGTGAAAAGTAATGCCTAAAAGAGTTTATAATTTTTAGCGCGTGAAAATAAATACAGAAAACCGCCCTTTAGCATACTTAGAGAGTGGAAGGTAACCGCCGACGGAGAGAGAGAGGGTTATCCTGCCCGTTAGATCATACGATCAACGGTCGGCGGGCACGATCCGCGTGACATGGGCTAGACCAATCGGGGCAATGTTGCACGTGTGAGAGAATTTGTGGAGGGAGAGGGCAAAACTGAGTAGTATCAAGAAACCAAGGGAACCTATGTAAAAAACAGACTAAGGGATTCAAATATGAGATTTAAAAAATGGAAAATGCGTGTTTTGTACAATAAAACCCTCTTGGCCTATCTCAAACTATTTGCAATACAAATATACATGAGTGTGAGAATTGTGGCCTCATTTAGACAAAGTATATTTTGGGAAGGGTTTATTGTGGAAAACCATGCACCTTCATAGCTACTAGGTGATTTGAGAAGGCCTTTGAGAAGTGGCAATTTGTGGTAAAACTTGATTTATCTATGACTTATCTATGTTTTGAGAACTAGCAATTTGTGGTAAAGACTCCATGAGTATGTGCCACTATTTTTCTGAATTTTTTGCACATTAAATGACTCATTTAACTAGTTAATCCCATTTGTTGACTGTCTGTTGACCAACTACTTGAGGGTAAAACTGAGCATATTGCACTAGCCAGTATTAGCACTCAAGGGGAAGCTGAGCACACAAAAAATGCTAGTATAATGCTCGAGGTTATACACTGAGTATATCTAATTTCCGGGGTTAGACTCGAGGACGCGTGTTGCGGTGCGGAAATGAAAGACGTGCAATTGTTGACGCGTAGACGCCGGTCGCGGTGCGGAAGTCGAAGACGTGCAATCGTGGACGCGTGGCGCATTGCGAAGTCCAAGACGTGCGGCGGTGGACGCGTAGGACGCGGGTCGCATTAACCACCCCTTGCCTTTATAGACGCCTCCTCCCACTATCTCTGTCACTCTCACTCGCCTACGCAACGCCCCCTCTCTCACGTCCCATCATCTTCTCCAAAGCAAAAAACCCTCTCCCTCTCCCTCTCCTCTGCCGGCGAGATGGACAAGGAGAATGCCAATCCCATCGTCCACGGCGCCGTCGGCTCCAAGCGCGACGCCTCCCTCTTCGACGCCGTCCCCTCAACGGACGTCGCCGCCGTCCCTCAACGGACGTCGCCGCCGCCTCCGCCGGTGCATCGGAGGCTGCTGCCGCCGGTCGCGGCCGGATCCCGCCGGGATGGGACCCCTACGAGCCGGTGCCGTACGTCCCGCCCCCGAACCGCTACGACACCTCCATAGAGGACCCATGGAACGAGGTAACTACGGTTTGCTTCCTTTTTTGTTCCCCATTCCTTTTTGAACCCTATTTGTGCTGGTGTAGATGGATCTGTGGATGGATGAGTATTGGGCTAACATTTGCGCCGATTTTATTCCATTTTGCTTTGATCCCTCCTTGATTTCGTTTAAGATTTGGGGTTCGGCCGTTCGGTTAATTTATGCAAGTAATAATGGGATCTCAATCGGTTAATTTATGCAAGTAATCATAGGATCTCAATCGGTTATTTTATGCACGAATCAAAAGATATCAACCGTTTAATTTGCAAATAATCCGGAATGTGTTCAAGTTCAGATCTGAAATCTGTTTCTTTGCCTATGATGAATCGGTGGGCACAGATTTTTACAGGGAGGGTTCAGCGAACCATTTCTGTGTACAAATCTGTTGTGCATGAGCTTTGGTTCGCTTACACCGTCCCTGTAGACATATAATCGTGTCCACTCTAACTGAGGCTGCCTCTGTTTTTCCTAACTTTGTTATCATGCACGTTTGCAACTCATTCACTAATAAATTCCCGTTTGATATGGATCAGCTGTCTAGCAGCGACGACGAGCACCATGACGTCAAGACTCGCCAGGTGCTGGGGAGGCTGCAGGTCGGCCAGTACGTCTCCTACCTCGACGTCGCCAAGGGTGTCTACAGGTGCCCCTTCTGCACTAGGAGGCTCGGCGGCACTGACTTCAACTGCGTCCTCACGCATGCCGAGAACATCGGCCACACCAACCCCAAGGTCGGCGCGTCGGTGAACCCCAACTCCTTCCGCGCCAAGCACTTGGCGCTCGGCATGCACCTCCACAGCATCCAGCGGGTGGAGATCTCCGGCGGGCGCATGCCTCCGCTCAAGCCCAAGGCTCCCAAGGGGAGCAACAAGTGGAGGCAGAGGCGAGATGGGGTAGGCGGAGTCTCGGACGTGTGCTTCTTGCTGCCTCCTCCATTTTGTTGTTGGGATCCCTTTCTTGTTAGCTAGGGATCCCTCGTTGTTATGTTGTTAGTATGATGGTACTGTATCTTGCTGTGAAGAACCTCGAACCCTACTATGTTTGGCTGCTGAATGCAGCTTATTATCTATATTATCTATCCCTATTCTACTATATGACCTTGTGAATTTATCGTACATTCCCTGTAGATTTGCTTCTAGATTTAACTGTCGCGACCCCGGGGGTCGTAGGCTAGACAAAACCAAATCCTCATCTGGCATAAGCCTAACCTAGATCTCTAGGGCCTACAGGGTGAGAATCGGTAACACAACAGTGACTCTACGACTCAAAGAGTAATACAAGCTCATAAGCGAGCGAAGAACCAAAGTATTACAAGCGAGAGTCACGCGACCGACATTTCATCAATCAACGGAAGCGAAGTTATGCTATTCTAAATAGCAAGATAGCAAAAGGCCTAAGAGGCCGGCGGCATAACGGCGACGTCCCGGCCCATAGATTCCAGGCTGCCACACGGGAATCCCAAGCTACTCGTCGATGTCGACCTAGAAACCACCATTTGTTGGAGAGTCTTCGTCCGAAATAAAGCATGCAAAGCTGAGTACGGGGACTCGGCAAGACTTAGTACAACTCTGTTAGCAAAGGCTGGTATGCGAGGCTTTATGTGGAGCTTATTTTGCGGAAAGCCAGTTTTCCTTTATAATCAAGAGGGAGCAAAAGCTCGTCTATTCAGATCATTTTAAAAGGGGATAAGAGAGCAATATCACTAGCTCTACTGATCATCATATTGAATCCACCGAATCTTCATCATGTGCTGAACCTATCCACTAGGAGCACCCCCTCGATACCCTGAGGAGGGATCCTTATCACACATTGATTCCAAGTTTTACGATTAGGTTCATGTTGTCTATGATCACAGAATCCATCACCAAGTCGTCCATAACCGTGGACACGGCTTTTCGAAAAGATTTACCCTGCGGGGGTGTACAACTTTACCCACACGCGCCGACCAGACTCTTAGCGCCGTACGTTACACACTTCCTTGGTGTGCCGGCGAGAGGGTGGTCGACCAAAACCTTTCCCTTGCTTTGCCTATTCCATGAGTCAATCTAGCGGGGAACTCCGTCATCGTAGGTAGCCATTCTCCGAGGCGGTCCCGGTCATTGTGCGCAGGGGATCCGGTTCAATGCCTCCGGCATCCTTCGCCCTAGCCACATCCCTGTATGATGCACCTTTGAAAACCTTTTCCACGCCTTCGCCATGCGGAATGCCAAATGGAACTCGCAAACTAATTGACTCATGGGTAAGCTAGGCAAGTTCGGGCCAAGGGGTTCCCATGGGCCCCGTGTGGCTGTACGCTCAGTCTTGGTTCCGAAGGCGAGAACCTCAGGTCCTAGTATCGGCGAGAACAAGTCAAATCACCACATCCCCATGTGGCGGCCCATCCAAGCCTTTAAGCATGTTTAATTATCATCACTTATCTTACCACGTCATCCTACCATACTAGGTTCAATCGCAGCTCTGATTCATCAAGCGGATGTATCGGCATTCGTCAACTAAGCATGGCTAAGCATAAACGATATAACGGCTCTAGCGGTGCACACATAGCTCAAACCTAGTCTTGTCGAGAGCGAGTGGATCGGAGTATTTAGGCTACAAGGATGGTAAATGCAACACACATAGGATAACTATATCTGCCGATAAAGCATATTGGAATCGAATGCAATATGTAGAAACCAGAAGTAAAAGCATTTCGAAATCATAATATGAACCAGGCTAGGGCTTGCCTTTGTCCCTGACAAACCAATATGGATCTTCGGAGATCTTGTACTTGACTTGTTCGTTGATGGACAAGTATTGAGTTGCGTCGTTGTTGATCTTCAACGTCTCGGGCACTTTCTCTATCGATTGCGAAGAAGCAAATTACCGGAAAGGTAAAAGAACAATCAACACATGGCATCGATGCAATGCACATACAAGGATGATGATATGACATGTTAATTAGGTACTAAAATTAACCCTAAGACATGCTCATCAGTTTAAATGGAGTTTAAATGGGGCTGAAAGCATAAAACACCACATTTCGATAAACCCATGAAGTGGCATTAGATTGTTCTAACATAAGTGTTAATTGTTAATTGAAATTGTTCAAATATGCATGATTTTTGTGCCAAAATGTAGATCTTATTTTTCTGAAGATTTTGATTTATTACATTTTTTTTATGATCTAAAATAAACTCGTTATGATTTTTATAAGCTCCGGTATTTTCTGAAACGGAAAAGCAGAATGCGAAATTAGACTGTTAAACTCTCTGAAGTGTTTTCTCTAACTCTGTTAGGATGTACTGAGTTTAGATGTTATTATTGTAGATTTTAAACTGAAAACATAGATTCATAAACCAGTTTAGACATCAGGCGATGATGGATTTATGGACTCTAGCACTTCTCATAGACGTAGAAGTAGAACTAGTGCTCGAGTGCTGACTTCTTTCTGCTGTTCGTTGAATCCAAATTGAGTTGTCTCAGTTTGGCATGCGTTTGCACGACAGGTGCAAAGGGAAATTCAGTAAACAGATACTGAACGTATATTCACATGTATTTAGATTGGTAGCCTGGCATAGAAATGTGTATGAACACTTCAACAGGGATTAACATTGGCAAGCTACCTTCAGCCATTTGGAAGCAGTATGAAGCCGGTCATTTAAACTGAACGAGCTGATTCTATTCTGCACTCGGTGGCTTCAAACGAAACTCTACTTTAGCTCTCTGGACGCGTACGAACACAGCTGAGCCAGCGGAGCAGGCCGCGCGGGGCAGCGCTAGAGGACGCGTTCGACGCGAACGGCCGCGTGGAGAAGTTTTGTGACGGCGCTGCTTGCATTTGGTCGCCGGAGCGACGACGGCGAGGTGGCCGGGCGGCAGCGGACGGAGGGGCACGGCGGGGTAACGCTACAGAGCAAGAGGGAGAGGGAAAAGGGGTGCCTGAGCACCACAAGCTCACCAGGAGCAGGATGGAGGCGACGGCGAGGCTCGGGGCGGCCGGAATCGACGGCGACGGCATGGTTGCCGGCGGCCGGACTCGAAGAGGAACGGGCTGTCCCCGTCGATTGGGGGCATCCCCGGCCGATTCCTTCGGCCAGGAGGGTCGTGCCGGCGAGGCGGAGAGGATGGCGTCGGAGGCTAGGCTTGGGGAGGCCGGCAACGGCGGCGATAGACGTCGGCCGGCGCTAGGGTTTGCTTGGGCGCGCGCAACAGAGAGGGAGAAGAGAGAGCGCGATAGGGAGAGGATAGGGACGAGGGAGAGGCGTCCAGGGTGGCTCGAGGGCGGCCTCATCCACTCGCGAAGGCGGCAGCAGGAGGTGGCGCGCGACGCACATGGAGCCTCCACGCAGCTGCTTCATGTCTCCACGAAGAAGACAAAGGGCAAATTGTAAAAAGGCCCCTCACTTTGGGGGTTTTCTGGGCTATTTTGTAACAGCACAAAATTTTGCAAGATTTGGTGATTCAAACCTATTTCTAAAATTACCAAAATCACCCAGGGATGATCCTGAGATATTTAGAAGGTTCACACAAATCATGTTTTGAATATTTGAACAATTTGAGAGAATCAAAGTATATAAAGATTTGCACACATTAGGGTTTTCACAAATTCTTTTTGTGCAATTTTCTTAGAAAATCATGATGCAAATGATGCACAACAAACCCTAATCTAGGTTTAGCAAAACAGGGATGTTACAGATCTATCCCCCTTAAAAGAATCTCGTCCCGAGATTCCAAGGTAGGAATAGAGAAGTAACAAGGATTACACCGGTCTTCACGATATTGTCGATACCACGATAATCTTCCTTCTTGAAGAGGTTGATCCACGACATCATGAATGAAGTTGATCCACCACACCACGAAGAGCTCTTCGTTTTACTTTCTTCACTCTAAAGGAAAGACGAAATAACTCTGGAATGATGGATCTTCACGAAGATCGAGTATCTCATGGTCAACTCATGGAAGGAGTGTTCAAAAACATCTCTTGAGCTAACAAACATGAAACACATCAAGGTAACGGAGGAGACGAAAGAAGTTTCAAATTTTGGTAGACAATTGCTCCACGCTTGACAAGAATACGAAGGGATAAGGTAGCGAGGAGTTAAACTGCCTTTGATACCATGACGAGGCACTCTTAGAGAGGGTGACTTGTGGAAGCACAAATAATTATCCAACGAGAGCAACTTTGGATTTCAAAATCATAGTCACTTTTTTGGTATGGGTACATGAAACGATTGTTGCCTACTCAAAAGGCTGGGGCTTAGATGGTCGACGAATTCACACAACGTGTGAATTGATTAGAATTTCAAGTACAAACCAAAGAAGGGAAGAGCACTCGCTAGTGAAGTGCGAAGGATCACACAGGGAGTGAAATTTCTCCTAACGAAGTGATTGTCACTGGAGAAATGGTTTCGACGAATTGACCGAGAGACATTTAGGAACTCTGCTTCTAATGTTCTCCTTGATGTTCTAGACACCAATATTAGGCTATTGACGAGCCTTCAATAAGTCATCAAGTGAAGGTCGGACTTCAGGTTTGAAAAGACATCATACAGGCAACTCCTAGAATAAGTCGCACAAGATCCTTATGAAGAGTGGTTGTTATTGTTGTTTCAGGAGATTATGACATTAGACCTTCCGACTAATTTGTGTTAACCACGACATCAATCTTGCCGGATTTACAAAGAGACCTATGTCATGAATCCTTGAGAATCACTAACCATCATTGCCGCTTGAGATTCGGCTTAGGTTAGGTGTAAAGATATTTCGGAATCGGAATGTACGAACAGAAATTGCAACGAGTTACCACAAAGGTAAAGTCGCTAGATTCTCAAGTTATAGACTACAATGTCAAGCTCCAAAAGATTGGGCTAGATTACGTAAACCATGTGGTTGCGGCCGCCAAAGGCAATTACGTGCACATGAACTTCTTGCAATGTAACACAATTGAGTCCTGGTGGGTACATCAAAGAAGACATCAAAGCGATTAAGCTTCTTCCCTTTCTTGAACAAACCGGTCGGTGGCTTTGTGTGCATAGATGAACTTTTCAAGAAAATGGAGGTAACAACCTGCCACCTCAAGAATATTCCGCACATGCATGACCGAGCTTACGACGATTCCCAAAAAAAAAAGGAACTCTACTCGGATCCACGGCGACATCTTTCGGCAAATGCACGTGAACCGAGAGAAGATCACTTCTAGCATC